>NW_026902397.1:337088-674177 GCF_027409185.1 Cynocephalus volans
ACCATAGGCAGCAATGGGCTTCCCCATAGAACTTGCCAACCGGAATTCCTACAGGCTAGATGTGAGAGGCACATTCTGCTGCTTCCTCCCTTAGAGTTAAACTAGCTTCTGAAAGCTCAACCTCCGGGGAGTTTGTTTGGCAGAGATATAGAACACACTTTTCCAAGCCTGTTGGAAGGCATTTGCAGTTTCATTTCGCGTCTAATTTCCAAAACCAAACTGCTTTCAGCTCTAACTGCCTTCTAACTACCACTTCTTCGGTTCAGTGAGAGATGCTGGATTCTAAACGGAGAAGCTTCTCTGACGCTTTTTCACAGAGATTTTGAAACTGAAATCTCCCATGCCGTTTCCACCATAGGCAGCAATGGGCTTCCCCATAGAACTTGCCAACCTGAATTCCTACAGGCTAGATGTGAGAGGCACATTCTGCTGCTTCCTCCCTAACAGTTAAGCTTGCTTCTGAAAGCTCAACCTCCGGGGACTCTGTTTGGCACAGATATAGAACACACTTTTCCAAGCCTGTTGGAAGGCCTTTGCAGTGTCATTTCGCATGTAATTTCCCAAACCAAACTGCTTGCAGCTCTAACTCCCTTCTAACTACCACTTCTTCGGTTCAGTGAGATATGCTGGATTCTAAACGGAGAAGCTTCTCTGACGCTTTTTCACAGAGATTTTGAAACTGAAATCTTCCATGCCGTTTCCACCATAGTTAGCAATGGGCTTCCCCATAGAACTTGCCAACCTGAATTCCTAAAGGCTAGATGTGAGAGGCACATTCTGCTGCTTCCTCCCTTAGAGTTAAACTAGCTTCTGAAAGCTCAACCTCCGGGGAGTGTGTTTGGCAGAGATATAGAACACACTTTTCCAAGCCTGTTGGAAGGCATTTGCAGTTTCATTTCGCGTCTAATTTCCCAAACCAAACTGCTTGCAGCTCTAACTCCCTTCTAACTACCACTTCTTCGGTTCAGTGAAATATGCTGTATTCTAAACGGAGAAGCTTCTCTGACGCTTTTTCACAGAGATTTTGAAACTGAAATTTCCAAACCCGTTTCCAACGAAGGCGCCAATGGGCTTCCCCATAGAACTTGCCAACCTGAATTCCTACAGGCTAGATGTGAGAGGCACATTCTGCTGCTTCCTCCCTTAGAGTTAAACTAGCTTCTGAAAGCTCAACCTCCGGGGAGTTTGTTTGGCAGAGATATAGAACACACTTTTCCAAGCCTGTTGGAAGGCATTTGCAGTTTCATTTCGCGTCAAATTTCCCAAACCAAACTGCTTGCAGCTCTAACTCCCTTCTAACTACCACTTCTTCGGTTCAGTGAGATATGCTGGATTCTAAACGGAGAAGCTTCTCTGACGCTTTTTCACAGAGATTTTGAAACTGAAATCTCCCATGCCGTTTCCACCATAGGCAGCAATGGGCTTCCCCATAGAACTTGCCAACCTGAATTCCTACAGGCTAGATGTGAGAGGCACATTCTGCTGCTTCCTCCCTTAGAGTTAAACTTGCTTCTGAAAGCTCAACCTCCGGGGAGTCTGTTTGGCAGAGATATAGAACACACTTTTCCAAGCCTGTTGGAAGGCATTTGCAGTTTCATTTCGCGTCTAATTTCCCAAACCAAACTGCTTGCAGCTCTAACTCCCTTCTAACTACCACTTCTTCGGTTCAGTGAGATATGCTGGATTCTAAACGGAGAAGCTTCTCTGACGCTTTTTCACAGAGATTTTGAAACTGAAATCTCCCATGCCGTTTCCACCATAGGCAGCAATGGGCTTCCCCATAGAACTTGCCAACCTGAATTCCTACAGGCTAGATGTGAGAGGCACATTCTGCTGCTTCCTCCCTTAGAGTTAAACTAGCTTCTGAAAGCTCAACCTCCGGGGAGTTTGTTTGGCAGAGATATAGAACACACTTTTCCAAGCCTGTTGGAAGGCATTTGCAGTTTCATTTCGCGTCTAATTTCCCAAACCAAACTGCTTGCAGCTCTAACTCCCTTCTAACTACCACTTCTTAGGTTCAGTGAGATATGCTGGATTCTAAACGGAGAAGCTTCTCTGACGCTTTTTCACAGAGATTTTGAAACTGAAATCTCCCATGCCATTTCCACCATAGGCAGCAATGGGCTTCCCCATAGAACTTGCCAACCTGAATTCCTACAGGCTAGATGTGAGAGGCACATTCTGCTGCTTCTTCCCTTAGAGTTAAACTTGCTTCTGAAAGCTCAACCTCCGGGGAGTTTGTTTGGCAGAGATATAGAACACACTTTTCCAAGCCTGTTGGAAGGCATTTGCAGTTTCATTTCGCGTCTAATTTCCCAAACCAAACTGCTTGCAGCTCTAACTCCCTTCTAACTACCACTTCTTCGGTTCAGTGAGATATGCTGGATTCTAAACGGAGAAGCTTCTCTGACGCTTTTTCACAGAGATTTTGAAACTGAAATCTGCCATGCCGTTTCCACCATAGGCAGCAATGGGCTTCCCTATAGAACTTGCCAACCTGAATTCCTACAGGCTAGATGTGAGAGGCACATTCTGCTGCTTCCTCCCTTAGAGTTAAACTAGCTTCTGAAAGCTCAACCTCCGGGGAGTTTGTTTGGCAGAGATATAGAACACACTTTTCCAAGCCTGTTGGAAGGCCTTTGCAGTGTCATTTCGCATCTAATTTCCCAAACCAAACTGCTTGCAGCTCTAACTCCCTTCTAACTACCACTTCTTCGGTTCAGTGAGATATGCTGGATTCTAAACGGAGAAGCTTCTCTGATGCTTTTTCACAGAGATTTTGAAACTGAAATCTCCCATGCCGTTTCCACCATAGGCAGCAATGGGCTTCCCCATAGAACTTGCCAACCTGAATTCCTACAGGCTAGATGTGAGAGGCACATTCTGCTGCTTCCTTCCTTAGAGTTAAACTAGCTTCTGAAAGCGCAACCTCCGGGGAGTTTGTTTGGCAGAGATATAGAACACACTTTTCCAAGCCTGTTGGAAGGCATTTGCAGTTTCATTTCGCGTCTAATTTCCCAAACCAAACTGCTTGCAGCTCTAACTCCCTTCTAACTACCACTTCTTCGGTTCAGTGAGATATGCTGGATTCTAAACGGAGAAGCTTCTCTGACGCTTTTTCACAGAGATTTTGAAACTGAAATTTCCAAACCCGTTTCCAACGAAGGCGCCAATGGGCTTCCCCATAGAACTTGCCAACCTGAATTCCTACAGGCTAGATGTGAGAGGCACATTCTGCTGCTTCCTCCCTTAGAGTTAAACTAGCTTCTGAAAGCTCAACCTCCGGGGAGTTTGTTTGGCAGAGATATAGAACACACTTTTCCAAGCCTGTTGGAAGGCATTTGCAGTTTCATTTCGCGTCTAATTTCCCAAACCAAACTGCTTGCAGCTCTAACTCCCTTCTAACTACCACTTCTTCGGTTCAGTGAGATATGCTGGATTCTAAACGGAGAAGCTTCTCTGACGCTTTTTCACAGAGATTTTGAAACTGAAATCTCCCATGCCGTTTCCACCATAGGCAGCAATGGGCTTCCCCACAGAACTTGCCAACCTGAATTCCTACAGGCTAGACGTGAGAGGCACATTCTGCTGCTTCCTCCCTTAGAGTTAAACTTGCTTCTGAAAGCTCAACCTCCGGGGAGTTTGTTTGGCAGAGATATAGAACACACTTTTCCAAGCCTGTTGGAAGGCCTTTGCAGTGTCATTTCGCATCTAATTTCCCAAACCAAACTGCTTGCAGCTCTAACTCCCTTCTAACTACCACTTCTTCGGTTCAGTGAGATATGCTGGATTCTAAACGGAGAAGCTTCTCTGACGCTTTTTCACAGAGATTTTGAAACTGAAATCTCCCATGCCGTTTCCACCATAGGCAGCAATGGGCTTCCCCATAGAACTTGCCAACCTGAATTCCTACAGGCTAGATGTGAGAGGCAAATTCTGCTGCTTCCTTCCTTAGAGTTAAACTAGCTTCTGAAAGCTCAACCTCCGGGGAGTTTGTTTGGCAGAGATATAGAACACACTTTTCCAAGCCTGTTGGAAGGCATTTGCAGTTTCATTTCGCGTCTAATTTCCCAAACCAAACTGCTTGCAGCTCTAACTCCCTTCTAACTACCACTTCTTCGGTTCAGTGAGATATGCTGGATTCTAAACGGAGAAGCTTCTCTGACGCTTTTTCACAGAGATTTTGAAACTGAAATTTCCAAACCCGTTTCCAACGAAGGCGCCAATGGGCTTCCCCATAGAACTTGCCAACCTGAATTCCTACAGGCTAGATGTGAGAGGCACATTCTGCTGCTTCCTCCCTTAGAGTTAAACTAGCTTCTGAAAGCTCAACCTCCGGGGAGTTTGTTTGGCAGAGATATAGAACACACTTTTCCAAGCCTGTTGGAAGGCATTTGCAGTTTCATTTCGCGTCAAATTTCCCAAACCAAACTGCTTGCAGCTCTAACTGCCTTCTAACTACCACTTCTTCGGTTCAGTGAGATATGCTGGATTCTAAACGGAGAAGCTTCTCTGACGCTTTTTCACAGAGATTTTGAAACTGAAATCTCCCATGCCGTTTCCACCATAGGCAGCAATGGGCTTCCCCATAGAACTTGCCAACCTGAATTCCTACAGGCTAGATGTGAGAGGCACATTCTGCTGCTTCCTCCCTTAGAGTTAAACTTGCTTCTGAAAGCTCAACCTCCGGGGAGTCTGTTTGGCAGAGATATAGAACACACTTTTCCAAGCCTGTTGGAAGGCATTTGCAGTTTCATTTCGCGTCTAATTTCCCAAACCAAACTGCTTGCAGCTCTAACTCCCTTCTAACTACCACTTCTTCGGTTCAGTGAGATATGGTGGATTCTAAACGGAGAAGCTTCTCTGACGCTTTTTCACAGAGATTTTGAAACTGAAATTTCCAAACCCGTTTCCAACGAAGGCGCCAATGGGCTTCCCCATAGAACTTGCCAACCTGAATTCCTAGAGGCTAGATGTGAGAGGCACATTCTGCTGCTTCCTCCCTTAGAGTTAAACTAGCTTCTGAAAGCTCAACCTCCGGGGAGTTTGTTTGGCAGAGATATAGAACACACTTTTCCAAGCCTGTTGGAAGGCATTTGCAGTTTCATTTCGCGTCTAATTTCCCAAACCAAACTGTTTGCAGCTCTAACTGCCTTCTAACTACCACTTCTTCGGTTCAGTGAGATATGCTGGATTCTAAACGGAGAAGCTTCTCTGACGCTTTTTCACAGAGATTGTGAAGCTGAAATCTCCCATGCCGTTTCCACCATAGGCAGCAATGGGCTTCCCCATAGAACTTGCCAACCGGAATTCCTACAGGCTAGATGTGAGAGGCACATTCTGCTGCTTCCTCCCTTAGAGTTAAACTAGCTTCTGAAAGCTCAACCTCCGGGGAGTTTGTTTGGCAGAGATATAGAACACACTTTTCCAAGCCTGTTGGAAGGCATTTGCAGTTTCATTTCGCGTCTAATTTCCAAAACCAAACTGCTTTCAGCTCTAACTGCCTTCTAACTACCACTTCTTCGGTTCAGTGAGATATGCTGGATTCTAAACGGAGAAGCTTCTCTGACGCTTTTTCACAGAGATTTTGAAACTGAAATCTCCCATGCCGTTTCCACCATAGGCAGCAATGGGCTTCCCCATAGAACTTGCCAACCTGAATTCCTACAGGCTAGATGTGAGAGGCACATTCTGCTGCTTCCTCCCTAACAGTTAAGCTTGCTTCTGAAAGCTCAACCTCCGGGGACTCTGTTTGGCAGAGATATAGAACACACTTTTCCAAGCCTGTTGGAAGGCCTTTGCAGTGTCATTTCGCATGTAATTTCCCAAACCAAACTGCTTGCAGCTCTAACTCCCTTCTAACTACCACTTCTTCGGTTCAGTGAGATATGCTGGATTCTAAACGGAGAAGCTTCTCTGACGCTTTTTCACAGAGATTTTGAAACTGAAATCTTCCATGCCGTTTCCACCATAGGCAGCAATGGGCTTCCCCATAGAACTTGCCAACCTGAATTCCTACAGGCTAGATGTGAGAGGCACATTCTGCTGCTTCCTCCCTTAGAGTTAAACTAGCTTCTGAAAGCTCAACCTCCGGGGAGTGTGTTTGGCAGAGATATAGAACACACTTATCCAAGCCTGTTGGAAGGCATTTGCAGTTTCATTTCGCGTCTAATTTCCCAAACCAAACTGCTTGCAGCTCTAACTCCCTTCTAACTACCACTTCTTCGGTTCAGTGAGATATGCTGGATTCTAAACGGAGAAGCTTCTCTGACGCTTTTTCACAGAGATTTTGAAACTGAAATTTCCAAACCCGTTTCCAACGAAGGCGCCAATGGGCTTCCCCATAGAACTTGCCAACCTGAATTCCTACAGGCTAGATGTGAGAGGCACATTCTGCTGCTTCCTCCCTTAGAGTTAAACTAGCTTCTGAACGCTCAACCTCCGGGGAGTTTGTTTGGCAGAGATATAGAACACACTTTTCCAAGCCTGTTGGAAGGCATTTGCAGTTTCATTTCGCGTCAAATTTCCCAAACCAAACTGCTTGTAGCTCTAACTCCCTTCTAACTACCACTTCTTCGGTTCAGTGAGATATGCTGGATTCTAAACGGAGAAGCTTCTCTGACGCTTTTTCACAGAGATTTTGAAACTGAAATCTCCCATGCCGTTTCCACCATAGGCAGCAATGGGCTTCCCCATAGAACTTGCCAACCTGAATTCCTACAGGCTAGATGTGAGAGGCACATTCTGCTGCTTCCCCCTTAGAGTTAAACTTGCTTCTGAAAGCTCAACCTCCGGGGGGTCTGTTTGGCAGAGATATAGAACACACTTTTCCAAGCCTGTTGGAAGGCATTTGCAGTTTCATTTCGCGTCTAATTTCCCAAACCAAACTGCTTGCAGCTCTAACTCCCTTCTAACTACCACTTCTTCGGTTCAGTGAGATATGCTGGATTCTAAACGGAGAAGCTTCTCTGACGCTTTTTCACAGAGATTTTGAAACTGAAATCTCCCATGCCGTTTCCACCATAGGCAGCAATGGGCTTCCCCATAGAACTTGCCAACCTGAATTCCTACAGGCTAGATGTGAGAGGCACATTCTGCTGCTTCCTCCCTTAGAGTTAAACTAGCTTCTGAAAGCTCAACCTCCGGGGAGTTTGTTTGGCAGAGATATAGAACACACTTTTCCAAGCCTGTTGGAAGGCATTTGCAGTTTCATTTCGCGTCTAATTTCCCAAACCAAACTGCTTGCAGCTCTAACTCCCTTCTAACTACCACTTCTTCGGTTCAGTGAGATATGCTGGATTCTAAACGGAGAAGCTTCTCTGACGCTTTTTCACAGAGATTTTGAAACTGAAATCTGCCATGCCGTTTCCACCATAGGCAGCAATGGGCTTCCCTATAGAACTTGCCAACCTGAATTCCTACAGGCTAGATTTGAGAGGCACATTCTGCTGCTTCCTCCCTTAGAGTTAAACTAGCTTCTGAAAGCTCAACCTCCGGGGAGTTTGTTTGGCAGAGATATAGAACACACTTTTCCAAGCCTGTTGGAAGGCCTTTGCAGTGTCATTTCGCATCTAATTTCCCAAACCAAACTGCTTGCAGCTCTAACTCCCTTCTAACTACCACTTCTTCGGTTCAGTGAGATATGCTGGATTCTAAACGGAGAAGCTTCTCTGATGCTTTTTCACAGAGATTTTGAAACTGAAATCTCCCATGCCGTTTCCACCATAGGCAGCAATGGGCTTCCCCATAGAACTTGCCAACCTGAATTCCTACAGGCTAGATGTGAGAGGCACATTCTGCTGCTTCCTTCCTTAGAGTTAAACTAGCTTCTGAAAGCGCAACCTCCGGGGAGTTTGTTTGGCAGAGATATAGAACACACTTTTCCAAGCCTGTTGGAAGGCATTTGCAGTTTCATTTCGCGTCTAATTTCCCAAACCAAACTGCTTGCAGCTCTAACTCCCTTCTAACTACCACTTCTTCGGTTCAGTGAGATATGCTGGATTCTAAACGGAGAAGCTTCTCTGACGCTTTTTCACAGAGATTTTGAAACTGAAATTTCCAAACCCGTTTCCAACGAAGGCGCCAATGGGCTTCCCCATAGAACTTGCCAACCTGAATTCCTACAGGCTAGATGTGAGAGGCACATTCTGCTGCTTCCTCCATTAGAGTTAAACTAGCTTCTGAAAGCTCAACCTCCGGGGAGTTTGTTTGGCAGAGATATAGAACACACTTTTCCAAGCCTGTTGGAAGGCATTTGCAGTTTCATTTCGCGTCTAATTTCCCAAACCAAACTGCTTGCAGCTCTAACTCCCTTCTAACTACCACTTCTTCGGTTCAGTGAGATATGCTGGATTCTAAACGGAGAAGCTTCTCTGACGCTTTTTCACAGAGATTTTGAAACTGAAATCTCCCATGCCGTTTCCACCATAGGCAGCAATGGGCTTCCCCACAGAACTTGCCAACCTGAATTCCTACAGGCTAGATGTGAGAGGCACATTCTGCTGCTTCCTCCCTTAGAGTTAAACTTGCTTCTGAAAGCTCAACCTCCGGGGAGTTTGTTTGGCAGAGATATAGAACACACTTTTCTAAGCCTGTTGGAAGGCCTTTGCAGTGTCATTTCGCATCTAATTTCCCAAACCAAACTGCTTGCAGCTCTAACTCCCTTCTAACTACCACTTCTTCGGTTCAGTGAGATATGCTGGATTCTAAACGGAGAAGCTTCTCTGACGCTTTTTCACAGAGATTTTGAAACTGAAATTTCCAAACCCGTTTCCACCATAGGCAGCAATGGGCTTCCCCATAGAACTTGCCAACCTGAATTCCTACAGGCTAGATGTGAGAGGCAAATTCTGCTGCTTCCTTCCTTAGAGTTAAACTAGCTTCTGAAATCTCAACCTCCGGGGAGTTTGTTTGGCAGAGATATAGAACACACTTTTCCAAGCCTGTTGGAAAGCATTTGCAGTTTCATTTCGCGTCTAATTTCCCAAACCAAACTGCTTGCAGCTCTAACTCCCTTCTAACTACCACTTCTTCGGTTCAGTGAGATATGCTGGATTCTAAACGGAGAAGCTTCTCTGACGCTTTTTCACAGAGATTTTGAAACTGAAATCTCCCATGCTGTTTCCACCATAGCCAGCAATGGGCTTCCCCATAGAACTTGCCAACCTGAATTCCTACAGGCTAGATGTGAGAGGCACATTCTGTTGCTTCCTCCCTTAGAGTTAAACTAGCTTCTGAAAGCTCAACCTCCGGGGAGTTTGTTTGGCAGAGATATAGAACACACTTTTCCAAGCCTGTTGGAAGGCATTTGCAGTTTCATTTCGCGTCTAATTTCCCAAACCAAACTGCTTGCAGCTCTAACTCCCTTCTAACTACCACTTCTTCGGTTCAGTGAGATATGCTGGATTCTAAACGGAGAAGCTTCTCTGACGCTTTTTCACAGAGATTTTGAAACTGAAATCTCCCATGCCGTTTCCACCATAGGCAGCAATGGGCTTCCCCACAGAACTTGCCAACCTGAATTCCTACAGGCTAGATGTGAGAGGCACATTGTGCTGCTTCCTCCCTTAGAGTTAAACTAGCTTCTGAAAGCTCAACCTCCGGGGAGTTTGTTTGGCAGAGATATAGAACACACTTTTCCAAGCCTGTTGGAAGGCATTTGCAGTTTCATTTCGCGTCTAATTTCCCAAACCAAACTGCTTGCAGCTCTAACTGCCTTCTAACTACCACTTCTTCGGTTCAGTGAGATATGCTGGATTCTAAACGGAGAAGCTTCTCTGACGCTTTTTCACAGAGATTTTGAAACTGAAATCTCCCATGCCGTTTCCACCATAGGCAGCAATGGGCTTCCCCACAGAACTTGCCAACCTGAATTCCTACAGGCTAGATGTGAGAGGCACATTCTGCTGCTTCCTCCCTTAGAGTTAAACTTGCTTCTGAAAGCTCAACCTCCGGGGAGTTTGTTTGGCAGAGATATAGAACACACTTTTCCAAGCCTGTTGGAAGGCCTTTGCAGTGTCATTTCGCATCTAATTTCCCAAACCAAACTGCTTGCAGCTCTAACTCCCTTCTAACTACCACTTCTTCGGTTCAGTGAGATATGCTGGATTCTAAACGGAGAAGCTTCTCTGACGCTTTTTCACAGAGATTTTGAAACTGAAATCTCCCATGCCGTTTCCACCATAGGCAGCAATGGGCTTCCCCATAGAACTTGCCAACCTGAATTCCTACAGGCTAGATGTGAGAGGCACATTCTGCTGCTTCCTCCCTAACAGTTAAGCTTGCTTCTGAAAGCTCAACCTCCGGGGACTCTGTTTGGCAGAGATATAGAACACACTTTTCCAAGCCTGTTGGAAGGCATTTGCAGTTTCATTTCGCGTCTAATTTCCCAAACCAAACTGCTTGCAGCTCTAACTGCCTTCTAACTACCACTTCTTCGGTTCAGTGAGATATGCTGGATTCTAAACGGAGAAGCTTCTCTGACGCTTTTTCACAGAGATTTTGAAACTGAAATCTCCCATGCCGTTTCCACCATAGGCAGCAATGGGCTTCCCCATAGAACTTGCCAACCTGAATTCCTACAGGCTAGATGTGAGAGGCACATTCTGCTGCTTCCTCCCTAACAGTTAAGCTTGCTTCTGAAAGCTCAACCTCCGGGGACTCTGTTTGGCACAGATATAGAACACACTTTTCCAAGCCTGTTGGAAGGCCTTTGCAGTGTCATTTCGCATCTAATTTCCCAAAACAAACTGCTTGCAGCTCTAACTCCCTTCTAACTACCACTTCTTCGGTTCAGTGAGATATGCTGGATTCTAAACGGAGAAGCTTCTCTGACGCTTTTTCACAGAGATTTTGAAACTGAAATCTCCCATGCCGTTTCCACCATAGGCAGCAATGGGCTTCCCCATAGAACTTGCCAACCTGAATTCCTACAGGCTAGATGTGAGAGGCACATTCTGCTGCTTCCTTCCTTAGAGTTGAACTAGCTTCTGAAAGCTCAACCTCCGGGGAGTTTGTTTGGCAGAGATATAGAACACACTTTTCCAAGCCTGTTGGAAGGCATTTGCAGTTTCATTTCGCGTCTAATTTCCCAAACCAAACTGCTTGCAGCTCTAACTCCCTTCTAACTACCACTTCTTCGGTTCAGTGAGATATGCTGGATTCTAAACGGAGAAGCTTCTCTGACGCTTTTTCACAGAGATTTTGAAACTGAAATCTCCCATGCCGTTTCCACCATAGGCAGCAATGGGCTTCCCCATAGAACTTGCCAACCTGAATTCTTACAGGCTAGATGTGAGAGGCACATTCTGCTGCTTCCTCCCTTAGAGTTAAACTAGCTTTTGAAAGCTCAACCTCCGGGGAGTTTGTTTGGCAGAGATATAGAACACACTTTTCCAAGCCTGTTGGAAGGCATTTGCAGTTTCATTTCGCGTCTAATTTCCCAAACCAAACTGCTTGCAGGTCTAACTGCCTTCTAACTACCACTTCTTCGGTTCAGTGAGATATGCTGGATTCTAAACGGAGAAGCTTCTCTGACGCTTTTTCACAGAGATTTTGAAACTGAAATCTCCCATGCCGTTTCCACCATAGGCAGCAATGGGCTTCCCCATAGAACTTGCCAACCTGAATTCCTACAGGCTAGATGTGAGAGGCACATTCTGCTGCTTCCTCCCTTAGAGTTAAACTTGCTTCTGAAAGCTCAACCTCCGGGGAGTTTGTTTGGTAGAGATATAGAACACACTTTTCCAAGCCTGTTGGAAGGCCTTTGCAGTGTCATTTCGCATCTAATTTCCCAAACAAAACTGCTTGCAGCTCTAACTCCCTTCTAACTACCACTTCTTCGGTTCAGTGAGATATGCTGGATTCTAAACGGAGAAGCTTCTCTGACGCTTTTTCACAGAGATTTTGAAACTGAAATCTCCCATGCCGTTTCCACCATAGGCAGCAATGGGCTTCCCCATAGAACTTGCCAACCTGAATTCCTACAGGCTAGATGTGAGAGGCACATTCTGCTGCTTCCTTCCTTAGAGTTAAACTAGCTTCTGAAAGCTCAACCTCCGGGGAGTTTGTTTGGCAGAGATATAGAACACACTTTTCCAAGCCTGTTGGAAGGCATTTGCAGTTTCATTTCGCGTCTAATTTCCCAAACCAAACTGCTTGCAGCTCTAACTCCCTTCTAACTACCACTTCTTCGGTTCAGTGAGATATGCTGGATTCTAAACGGAGAAGCTTCTCTGACGCTTTTTCACAGAGATTTTGAAACTGAAATCTCCCATGCTGTTTCCACCATAGCCAGCAATGGGCTTCCCCATAGAACTTGCCAACCTGAATTCCTACAGGCTAGATGTGAGAGGCACATTCTGCTGCTTCCTCCCTTAGAGTTAAACTAGCTTCTGAAAGCTCAACCTCCAGGGAGTCTGTTTGGCAGAGATATAGAACACACTTTTCCAAGCCTGTTGGAAGGCATTTGCAGTTTCATTTCGCGTCTAATTTCCCAAACCAAACTGCTTGCAGCTCTAACTCCCTTCTAACTACCACTTCTTCGGTTCAGTGAGATATGCTGGATTCTAAACGGAGAAGCTTCTCTGACGCTTTTTCACAGAGATTTTGAAACTGAAATCTCCCATGCCGTTTCCACCATAGGCAGCAATGGGCTTCCCCATAGAACTTGCCAACCTGAATTCCTACAGGCTAGATGTGAGAGGCACATTCTGCTGCTTCCTCCCTAAGAGTTAAGCTTGCTTCTGAATGCTCAACCTCCGGGGAGTCTGTTTGGCAGAGATATAGAACACACTTTTCCAAGCCTGTTGGAAGGCCTTTGCAGTGTCATTTCGCATCTAATTTCCCAAACCAAACTGCTTGCAGCTCTAACTCCCTTCTAACTACCACTTCTTCGGTTCAGTGAGATATGCTGGATTCTAAACGGAGAAGCTTCTCTGACGCTTTTTCACAGAGATTTTGAAACTGAAATCTCCCATGCCGTTTCCAACGAAGGCGCCAATGGGCTTCCCCATAGAACTTGCCAACCTGAATTCCTACAGGCTAGATGTGAGAGGCACATTCTGCTGCTTCCTCCCTTAGAGTTAAACTTGCTTCTGAAAGCTCAACCTCCGGGGAGTTTGTTTGGCAGAGATATAGAACACACTTTTCCAAGCCTGTTGGAAGGCATTTGCAGTTTCATTTCGCGTCTAATTTCCCAAACCAAACTGCTTGCAGCTCTAACTGCCTTCTAACTACCACTTCTTCGGTTCAGTGAGATATGCTGGATTCTAAACGGAGAAGCTTCTCTGACGCTTTTTCACAGAGATTTTGAAACTGAAATCTCCCATGCCGTTTCCACCATAGGCAGCAATGGGCTTCCCCATAGAACTTGCCAACCTGAATTCCTACAGGCTAGATGTGAGAGGCACATTCTGCTGCTTCCTCCCTTAGAGTTAAACTTGCTTCTGAAAGCTCAACCTCCGGGGAGTTTGTTTGGCAGAGATATAGAACACACTTTTCCAAGCCTGTTGGAAGGCCTTTGCAGTGTCATTTCGCATCTAATTTCCCAAACCAAACTGCTTGCAGCTCTAACTCCCTTCTAACTACCACTTCTTCGGTTCAGTGAGATATGCTGGATTCTAAACGGAGAAGCTTCTCTGACGCTTTTTCACAGAGATTTTGAAACTGAAATCTCCCATGCCGTTTCCACCATAGGCAGCAATGGGCTTCCCCATAGAACTTGCCAACCTGAATTCCTACAGGCTAGATGTGAGAGGCACATTCTGCTGCTTCCTTCCTTAGAGTTAAACTAGCTTCTGAAAGCTCAACCTCCGGGGAGTTTGTTTGGCAGAGATATAGAACACACTTTTCCAAGCCTGTTGGAAGGCATTTGCAGTTTCATTTCGCGTCTAATTTCCCAAACCAAACTGCTTGCAGCTCTAACTCCCTTCTAACTACCACTTCTTCGGTTCAGTGAGATATGCTGGATTCTAAACGGAGAAGCTTCTCTGACGCTTTTTCACAGAGATTTTGAAACTGAAATCTCCCATGCCGTTTCCACCATAGGCAGCAATGGGCTTCCCCATAGAACTTGCCAACCTGAATTCCTACAGGCTAGATGTGAGAGGCACATTCTGCTGCTTCCTCCCTAACAGTTAAGCTTGCTTCTGAAAGCTCAACCTCCGGGGACTCTGTTTGGCACAGATATAGAACACACTTTTCCAAGCCTGTTGGAAGGCCTTTGCAGTGTCATTTCGCATCTAATTTCCCAAAACAAACTGCTTGCAGCTCTAACTCCCTTCTAACTACCACTTCTTCGGTTCAGTGAGATATGCTGGATTCTAAACGGAGAAGCTTCTCTGACGCTTTTTCACAGAGATTTTGAAACTGAAATCTCCCATGCCGTTTCCACCATAGGCAGCAATGGGCTTCCCCATAGAACTTGCCAACCTGAATTCCTACAGGCTAGATGTGAGAGGCACATTCTGCTGCTTCCTTCCTTAGAGTTAAACTAGCTTCTGAAAGCTCAACCTCCGGGGAGTTTGTTTGGCAGAGATATAGAACACACTTTTCCAAGCCTGTTGGAAGGCATTTGCAGTTTCATTTCGCGTCTAATTTCCCAAACCAAACTGCTTGCAGCTCTAACTCCCTTCTAACTACCACTTCTTCGGTTCAGTGAGATATGCTGGATTCTAAACGGAGAAGCTTCTCTGACGCTTTTTCACAGAGATTTTGAAACTGAAATCTCCCATGCCGTTTCCACCATAGGCAGCAATGGGCTTCCCCATAGAACTTGCCAACCTGAATTCTTACAGGCTAGATGTGAGAGGCACATTCTGCTGCTTCCTCCCTTAGAGTTAAACTAGCTTTTGAAAGCTCAACCTCCGGGGAGTTTGTTTGGCAGAGATATAGAACACACTTTTCCAAGCCTGTTGGAAGGCATTTGCAGTTTCATTTCGCGTCTAATTTCCCAAACCAAACTGCTTGCAGGTCTAACTGCCTTCTAACTACCACTTCTTCGGTTCAGTGAGATATGCTGGATTCTAAACGGAGAAGCTTCTCTGACGCTTTTTCACAGAGATTTTGAAACTGAAATCTCCCATGCCGTTTCCACCATAGGCAGCAATGGGCTTCCCCATAGAACTTGCCAACCTGAATTCCTACAGGCTAGATGTGAGAGGCACATTCTGCTGCTTCCTCCCTTAGAGTTAAACTTGCTTCTGAAAGCTCAACCTCCGGGGAGTTTGTTTGGTAGAGATATAGAACACACTTTTCCAAGCCTGTTGGAAGGCCTTTGCAGTGTCATTTCGCATCTAATTTCCCAAACAAAACTGCTTGCAGCTCTAACTCCCTTCTAACTACCACTTCTTCGGTTCAGTGAGATATGCTGGATTCTAAACGGAGAAGCTTCTCTGACGCTTTTTCACAGAGATTTTGAAACTGAAATCTCCCATGCCGTTTCCACCATAGGCAGCAATGGGCTTCCCCATAGAACTTGCCAACCTGAATTCCTACAGGCTAGATGTGAGAGGCACATTCTGCTGCTTCCTTCCTTAGAGTTAAACTAGCTTCTGAAAGCTCAACCTCCGGGGAGTTTGTTTGGCAGAGATATAGAACACACTTTTCCAAGCCTGTTGGAAGGCATTTGCAGTTTCATTTCGCGTCTAATTTCCCAAACCAAACTGCTTGCAGCTCTAACTCCCTTCTAACTACCACTTCTTCGGTTCAGTGAGATATGCTGGATTCTAAACGGAGAAGCTTCTCTGACGCTTTTTCACAGAGATTTTGAAACTGAAATCTCCCATGCTGTTTCCACCATAGCCAGCAATGGGCTTCCCCATAGAACTTGCCAACCTGAATTCCTACAGGCTAGATGTGAGAGGCACATTCTGCTGCTTCCTCCCTTAGAGTTAAACTAGCTTCTGAAAGCTCAACCTCCAGGGAGTCTGTTTGGCAGAGATATAGAACACACTTTTCCAAGCCTGTTGGAAGGCATTTGCAGTTTCATTTCGCGTCTAATTTCCCAAACCAAACTGCTTGCAGCTCTAACTGCCTTCTAACTACCACTTCTTCGGTTCAGTGAGATATGCTGGATTCTAAACGGAGAAGCTTCTCTGACGCTTTTTCACAGAGATTTTGAAACTGAAATCTCCCATGCCGTTTCCACCATAGGCAGCAATGGGCTTCCCCATAGAACTTGCCAACCTGAATTCCTACAGGCTAGATGTGAGAGGCACATTCTGCTGCTTCCTCCCTAAGAGTTAAGCTTGCTTCTGAATGCTCAACCTCCGGGGAGTCTGTTTGGCAGAGATATAGAACACACTTTTCCAAGCCTGTTGGAAGGCCTTTGCAGTGTCATTTCGCATCTAATTTCCCAAACCAAACTGCTTGCAGCTCTAACTCCCTTCTAACTACCACTTCTTCGGTTCAGTGAGATATGCTGGATTCTAAACGGAGAAGCTTCTCTGACGCTTTTTCACAGAGATTTTGAAACTGAAATCTCCCATGCCGTTTCCAACGAAGGCGCCAATGGGCTTCCCCATAGAACTTGCCAACCTGAATTCCTACAGGCTAGATGTGAGAGGCACATTCTGCTGCTTCCTCCCTTAGAGTTAAACTTGCTTCTGAAAGCTCAACCTCCGGGGAGTTTGTTTGGCAGAGATATAGAACACACTTTTCCAAGCCTGTTGGAAGGCATTTGCAGTTTCATTTCGCGTCTAATTTCCCAAACCAAACTGCTTGCAGCTCTAACTGCCTTCTAACTACCACTTCTTCGGTTCAGTGAGATATGCTGGATTCTAAACGGAGAAGCTTCTCTGACGCTTTTTCACAGAGATTTTGAAACTGAAATCTCCCATGCCGTTTCCACCATAGGCAGCAATGGGCTTCCCCATAGAACTTGCCAACCTGAATTCCTACAGGCTAGATGTGAGAGGCACATTCTGCTGCTTCCTCCCTTAGAGTTAAACTTGCTTCTGAAAGCTCAACCTCCGGGGAGTTTGTTTGGCAGAGATATAGAACACACTTTTCCAAGCCTGTTGGAAGGCCTTTGCAGTGTCATTTCGCATCTAATTTCCCAAACCAAACTGCTTGCAGCTCTAACTCCCTTCTAACTACCACTTCTTCGGTTCAGTGAGATATGCTGGATTCTAAACGGAGAAGCTTCTCTGACGCTTTTTCACAGAGATTTTGAAACTGAAATCTCCCATGCCGTTTCCACCATAGGCAGCAATGGGCTTCCCCATAGAACTTGCCAACCTGAATTCCTACAGGCTAGATGTGAGAGGCACATTCTGCTGCTTCCTTCCTTAGAGTTAAACTAGCTTCTGAAAGCTCAACCTCCGGGGAGTTTGTTTGGCAGAGATATAGAACACACTTTTCCAAGCCTGTTGGAAGGCATTTGCAGTTTCATTTCGCGTCTAATTTCCCAAACCAAACTGCTTGCAGCTCTAACTCCCTTCTAACTACCACTTCTTCGGTTCAGTGAGATATGCTGGATTCTAAACGGAGAAGCTTCTCTGACGCTTTTTCACAGAGATTTTGAAACTGAAATCTCCCATGCCGTTTCCACCATAGGCAGCAATGGGCTTCCCCATAGAACTTGCCAACCTGAATTCTTACAGGCTAGATGTGAGAGGCACATTCTGCTGCTTCCTCCCTTAGAGTTTAACTTGCTTCTGAAAGCTCAACCTCCGGGGAGTTTGTTTGGTAGAGATATAGAACACACTTTTCCAAGCCTGTTGGAAGGCCTTTGCAGTGTCATTTCGCATCTAATTTCCCAAACCAAACTGCTTGCAGCTCTAACTCCCTTCTAACTACCACTTCTTCGGTTCAGTGAGATATGCTGGATTCTAAACGGAGAAGCTTCTCTGACGCTTTTTCACAGAGATTTTGAAACTGAAATCTCCCATGCCGTTTCCACCATAGGCAGCAATGGGCTTCCCCATAGAACTTGCCAACCTGAATTCCTACAGGCTAGATGTGAGAGGCACATTCTGCTGCTTCCTTCCTTAGAGTTAAACTAGCTTCTGAAAGCTCAACCTCCGGGGAGTTTGTTTGGCAGAGATATAGAACACACTTTTCCAAGCCTGTTGGAAGGCATTTGCAGTTTCATTTCGCGTCTAATTTCCCAAACCAAACTGCTTGCAGCTCTAACTCCCTTCTAACTACCACTTCTTCGGTTCAGTGAGATATGCTGGATTCTAAACGGAGAAGCTTCTCTGACGCTTTTTCACAGAGATTTTGAAACTGAAATCTCCCATGCCGTTTCCACCATAGGCAGCAATGGGCTTCCCCATAGAACTTGCCAACCTGAATTCCTACAGGCTAGATGTGAGAGGCACATTCTGCTGCTTCCTCCCTTAGAGTTAAACTTGCTTCTGAAAGCTGAACCTCCGGGGAGTTTGTTTGGCAAAGATATAGAACCCACTTTTCCAAGCCTGTTGGAAGGCATTTGCAGTTTCATTTCGCGTCTAATTTCCCAAACCAAACTGCTTGCAGCTCTAACTCCCTTCTAACTACCACTTCTTCGGTTCAGTGAGATATGCTGGATTCTAAACGGAGAAGCTTCTCTGACGCTTTTTCACAGAGATTTTGAAACTGAAATTTCCAAACCCGTTTCCAACGAAGGCGCCAATGGGCTTCCCCATAGAACTTGCCAACCTGAATTCCTACAGGCTAGATGTGAGAGGCACATTCTGCTGCTTCCTCCCTTAGAGTTAAACTAGCTTCTGAAAGCTCAACCTCCGGGGAGTTTGTTTGGCAGAGATATAGAACACACTTTTCCAAGCCTGTTGGAAGGCATTTGCAGTTTCATTTCGCATCTAATTTCCCAAACCAAACTGCTTGCAGCTCTAACTGCCTTCTAACTACCACTTCTTCGGTTCAGTGAGATATGCTGGATTCTAAACGGAGAAGCTTCTCTGACGCTTTTTCACAGAGATTTTGAAACTGAAATCTCCCATGCCGTTTCCACCATAGGCAGCAATGGGCTTCCCCATAGAACTTGCCAACCTGAATTCCTACAGGCTAGATGTGAGAGGCACATTCTGCTGCTTCCTCCCTAAGAGTTAAGCTTGCTTCTGAATGCTCAACCTCCGGGGAGTCTGTTTGGCAGAGATATAGAACACACTTTTCCAAGCCTGTTGGAAGGCCTTTGCAGTGTCATTTCGCATCTAATTTCCCAAACCAAACTGCTTGCAGCTCTAACTCCCTTCTAACTACCACTTCTTCGGTTCAGTGAGATATGCTGGATTCTAAACGGAGAAGCTTCTCTGACGCTTTTTCACAGAGATTTTGAAACTGAAATTTCCAAACCCGTTTCCAACGAAGGCGCCAATGGGCTTCCCCATAGAACTTGCCAACCTGAATTCCTACAGGCTAGATGTGAGAGGCACATTCTGCTGCTTCCTCCCTTAGAGTTAAACTAGCTTCTGAAAGCTCAACCTCCGGGGAGTTTGTTTGGCAGAGATATAGAACACACTTTTCCAAGCCTGTTGGAAGGCATTTGCAGTTTCATTTCGCGTCTAATTTCCCAAACCAAACTGCTTGCAGCTCTAACTGCCTTCTAACTACCACTTCTTCGGTTCAGTGAGATATGCTGGATTCTAAACGGAGAAGCTTCTCTGACGCTTTTTCACAGAGATTTTGAAACTGAAATCTCCCATGCCGTTTCCACCATAGGCAGCAATGGGCTTCCCCATAGAACTTGCCAACCTGAATTCCTACAGGCTAGATGTGAGAGGCACATTGTGCTGCTTCCTCCCTTAGAGTTAAACTTGCTTCTGAAAGCTCAACCTCCGGGGAGTTTGTTTGGCAGAGATATAGAACACACTTTTCCAAGCCTGTTGGAAGGCCTTTGCAGTGTCATTTCGCATCTAATTTCCCAAACCAAACTGCTTGCAGCTCTAACTCCCTTCTAACTACCACTTCTTCGGTTCAGTGAGATATGCTGGATTCTAAACGGAGAAGCTTCTCTGACGCTTTTTCACAGAGATTTTGAAACTGAAATCTCCCATGCCGTTTCCACCATAGGCAGCAATGGGCTTCCCCATAGAACTTGCCAACCTGAATTCCTACAGGCTAGATGTGAGAGGCACATTCTGCTGCTTCCTTCCTTAGAGTTAAACTAGCTTCTGAAAGCTCAACCTCCGGGGAGTTTGTTTGGCAGAGATATAGAACACACTTTTCCAAGCCTGTTGGAAGGCATTTGCAGTTTCATTTCGCGTCTAATTTCCCAAACCAAACTGCTTGCAGCTCTAACTCCCTTCTAACTACCACTTCTTCGGTTCAGTGAGATATGCTGGATTCTAAACGGAGAAGCTTCTCTGACGCTTTTTCACAGAGATTTTGAAACTGAAATCTCCCATGCCGTTTCCACCATAGGCAGCAATGGGCTTCCCCATAGAACTTGCCAACCTGAATTCTTACAGGCTAGATGTGAGAGGCACATTCTGCTGCTTCCTCCCTTAGAGTTAAACTAGCTTCTGAAAGCTCAACCTCCGGGGAGTTTGTTTGGCAGAGATATAGAACACACTTTTCCAAGCCTGTTGGAAGGCATTTGCAGTTTCATTTCGCGTCTAATTTCCCAAACCAAACTGCTTGCAGCTCTAACTGCCTTCTAACTACCACTTCTTCGGTTCAGTGAGATATGCTGGATTCTAAACGGAGAAGCTTCTCTGACGCTTTTTCACAGAGATTTTGAAACTGAAATCTCCCATGCCATTTCCACCATAGGCAGCAATGGGCTTCCCCATAGAACTTGCCAACCTGAATTCCTACAGGCTAGATGTGAGAGGCACATTCTGCTGCTTCCTCCCTTAGAGTTAAACTTGCTTCTGAAAGCTCAACCTCCGGGGAGTTTGTTTGGTAGAGATATAGAACACACTTTTCCAAGCCTGTTGGAAGGCCTTTGCAGTGTCATTTCGCATCTAATTTCCCAAACCAAACTGCTTGCAGCTCTAACTCCCTTCTAACTACCACTTCTTCGGTTCAGTGAGATATGCTGGATTCTAAACGGAGAAGCTTCTCTGACGCTTTTTCACAGAGATTTTGAAACTGAAATCTCCCATGCCGTTTCCACCATAGGCAGCAATGGGCTTCCCCATAGAACTTGCCAACCTGAATTCCTACAGGCTAGATGTGAGAGGCACATTCTGCTGCTTCCTTCCTTAGAGTTAAACTAGCTTCTGAAAGCTCAACCTCCGGGGAGTTTGTTTGGCAGAGATATAGAACACACTTTTCCAAGCCTGTTGGAAGGCATTTGCAGTTTCATTTCGCGTCTAATTTCCCAAACCAAACTGCTTGCAGCTCTAACTCCCTTCTAACTACCACTTCTTCGGTTCAGTGAGATATGCTGGATTCTAAACGGAGAAGCTTCTCTGACGCTTTTTCACAGAGATTTTGAAACTGAAATTTCCAAACCCGTTTCCAACGAAGGCGCCAATGGGCTTCCCCATAGAACTTGCCAACCTGAATTCCTACAGGCTAGATGTGAGAGGCACATTCTGCTGCTTCCTTCCTTAGAGTTAAACTAGCTTCTGAAAGCTCAACCTCCGGGGAGTTTGTTTGGCAGAGATATAGAACACACTTTTCCAAGCCTGTTGGAAGGCATTTGCAGTTTCATTTCGCGTCTAATTTCCCAAACCAAACTGCTTGCAGCTCTAACTCCCTTCTAACTACCACTTCTTCGGTTCAGTGAGATATGCTGGATTCTAAACGGAGAAGCTTCTCTGACGCTTTTTCACAGAGATTTTGAAACTGAAATCTCCCATGCCGTTTCCACCATAGGCAGCAATGGGCTTCCCCATAGAACTTGCCAACCTGAATTCTTACAGGCTAGATGTGAGAGGCACATTCTGCTGCTTCCTCCCTTAGAGTTTAACTTGCTTCTGAAAGCTCAACCTCCGGGGAGTTTGTTTGGTAGAGATATAGAACACACTTTTCCAAGCCTGTTGGAAGGCCTTTGCAGTGTCATTTCGCATCTAATTTCCCAAACCAAACTGCTTGCAGCTCTAACTCCCTTCTAACTACCACTTCTTCGGTTCAGTGAGATATGCTGGATTCTAAACGGAGAAGCTTCTCTGACGCTTTTTCACAGAGATTTTGAAACTGAAATCTCCCATGCCGTTTCCACCATAGGCAGCAATGGGCTTCCCCATAGAACTTGCCAACCTGAATTCCTACAGGCTAGATGTGAGAGGCACATTCTGCTGCTTCCTTCCTTAGAGTTAAACTAGCTTCTGAAAGCTCAACCTCCGGGGAGTTTGTTTGGCAGAGATATAGAACACACTTTTCCAAGCCTGTTGGAAGGCATTTGCAGTTTCATTTCGCGTCTAATTTCCCAAACCAAACTGCTTGCAGCTCTAACTCCCTTCTAACTACCACTTCTTCGGTTCAGTGAGATATGCTGGATTCTAAACGGAGAAGCTTCTCTGACGCTTTTTCACAGAGATTTTGAAACTGAAATCTCCCATGCCGTTTCCACCATAGGCAGCAATGGGCTTCCCCATAGAACTTGCCAACCTGAATTCCTACAGGCTAGATGTGAGAGGCACATTCTGCTGCTTCCTCCCTTAGAGTTAAACTTGCTTCTGAAAGCTGAACCTCCGGGGAGTTTGTTTGGCAAAGATATAGAACCCACTTTTCCAAGCCTGTTGGAAGGCATTTGCAGTTTCATTTCGCGTCTAATTTCCCAAACCAAACTGCTTGCAGCTCTAACTCCCTTCTAACTACCACTTCTTCGGTTCAGTGAGATATGCTGGATTCTAAACGGAGAAGCTTCTCTGACGCTTTTTCACAGAGATTTTGAAACTGAAATTTCCAAACCCGTTTCCAACGAAGGCGCCAATGGGCTTCCCCATAGAACTTGCCAACCTGAATTCCTACAGGCTAGATGTGAGAGGCACATTCTGCTGCTTCCTCCCTTAGAGTTAAACTAGCTTCTGAAAGCTCAACCTCCGGGGAGTTTGTTTGGCAGAGATATAGAACACACTTTTCCAAGCCTGTTGGAAGGCATTTGCAGTTTCATTTCGCATCTAATTTCCCAAACCAAACTGCTTGCAGCTCTAACTGCCTTCTAACTACCACTTCTTCGGTTCAGTGAGATATGCTGGATTCTAAACGGAGAAGCTTCTCTGACGCTTTTTCACAGAGATTTTGAAACTGAAATCTCCCATGCCGTTTCCACCATAGGCAGCAATGGGCTTCCCCATAGAACTTGCCAACCTGAATTCCTACAGGCTAGATGTGAGAGGCACATTCTGCTGCTTCCTCCCTAAGAGTTAAGCTTGCTTCTGAATGCTCAACCTCCGGGGAGTCTGTTTGGCAGAGATATAGAACACACTTTTCCAAGCCTGTTGGAAGGCCTTTGCAGTGTCATTTCGCATCTAATTTCCCAAACCAAACTGCTTGCAGCTCTAACTCCCTTCTAACTACCACTTCTTCGGTTCAGTGAGATATGCTGGATTCTAAACGGAGAAGCTTCTCTGACGCTTTTTCACAGAGATTTTGAAACTGAAATTTCCAAACCCGTTTCCAACGAAGGCGCCAATGGGCTTCCCCATAGAACTTGCCAACCTGAATTCCTACAGGCTAGATGTGAGAGGCACATTCTGCTGCTTCCTCCCTTAGAGTTAAACTAGCTTCTGAAAGCTCAACCTCCGGGGAGTTTGTTTGGCAGAGATATAGAACACACTTTTCCAAGCCTGTTGGAAGGCATTTGCAGTTTCATTTCGCGTCTAATTTCCCAAACCAAACTGCTTGCAGCTCTAACTGCCTTCTAACTACCACTTCTTCGGTTCAGTGAGATATGCTGGATTCTAAACGGAGAAGCTTCTCTGACGCTTTTTCACAGAGATTTTGAAACTGAAATCTCCCATGCCGTTTCCACCATAGGCAGCAATGGGCTTCCCCATAGAACTTGCCAACCTGAATTCCTACAGGCTAGATGTGAGAGGCACATTGTGCTGCTTCCTCCCTTAGAGTTAAACTTGCTTCTGAAAGCTCAACCTCCGGGGAGTTTGTTTGGCAGAGATATAGAACACACTTTTCCAAGCCTGTTGGAAGGCCTTTGCAGTGTCATTTCGCATCTAATTTCCCAAACCAAACTGCTTGCAGCTCTAACTCCCTTCTAACTACCACTTCTTCGGTTCAGTGAGATATGCTGGATTCTAAACGGAGAAGCTTCTCTGACGCTTTTTCACAGAGATTTTGAAACTGAAATCTCCCATGCCGTTTCCACCATAGGCAGCAATGGGCTTCCCCATAGAACTTGCCAACCTGAATTCCTACAGGCTAGATGTGAGAGGCACATTCTGCTGCTTCCTTCCTTAGAGTTAAACTAGCTTCTGAAAGCTCAACCTCCGGGGAGTTTGTTTGGCAGAGATATAGAACACACTTTTCCAAGCCTGTTGGAAGGCATTTGCAGTTTCATTTCGCGTCTAATTTCCCAAACCAAACTGCTTGCAGCTCTAACTCCCTTCTAACTACCACTTCTTCGGTTCAGTGAGATATGCTGGATTCTAAACGGAGAAGCTTCTCTGACGCTTTTTCACAGAGATTTTGAAACTGAAATCTCCCATGCCGTTTCCACCATAGGCAGCAATGGGCTTCCCCATAGAACTTGCCAACCTGAATTCTTACAGGCTAGATGTGAGAGGCACATTCTGCTGCTTCCTCCCTTAGAGTTAAACTAGCTTCTGAAAGCTCAACCTCCGGGGAGTTTGTTTGGCAGAGATATAGAACACACTTTTCCAAGCCTGTTGGAAGGCATTTGCAGTTTCATTTCGCGTCTAATTTCCCAAACCAAACTGCTTGCAGCTCTAACTGCCTTCTAACTACCACTTCTTCGGTTCAGTGAGATATGCTGGATTCTAAACGGAGAAGCTTCTCTGACGCTTTTTCACAGAGATTTTGAAACTGAAATCTCCCATGCCATTTCCACCATAGGCAGCAATGGGCTTCCCCATAGAACTTGCCAACCTGAATTCCTACAGGCTAGATGTGAGAGGCACATTCTGCTGCTTCCTCCCTTAGAGTTAAACTTGCTTCTGAAAGCTCAACCTCCGGGGAGTTTGTTTGGTAGAGATATAGAACACACTTTTCCAAGCCTGTTGGAAGGCCTTTGCAGTGTCATTTCGCATCTAATTTCCCAAACCAAACTGCTTGCAGCTCTAACTCCCTTCTAACTACCACTTCTTCGGTTCAGTGAGATATGCTGGATTCTAAACGGAGAAGCTTCTCTGACGCTTTTTCACAGAGATTTTGAAACTGAAATCTCCCATGCCGTTTCCACCATAGGCAGCAATGGGCTTCCCCATAGAACTTGCCAACCTGAATTCCTACAGGCTAGATGTGAGAGGCACATTCTGCTGCTTCCTTCCTTAGAGTTAAACTAGCTTCTGAAAGCTCAACCTCCGGGGAGTTTGTTTGGCAGAGATATAGAACACACTTTTCCAAGCCTGTTGGAAGGCATTTGCAGTTTCATTTCGCGTCTAATTTCCCAAACCAAACTGCTTGCAGCTCTAACTCCCTTCTAACTACCACTTCTTCGGTTCAGTGAGATATGCTGGATTCTAAACGGAGAAGCTTCTCTGACGCTTTTTCACAGAGATTTTGAAACTGAAATTTCCAAACCCGTTTCCAACGAAGGCGCCAATGGGCTTCCCCATAGAACTTGCCAACCTGAATTCCTACAGGCTAGATGTGAGAGGCACATTCTGCTGCTTCCTCCCTTAGAGTTAAACTAGCTTCTGAAAGCTCAACCTCCGGGGAGTTTGTTTGGCAGAGATATAGAACACACTTTTCCAAGCCTGTTGGAAGGCATTTGCAGTTTCATTTCGCATCTAATTTCCCAAACCAAACTGCTTGCAGCTCTAACTGCCTTCTAACTACCACTTCTTCGGTTCAGTGAGATATGCTGGATTCTAAACGGAGAAGCTTCTCTGACGCTTTTTCACAGAGATTTTGAAACTGAAATCTCCCATGCTGTTTCCACCATAGCCAGCAATGGGCTTCCCCATAGAACTTGCCAACCTGAATTCCTACAGGCTAGATGTGAGAGGCACATTCTGCTGCTTCCTCCCTTAGAGTTAAACTAGCTTCTGAAAGCTCAACCTCCAGGGAGTCTGTTTGGCAGAGATATAGAACACACTTTTCCAAGCCTGTTGGAAGGCATTTGCAGTTTCATTTCGCGTCTAATTTCCCAAACCAAACTGCTTGCAGCTCTAACTGCCTTCTAACTACCACTTCTTCGGTTCAGTGAGATATGCTGGATTCTAAACGGAGAAGCTTCTCTGACGCTTTTTCACAGAGATTTTGAAACTGAAATCTCCCATGCCGTTTCCACCATAGGCAGCAATGGGCTTCCCCATAGAACTTGCCAACCTGAATTCCTACAGGCTAGATGTGAGAGGCACATTCTGCTGCTTCCTCCCTAACAGTTAAGCTTGCTTCTGAAAGCTCAACCTCCGGGGACTCTGTTTGGCACAGATATAGAACACACTTTTCCAAGCCTGTTGGAAGGCCTTTGCAGTGTCATTTCGCATCTAATTTCCCAAACCAAACTGCTTGCAGCTCTAACTCCCTTCTAACTACCACTTCTTCGGTTCAGTGAGATATGCTGGATTCTAAACGGAGAAGCTTCTCTGACGCTTTTTCACAGAGATTTTGAAACTGAAATCTCCCATGCCGTTTCCACCATAGGCAGCAATGGGCTTCCCCATAGAACTTGCCAACCTGAATTCCTACAGGCTAGATGTGAGAGGCACATTCTGCTGCTTCCTCCCTTAGAGTTAAACTAGCTTCTGAAAGCTCAACCTCCGGGGAGTTTGTTTGGCAGAGATATAGAACACACTTTTCCAAGCCTGTTGGAAGGCCTTTGCAGTGTCATTTCGCATCTAATTTCCCAAACCAAACTGCTTGCAGCTCTAACTCCCTTCTAACTACCACTTCTTCGGTTCAGTGAGATATGCTGGATTCTAAACGGAGAAGCTTCTCTGACGCTTTTTCACAGAGATTTTGAAACTGAAATTTCCAAACCCGTTTCCAACGAAGGCGCCAATGGGCTTCCCCATAGAACTTGCCAACCTGAATTCCTACAGGCTAGATGTGAGAGGCACATTCTGCTGCTTCCTCCCTTAGAGTTAAACTTGCTTCTGAAAGCTCAACCTCCGGGGAGTTTGTTTGGCAGAGATATAGAACACACTTTTCCAAGCCTGTTGGAAGGCCTTTGCAGTGTCATTTCGCATCTAATTTCCCAAACCAAACTGCTTGCAGCTCTAACTCCCTTCTAACTACCACTTCTTCGGTTCAGTGAGATATGCTGGATTCTAAACGGAGAAGCTTCTCTGACGCTTTTTCACAGAGATTTTGAAACTGAAATCTCCCATGCCGTTTCCACCATAGGCAGCAATGGGCTTCCCCATAGAACTTGCCAACCTGAATTCCTACAGGCTAGATGTGAGAGGCACATTCTGCTGCTTCCTTCCTTAGAGTTAAACTAGCTTCTGAAAGCTCAACCTCCGGGGAGTTTGTTTGGCAGAGATATAGAACACACTTTTCCAAGCCTGTTGGAAGGCATTTGCAGTTTCATTTCGCGTCTAATTTCCCAAACCAAACTGCTTGCAGCTCTAACTCCCTTCTAACTACCACTTCTTCGGTTCAGTGAGATATGCTGGATTCTAAACGGAGAAGCTTCTCTGACGCTTTTTCACAGAGATTTTGAAACTGAAATCTCCCATGCCGTTTCCACCATAGGCAGCAATGGGCTTCCCCATAGAACTTGCCAACCTGAATTCTTACAGGCTAGATGTGAGAGGCACATTCTGCTGCTTCCTCCCTTAGAGTTAAACTAGCTTCTGAAAGCTCAACCTCCGGGGAGTTTGTTTGGCAGAGATATAGAACACACTTTTCCAAGCCTGTTGGAAGGCATTTGCAGTTTCATTTCGCGTCTAATTTCCCAAACCAAACTGCTTGCAGCTCTAACTGCCTTCTAACTACCACTTCTTCGGTTCAGTGAGATATGCTGGATTCTAAACGGAGAAGCTTCTCTGACGCTTTTTCACAGAGATTTTGAAACTGAAATCTCCCATGCCATTTCCACCATAGGCAGCAATGGGCTTCCCCATAGAACTTGCCAACCTGAATTCCTACAGGCTAGATGTGAGAGGCACATTCTGCTGCTTCCTCCCTTAGAGTTAAACTTGCTTCTGAAAGCTCAACCTCCGGGGAGTTTGTTTGGTAGAGATATAGAACACACTTTTCCAAGCCTGTTGGAAGGCCTTTGCAGTGTCATTTCGCATCTAATTTCCCTAACCAAACTGCTTGCAGCTCTAACTCCCTTCTAACTAGCACTTCTTCGGTTCAGTGAGATATGCTGGATTCTAAACGGAGAAGCTTCTCTGACGCTTTTTCACAGAGATTTTGAAACTGAAATCTCCCATGCCGTTTCCACCATAGGCAGCAATGGGCTTCCCCATAGAACTTGCCAACCTGAATTCCTACAGGCTAGATGTGAGAGGCACATTCTGCTGCTTCCTTCCTTAGAGTTAAACTAGCTTCTGAAAGCTCAACCTCCGGGGAGTTTGTTTGGCAGAGATATAGAACACACTTTTCCAAGCCTGTTGGAAGGCATTTGCAGTTTCATTTCGCGTCTAATTTCCCAAACCAAACTGCTTGCAGCTCTAACTCCCTTCTAACTACCACTTCTTCGGTTCAGTGAGATATGCTGGATTCTAAACGGAGAAGCTTCTCTGACGCTTTTTCACAGAGATTTTGAAACTGAAATCTCCCATGCCGTTTCCACCATAGGCAGCAATGGGCTTCCCCATAGAACTTGCCAACCTGAATTCCTACAGGCTAGATGTGAGAGGCACATTCTGCTGCTTCCTCCCTTAGAGTTAAACTAGCTTCTGAAAGCTCAACCTCCGGGGAGTTTGTTTGGCAGAGATATAGAACACACTTTTCCAAGCCTGTTGGAAGGCATTTGCAGTTTCATTTCGCATCTAATTTCCCAAACCAAACTGCTTGCAGCTCTAACTGCCTTCTAACTACCACTTCTTCGGTTCAGTGAGATATGCTGGATTCTAAACGGAGAAGCTTCTCTGACGCTTTTTCACAGAGATTTTGAAACTGAAATCTCCCATGCTGTTTCCACCATAGCCAGCAATGGGCTTCCCCATAGAACTTGCCAACCTGAATTCCTACAGGCTAGATGTGAGAGGCACATTCTGCTGCTTCCTCCCTTAGAGTTAAACTAGCTTCTGAAAGCTCAACCTCCAGGGAGTCTGTTTGGCAGAGATATAGAACACACTTTTCCAAGCCTGTTGGAAGGCATTTGCAGTTTCATTTCGCGTCTAATTTCCCAAACCAAACTGCTTGCAGCTCTAACTGCCTTCTAACTACCACTTCTTCGGTTCAGTGAGATATGCTGGATTCTAAACGGAGAAGCTTCTCTGACGCTTTTTCACAGAGATTTTGAAACTGAAATCTCCCATGCCGTTTCCACCATAGGCAGCAATGGGCTTCCCCATAGAACTTGCCAACCTGAATTCCTACAGGCTAGATGTGAGAGGCACATTCTGCTGCTTCCTCCCTAACAGGTAAGCTTGCTTCTGAAAGCTCAACCTCCGGGGACTCTGTTTGGCACAGATATAGAACACACTTTTCCAAGCCTGTTGGAAGGCCTTTGCAGTGTCATTTCGCATCTAATTTCCCAAACCAAACTGCTTGCAGCTCTAACTCCCTTCTAACTACCACTTCTTCGGTTCAGTGAGATATGCTGGATTCTAAACGGAGAAGCTTCTCTGACGCTTTTTCACAGAGATTTTGAAACTGAAATCTCCCATGCCGTTTCCACCATAGGCAGCAATGGGCTTCCCCATAGAACTTGCCAACCTGAATTCCTACAGGCTAGATGTGAGAGGCACATTCTGCTGCTTCCTCCCTTAGAGTTAAACTAGCTTCTGAAAGCTCAACCTCCGGGGAGTTTGTTTGGCAGAGATATAGAACACACTTTTCCAAGCCTGTTGGAAGGCCTTTGCAGTGTCATTTCGCATCTAATTTCCCAAACCAAACTGCTTGCAGCTCTAACTCCCTTCTAACTACCACTTCTTCGGTTCAGTGAGATATGCTGGATTCTAAACGGAGAAGCTTCTCTGACGCTTTTTCACAGAGATTTTGAAACTGAAATCTCCCATGCCGTTTCCACCATAGGCAGCAATGGGCTTCCCCATAGAACTTGCCAACCTGAATTCCTAAAGGCTAGATGTTAGAGGCACATTCTGCTGCTTCCTCCCTTAGAGTTAAACTTGCTTCTGAAAGCTCAACCTCCGGGGAGTTTGTTTGGCAGAGATATAGAACACACTTTTCCAAGCCTGTTGGAAGGAATTTGCAGTTTCATTTCGCGTCTAATTTCCCAAACCAAACTGCTTGCAGCTCTAACTCCCTTCTAACTACCACTTCTTCGGTTCAGTGAGATATGCTGGATTCTAAACGGAGAAGCTTCTCTGACGCTTTTTCACAGAGATTTTGAAACTGAAATCTCCCATGCCGTTTCCACCATAGGCAGCAATGGGCTTCCCCATAGAACTTGCCAACCTGAATTCCTACAGGCTAGATGTGAGAGGCACATTCTGCTGCTTCCTCCCTTAGAGTTAAACAAGCTTCTGAAAGCTCAACCTCCGGGGAGTTTGTTTGGCAGAGATATAGAACACACTTTTCCAAGCCTGTTGGAAGGCATTTGCAGTTTCATTTCGCGTCTAATTTCCCAAACCAAACTGCTTGCAGCTCTAACTCCCTTCTAACTACCACTTCTTCGGTTCAGTGAGATATGCTGGATTCTAAACGGAGAAGCTTCTCTGACGCTTTTTCACAGAGATTTTGAAACGGAAATCTCCCATGCCGTTTCCACCATAGGCAGCAATGGGCTTCCCCATAGAACTTGCCAACCTGAATTCTTACAGGCTAGATGTGAGAGGCACATTCTGCTGCTTCCTCCCTTAGAGTTAAACTAGCTTCTGAAAGCTCAACCTCCGGGGAGTTTGTTTGGCAGAGATATAGAACACACTTTTCCAAGCCTGTTGGAAGGCATTTGCAGTTTCATTAGGCGTCTAATTTCCCAAACCAAACTGCTTGCAGCTCTAACTGCCTTCTAACTACCACTTCTTCGGTTCAGTGAGATATGCTGGATTCTAAACGGAGAAGCTTCTCTGACGCTTTTTCACAGAGATTTTGAAACTGAAATCTCCCATGCCGTTTCCACCATAGGCAGCAATGGGCTTCCCCATAGAACTTGCCAACCTGAATTCCTACAGGCTAGATGTGAGAGGCACATTCTGCTGCTTCCTCCCTTAGAGTTAAACTTGCTTCTGAAAGCTCAACCTCCGGGGAGTTTGTTTGGCAAAGATATAGAACACACTTTTCCAAGCCTGTTGGAAGGCATTTGCAGTTTCATTTCGCGTCTAATTTCCCAAACCAAACTGCTTGCAGCTCTAACTCCCTTCTAACTACCACTTCTTCGGTTCAGTGAGATATGCTGGATTCTAAACGGAGAAGCTTCTCTGACGCTTTTTCACAGAGATTTTGAAACTGAAATTTCCAAACCCGTTTCCAACGAAGGCGCCAATGGGCTTCCCCATAGAACTTGCCAACCTGAATTCCTACAGGCTAGATGTGAGAGGCACATTCTGCTGCTTCCTCCCTTAGAGTTAAACTAGCTTCTGAAAGCTCAACCTCCGGGGAGTTTGTTTGGCAGAGATATAGAACACACTTTTCCAAGCCTGTTGGAAGGCATTTGCAGTTTCATTTCGCATCTAATTTCCCAAACCAAACTGCTTGCAGCTCTAACTGCCTTCTAACTACCACTTCTTCGGTTCAGTGAGATATGCTGGATTCTAAACGGAGAAGCTTCTCTGACGCTTTTTCACAGAGATTTTGAAACTGAAATCTCCCATGCTGTTTCCACCATAGCCAGCAATGGGCTTCCCCATAGAACTTGCCAACCTGAATTCCTACAGGCTAGATGTGAGAGGCACATTCTGCTGCTTCCTCCCTTAGAGTTAAACTAGCTTCTGAAAGCTCAACCTCCGGGGAGTCTGTTTGGCAGAGATATAGAACACACTTTTCCAAGCCTGTTGGAAGGCATTTGCAGTTTCATTTCGCGTCTAATTTCCCAAACCAAACTGCTTGCAGCTCTAACTGCCTTCTAACTACCACTTCTTCGGTTCAGTGAGATATGCTGGATTCTAAACGGAGAAGCTTCTCTGACGCTTTTTCACAGAGATTTTGAAACTGAAATCTCCCATGCCGTTTCCACCATAGGCAGCAATGGGCTTCCCCATAGAACTTGCCAACCTGAATTCCTACAGGCTAGATGTGAGAGGCACATTCTGCTGCTTCCTCCCTTAGAGTTAAGCTTGCTTCTGAATGCTCAACCTCCGGGGAGTCTGTTTGGCAGAGATATAGAACACACTTTTCCAAGCCTGTTGGAAGGCCTTTGCAGTGTCATTTCGCATCTAATTTCCCAAACCAAACTGCTTGCAGCTCTAACTCCCTTCTAACTACCACTTCTTCGGTTCAGTGAGATATGCTGGATTCTAAACGGAGAAGCTTCTCTGACGCTTTTTCACAGAGATTTTGAAACTGAAATCTCCCATGCCGTTTCCACCATAGGCAGCAATGGGCTTCCCCATAGAACTTGCCAACCTGAATTCCTACAGGCTAGATGTGAGAGGCACATTCTGCTGCTTCCTCCCTTAGAGTTAAACTAGCTTCTGAAAGCTCAACCTCCGGGGAGTTTGTTTGGCAGAGATATAGAACACACTTTTCCAAGCCTGTTGGAAGGCCTTTGCAGTGTCATTTCGCATCTAATTTCCCAAACCAAACTGCTTGCAGCTCTAACTCCCTTCTAACTACCACTTCTTCGGTTCAGTGAGATATGCTGGATTCTAAACGGAGAAGCTTCTCTGACGCTTTTTCACAGAGATTTTGAAACTGAAATCTCCCATGCCGTTTCCACCATAGGCAGCAATGGGCTTCCCCATAGAACTTGCCAACCTGAATTCCTAAAGGCTAGATGTTAGAGGCACATTCTGCTGCTTCCTCCCTTAGAGTTAAACTTGCTTCTGAAAGCTCAACCTCCGGGGAGTTTGTTTGGCAGAGATATAGAACACACTTTTCCAAGCCTGTTGGAAGGAATTTGCAGTTTCATTTCGCGTCTAATTTCCCAAACCAAACTGCTTGCAGCTCTAACTCCCTTCTAACTACCACTTCTTCGGTTCAGTGAGATATGCTGGATTCTAAACGGAGAAGCTTCTCTGACGCTTTTTCACAGAGATTTTGAAACTGAAATTTCCAAACCCGTTTCCAACGAAGGCGCCAATGGGCTTCCCCATAGAACTTGCCAACCTGAATTCCTACAGGCTAGATGTGAGAGGCACATTCTGCTGCTTCCTCCCTTAGAGTTAAACTAGCTTCTGAAAGCTCAACCTCCGGGGAGTTTGTTTGGCAGAGATATAGAACACACTTTTCCAAGCCTGTTGGAAGGCATTTGCAGTTTCATTTCGCGTCTAATTTCCCAAACCAAACTGCTTGCAGCTCTAACTCCCTTCTAACTACCACTTCTTCGGTTCAGTGAGATATGCTGGATTCTAAACGGAGAAGCTTCGCTGACGCTTTTTCACAGAGATTTTGAAACTGAAATCTCCCATGCCGTTTCCACCATAGGCAGCAATGGGCTTCCCCATAGAACTTGCCAACCTGAATTCCTACAGGCTAGATGTGAGAGGCACATTCTGCTGCTTCCTCCCTTAGAGTTAAACTTGCTTCTGAAAGCTCAACCTCCGGGGAGTTTGTTTTGCAGAGATATAGAATACACTTTTCCAAGCCTGTTGGAAGGCCTTTGCAGTGTCATTTCGCATCTAATTTCCCAAACCAAACTGCTTGCAGCTCTAACTCCCTTCTAACTACCACTTCTTCGGTTCAGTGAGATATGCTGGATTCTAAACGGAGAAGCTTCTCTGACGCTTTTTCACAGAGATTTTGAAACTGAAATCTCCCATGCCGTTTCCACCATAGGCAGCAATGGGCTTCCCCATAGAACTTGCCAACCTGAATTCCTACAGGCTAGATGTGAGAGGCACATTCTGCTGCTTCCTCCCTTAGAGTTAAACTAGATTCTGAAAGCTCAACCTCCGGGGAGTTTGTTTGGCAGAGATATAGAACACACTTTTCCAAGCCTGTTGGAAGGCATTTGCAGTTTCATTTCGCGTCTAATTTCCCAAACCAAACTGCTTGCAGCTCTAACTCCCTTCTAACTACCACTTCTTCGGTTCAGTGAGATATGCTGGATTCTAAACGGAGAAGCTTCTCTGACGCTTTTTCACAGAGATTTTGAAACGGAAATCTCCCATGCCGTTTCCACCATAGGCAGCAATGGGCTTCCCCATAGAACTTGCCAACCTGAATTCTTACAGGCTAGATGTGAGAGGCACATTCTGCTGCTTCCTCCCTTAGAGTTAAACTAGCTTCTGAAAGCTCAACCTCCGGGGAGTTTGTTTGGCAGAGATATAGAACACACTTTTCCAAGCCTGTTGGAAGGCATTTGCAGTTTCATTAGGCGTCTAATTTCCCAAACCAAACTGCTTGCAGCTCTAACTGCCTTCTAACTACCACTTCTTCGGTTCAGTGAGATATGCTGGATTCTAAACGGAGAAGCTTCTCTGACGCTTTTTCACAGAGATTTTGAAACTGAAATCTCCCATGCCGTTTCCACCATAGGCAGCAATGGGCTTCCCCATAGAACTTGCCAACCTGAATTCCTACAGGCTAGATGTGAGAGGCACATTCTGCTGCTTCCTCCCTTAGAGTTAAACTAGCTTCTGAAAGCTCAACCTCCGGGGAGTTTGTTTGGCAGAGATATAGAACACACTTTTCCAAGCCTGTTGGAAGGCCTTTGCAGTGTCATTTCGCATCTAATTTCCCAAACCAAACTGCTTGCAGCTCTAACTCCCTTCTAACTACCACTTCTTCGGTTCAGTGAGATATGCTGGATTCTAAACGGAGAAGCTTCTCTGACGCTTTTTCACAGAGATTTTGAAACGGAAATCTCCCATGCCGTTTCCACCATAGGCAGCAATGGGCTTCCCCATAGAACTTGCCAACCTGAATTCTTACAGGCTAGATGTGAGAGGCACATTCTGCTGCTTCCTCCCTTAGAGTTAAACTAGCTTCTGAAAGCTCAACCTCCGGGGAGTTTGTTTGGCAGAGATATAGAACACACTTTTCCAAGCCTGTTGGAAGGCATTTGCAGTTTCATTAGGCGTCTAATTTCCCAAACCAAACTGCTTGCAGCTCTAACTGCCTTCTAACTACCACTTCTTCGGTTCAGTGAGATATGCTGGATTCTAAACGGAGAAGCTTCTCTGACGCTTTTTCACAGAGATTTTGAAACTGAAATCTCCCATGCCGTTTCCACCATAGGCAGCAATGGGCTTCCCCATAGAACTTGCCAACCTGAATTCCTACAGGCTAGATGTGAGAGGCACATTCTGCTGCTTCCTCCCTAACAGTTAAGCTTGCTTCTGAAAGCTCAACCTCCGGGGACTCTGTTTGGCACAGATATAGAACACACTTTTCCAAGCCTGTTGGAAGGCCTTTGCAGTGTCATTTCGCATCTAATTTCCCAAACCAAACTGCTTGCAGCTCTAACTCCCTTCTAACTACCACTTCTTCGGTTCAGTGAGATATGCTGGATTCTAAACGGAGAAGCTTCTCTGACGCTTTTTCACAGAGATTTTGAAACTGAAATCTCCCATGCCGTTTCCACCATAGGCAGCAATGGGCTTCCCCATAGAACTTGCCAACCTGAATTCCTACAGGCTAGATGTGAGAGGCACATTCTGCTGCTTCCTCCCTTAGAGTTAAACTAGCTTCTGAAAGCTCAACCTCCGGGGAGTTTGTTTGGCAGAGATATAGAACACACTTTTCCAAGCCTGTTGGAAGGCCTTTGCAGTGTCATTTCGCATCTAATTTCCCAAACCAAACTGCTTGCAGCTCTAACTCCCTTCTAACTACCACTTCTTCGGTTCAGTGAGATATGCTGGATTCTAAACGGAGAAGCTTCTCTGACGCTTTTTCACAGAGATTTTGAAACTGAAATCTCCCATGCCGTTTCCACCATAGGCAGCAATGGGCTTCCCCATAGAACTTGCCAACCTGAATTCCTAAAGGCTAGATGTTAGAGGCACATTCTGCTGCTTCCTCCCTTAGAGTTAAACTTGCTTCTGAAAGCTCAACCTCCGGGGAGTTTGTTTGGCAGAGATATAGAACACACTTTTCCAAGCCTGTTGGAAGGAATTTGCAGTTTCATTTCGCGTCTAATTTCCCAAACCAAACTGCTTGCAGCTCTAACTCCCTTCTAACTACCACTTCTTCGGTTCAGTGAGATATGCTGGATTCTAAACGGAGAAGCTTCTCTGACGCTTTTTCACAGAGATTTTGAAACTGAAATCTCCCATGCCGTTTCCACCATAGGCAGCAATGGGCTTCCCCATAGAACTTGCCAACCTGAATTCCTACAGGCTAGATGTGAGAGGCACATTCTGCTGCTTCCTCCCTTAGAGTTAAACAAGCTTCTGAAAGCTCAACCTCCGGGGAGTTTGTTTGGCAGAGATATAGAACACACTTTTCCAAGCCTGTTGGAAGGCATTTGCAGTTTCATTTCGCGTCTAATTTCCCAAACCAAACTGCTTGCAGCTCTAACTCCCTTCTAACTACCACTTCTTCGGTTCAGTGAGATATGCTGGATTCTAAACGGAGAAGCTTCTCTGACGCTTTTTCACAGAGATTTTGAAACGGAAATCTCCCATGCCGTTTCCACCATAGGCAGCAATGGGCTTCCCCATAGAACTTGCCAACCTGAATTCTTACAGGCTAGATGTGAGAGGCACATTCTGCTGCTTCCTCCCTTAGAGTTAAACTAGCTTCTGAAAGCTCAACCTCCGGGGAGTTTGTTTGGCAGAGATATAGAACACACTTTTCCAAGCCTGTTGGAAGGCATTTGCAGTTTCATTAGGCGTCTAATTTCCCAAACCAAACTGCTTGCAGCTCTAACTGCCTTCTAACTACCACTTCTTCGGTTCAGTGAGATATGCTGGATTCTAAACGGAGAAGCTTCTCTGACGCTTTTTCACAGAGATTTTGAAACTGAAATCTCCCATGCCGTTTCCACCATAGGCAGCAATGGGCTTCCCCATAGAACTTGCCAACCTGAATTCCTACAGGCTAGATGTGAGAGGCACATTCTGCTGCTTCCTCCCTTAGAGTTAAACTTGCTTCTGAAAGCTCAACCTCCGGGGAGTTTGTTTGGCAAAGATATAGAACCCACTTTTCCAAGCCTGTTGGAAGGCATTTGCAGTTTCATTTCGCGTCTAATTTCCCAAACCAAACTGCTTGCAGCTCTAACTCCCTTCTAACTACCACTTCTTCGGTTCAGTGAGATATGCTGGATTCTAAACGGAGAAGCTTCTCTGACGCTTTTTCACAGAGATTTTGAAACTGAAATTTCCAAACCCGTTTCCAACGAAGGCGCCAATGGGCTTCCCCATAGAACTTGCCAACCTGAATTCCTACAGGCTAGATGTGAGAGGCACATTCTGCTGCTTCCTCCCTTAGAGTTAAACTAGCTTCTGAAAGCTCAACCTCCGGGGAGTTTGTTTGGCAGAGATATAGAACACACTTTTCCAAGCCTGTTGGAAGGCATTTGCAGTTTCATTTCGCATCTAATTTCCCAAACCAAACTGCTTGCAGCTCTAACTGCCTTCTAACTACCACTTCTTCGGTTCAGTGAGATATGCTGGATTCTAAACGGAGAAGCTTCTCTGACGCTTTTTCACAGAGATTTTGAAACTGAAATCTCCCATGCTGTTTCCACCATAGCCAGCAATGGGCTTCCCCATAGAACTTGCCAACCTGAATTCCTACAGGCTAGATGTGAGAGGCACATTCTGCTGCTTCCTCCCTTAGAGTTAAACTAGCTTCTGAAAGCTCAACCTCCGGGGAGTCTGTTTGGCAGAGATATAGAACACACTTTTCCAAGCCTGTTGGAAGGCATTTGCAGTTTCATTTCGCGTCTAATTTCCCAAACCAAACTGCTTGCAGCTCTAACTGCCTTCTAACTACCACTTCTTCGGTTCAGTGAGATATGCTGGATTCTAAACGGAGAAGCTTCTCTGACGCTTTTTCACAGAGATTTTGAAACTGAAATCTCCCATGCCGTTTCCACCATAGGCAGCAATGGGCTTCCCCATAGAACTTGCCAACCTGAATTCCTACAGGCTAGATGTGAGAGGCACATTCTGCTGCTTCCTCCCTTAGAGTTAAGCTTGCTTCTGAATGCTCAACCTCCGGGGAGTCTGTTTGGCAGAGATATAGAACACACTTTTCCAAGCCTGTTGGAAGGCCTTTGCAGTGTCATTTCGCATCTAATTTCCCAAACCAAACTGCTTGCAGCTCTAACTCCCTTCTAACTACCACTTCTTCGGTTCAGTGAGATATGCTGGATTCTAAACGGAGAAGCTTCTCTGACGCTTTTTCACAGAGATTTTGAAACTGAAATCTCCCATGCCGTTTCCACCATAGGCAGCAATGGGCTTCCCCATAGAACTTGCCAACCTGAATTCCTACAGGCTAGATGTGAGAGGCACATTCTGCTGCTTCCTCCCTTAGAGTTAAACTAGCTTCTGAAAGCTCAACCTCCGGGGAGTTTGTTTGGCAGAGATATAGAACACACTTTTCCAAGCCTGTTGGAAGGCCTTTGCAGTGTCATTTCGCATCTAATTTCCCAAACCAAACTGCTTGCAGCTCTAACTCCCTTCTAACTACCACTTCTTCGGTTCAGTGAGATATGCTGGATTCTAAACGGAGAAGCTTCTCTGACGCTTTTTCACAGAGATTTTGAAACTGAAATCTCCCATGCCGTTTCCACCATAGGCAGCAATGGGCTTCCCCATAGAACTTGCCAACCTGAATTCCTAAAGGCTAGATGTTAGAGGCACATTCTGCTGCTTCCTCCCTTAGAGTTAAACTTGCTTCTGAAAGCTCAACCTCCGGGGAGTTTGTTTGGCAGAGATATAGAACACACTTTTCCAAGCCTGTTGGAAGGAATTTGCAGTTTCATTTCGCGTCTAATTTCCCAAACCAAACTGCTTGCAGCTCTAACTCCCTTCTAACTACCACTTCTTCGGTTCAGTGAGATATGCTGGATTCTAAACGGAGAAGCTTCTCTGACGCTTTTTCACAGAGATTTTGAAACTGAAATTTCCAAACCCGTTTCCAACGAAGGCGCCAATGGGCTTCCCCATAGAACTTGCCAACCTGAATTCCTACAGGCTAGATGTGAGAGGCACATTCTGCTGCTTCCTCCCTTAGAGTTAAACTAGCTTCTGAAAGCTCAACCTCCGGGGAGTTTGTTTGGCAGAGATATAGAACACACTTTTCCAAGCCTGTTGGAAGGCATTTGCAGTTTCATTTCGCGTCTAATTTCCCAAACCAAACTGCTTGCAGCTCTAACTCCCTTCTAACTACCACTTCTTCGGTTCAGTGAGATATGCTGGATTCTAAACGGAGAAGCTTCGCTGACGCTTTTTCACAGAGATTTTGAAACTGAAATCTCCCATGCCGTTTCCACCATAGGCAGCAATGGGCTTCCCCATAGAACTTGCCAACCTGAATTCCTACAGGCTAGATGTGAGAGGCACATTCTGCTGCTTCCTTCCTTAGAGTTAAACTTGCTTCTGAAAGCTCAACCTCCGGGGAGTTTGTTTTGCAGAGATATAGAATACACTTTTCCAAGCCTGTTGGAAGGCCTTTGCAGTGTCATTTCGCATCTAATTTCCCAAACCAAACTGCTTGCAGCTCTAACTCCCTTCTAACTACCACTTCTTCGGTTCAGTGAGATATGCTGGATTCTAAACGGAGAAGCTTCTCTGACGCTTTTTCACAGAGATTTTGAAACTGAAATCTCCCATGCCGTTTCCACCATAGGCAGCAATGGGCTTCCCCATAGAACTTGCCAACCTGAATTCCTACAGGCTAGATGTGAGAGGCACATTCTGCTGCTTCCTCCCTTAGAGTTAAACTAGATTCTGAAAGCTCAACCTCCGGGGAGTTTGTTTGGCAGAGATATAGAACACACTTTTCCAAGCCTGTTGGAAGGCATTTGCAGTTTCATTTCGCGTCTAATTTCCCAAACCAAACTGCTTGCAGCTCTAACTCCCTTCTAACTACCACTTCTTCGGTTCAGTGAGATATGCTGGATTCTAAACGGAGAAGCTTCTCTGACGCTTTTTCACAGAGATTTTGAAACGGAAATCTCCCATGCCGTTTCCACCATAGGCAGCAATGGGCTTCCCCATAGAACTTGCCAACCTGAATTCTTACAGGCTAGATGTGAGAGGCACATTCTGCTGCTTCCTCCCTTAGAGTTAAACTAGCTTCTGAAAGCTCAACCTCCGGGGAGTTTGTTTGGCAGAGATATAGAACACACTTTTCCAAGCCTGTTGGAAGGCATTTGCAGTTTCATTAGGCGTCTAATTTCCCAAACCAAACTGCTTGCAGCTCTAACTGCCTTCTAACTACCACTTCTTCGGTTCAGTGAGATATGCTGGATTCTAAACGGAGAAGCTTCTCTGACGCTTTTTCACAGAGATTTTGAAACTGAAATCTCCCATGCCGTTTCCACCATAGGCAGCAATGGGCTTCCCCATAGAACTTGCCAACCTGAATTCCTACAGGCTAGATGTGAGAGGCACATTCTGCTGCTTCCTCCCTTAGAGTTAAACTTGCTTCTGAAAGCTCAACCTCCGGGGAGTTTGTTTGGCAAAGATATAGAACCCACTTTTCCAAGCCTGTTGGAAGGCATTTGCAGTTTCATTTCGCGTCTAATTTCCCAAACCAAACTGCTTGCAGCTCTAACTCCCTTCTAACTACCACTTCTTCGGTTCAGTGAGATATGCTGGATTCTAAACGGAGAAGCTTCTCTGACGCTTTTTCACAGAGATTTTGAAACTGAAATTTCCAAACCCGTTTCCAACGAAGGCGCCAATGGGCTTCCCCATAGAACTTGCCAACCTGAATTCCTACAGGCTAGATGTGAGAGGCACATTCTGCTGCTTCCTCCCTTAGAGTTAAACTAGCTTCTGAAAGCTCAACCTCCGGGGAGTTTGTTTGGCAGAGATATAGAACACACTTTTCCAAGCCTGTTGGAAGGCATTTGCAGTTTCATTTCGCATCTAATTTCCCAAACCAAACTGCTTGCAGCTCTAACTGCCTTCTAACTACCACTTCTTCGGTTCAGTGAGATATGCTGGATTCTAAACGGAGAAGCTTCTCTGACGCTTTTTCACAGAGATTTTGAAACTGAAATCTCCCATGCTGTTTCCACCATAGCCAGCAATGGGCTTCCCCATAGAACTTGCCAACCTGAATTCCTACAGGCTAGATGTGAGAGGCACATTCTGCTGCTTCCTCCCTTAGAGTTAAACTAGCTTCTGAAAGCTCAACCTCCAGGGAGTCTGTTTGGCAGAGATATAGAACACACTTTTCCAAGCCTGTTGGAAGGCATTTGCAGTTTCATTTCGCGTCTAATTTTCCAAACCAAACTGCTTGCAGCTCTAACTGCCTTCTAACTACCACTTCTTCGGTTCAGTGAGATATGCTGGATTCTAAACGGAGAAGCTTCTCTGACGCTTTTTCACAGAGATTTTGAAACTGAAATCTCCCATGCCGTTTCCACCATAGGCAGCAATGGGCTTCCCCATAGAACTTGCCAACCTGAATTCCTACAGGCTAGATGTGAGAGGCACATTCTGCTGCTTCCTCCCTAAGAGTTAAGCTTGCTTCTGAATGCTCAACCTCCGGGGAGTCTGTTTGGCAGAGATATAGAACACACTTTTCCAAGCCTGTTGGAAGGCATTTGCAGTTTCATTTCGCGTCTAATTTCCCAAACCAAACTGCTTGCAGCTCTAACTCCCTTCTAACTACCACTTCTTCGGTTCAGTGAGATATGCTGGATTCTAAACGGAGAAGCTTCTCTGACGCTTTTTCACAGAGATTTTGAAACTGAAATCTCCCATGCCGTTTCCACCATAGGCAGCAATGGGCTTCCCCATAGAACTTGCCAACCTGAATTCCTACAGGCTAGATGTGAGAGGCACATTCTGCTGCTTCCTCCCTTAGAGTTAAACTTGCTTCTGAAAGCTGAACCTCCGGGGAGTTTGTTTGGCAAAGATATAGAACCCACTTTTCGAAGCCTGTTGGAAGGCATTTGCAGTTTCATTTCGCGTCTAATTTCCCAAACCAAACTGCTTGCAGCTCTAACTCCCTTCTAACTACCACTTCTTCGGTTCAGTGAGATATGCTGGATTCTAAACGGAGAAGCTTCTCTGACGCTTTTTCACAGAGATTTTGAAACTGAAATTTCCAAACCCGTTTCTAACGAAGGCGCCAATGGGCTTCCCCATAGAACTTGCCAACCTGAATTCCTACAGGCTAGATGTGAGAGGCACATTCTGCTGCTTCCTCCCTTAGAGTTAAACTAGCTTCTGAAAGCTCAACCTCCGGGGAGTTTGTTTGGCAGAGATATAGAACACACTTTTCCAAGCCTGTTGGAAGGCATTTGCAGTTTCATTTCGCATCTAATTTCCCAAACCAAACTGCTTGCAGCTCTAACTGCCTTCTAACTACCACTTCTTCGGTTCAGTGAGATATGCTGGATTCTAAACGGAGAAGCTTCTCTGACGCTTTTTCACAGAGATTTTGAAACTGAAATCTCCCATGCTGTTTCCACCATAGCCAGCAATGGGCTTCCCCATAGAACTTGCCAACCTGAATTCCTACAGGCTAGATGTGAGAGGCACATTCTGCTGCTTCCTCCCTTAGAGTTAAACTAGCTTCTGAAAGCTCAACCTCCAGGGAGTCTGTTTGGCAGAGATATAGAACACACTTTTCCAAGCCTGTTGGAAGGCATTTGCAGTTTCATTTCGCGTCTAATTTCCCAAACCAAACTGCTTGCAGCTCTAACTGCCTTCTAACTACCACTTCTTCGGTTCAGTGAGATATGCTGGATTCTAAACGGAGAAGCTTCTCTGACGCTTTTTCACAGAGATTTTGAAACTGAAATCTCCCATGCCGTTTCCACCATAGGCAGCAATGGGCTTCCCCATAGAACTTGCCAACCTGAATTCCTACAGGCTAGATGTGAGAGGCACATTCTGCTGCTTCCTCCCTAAGAGTTAAGCTTGCTTCTGAATGCTCAACCTCCGGGGAGTCTGTTTGGCAGAGATATAGAACACACTTTTCCAAGCCTGTTGGAAGGCCTTTGCAGTGTCATTTCGCATCTAATTTCCCAAACCAAACTGCTTGCAGCTCTAACTCCCTTCTAACTACCACTTCTTCGGTTCAGTGAGATATGCTGGATTCTAAACGGAGAAGCTTCTCTGACGCTTTTTCACAGAGATTTTGAAACTGAAATTTCCAAACCCGTTTCCAACGAAGGCGCCAATGGGCTTCCCCATAGAACTTGCCAACCTGAATTCCTACAGGCTAGATGTGAGAGGCACATTCTGCTGCTTCCTCCCTTAGAGTTAAACTAGCTTCTGAAAGCTCAACCTCCGGGGAGTTTGTTTGGCAGAGATATAGAACACACTTTTCCAAGCCTGTTGGAAGGCATTTGCAGTTTCATTTCGCGTCTAATTTCCCAAACCAAACTGCTTGCAGCTCTAACTCCCTTCTAACTACCACTTCTTCGGTTCAGTGAGATATGCTGGATTCTAAACGGAGAAGCTTCTCTGACGCTTTTTCACAGAGATTTTGAAACTGAAATCTCCCATGCCGTTTCCACCATAGGCAGCAATGGGCTTCCCCATAGAACTTGCCAACCTGAATTCCTACAGGCTAGATGTGAGAGGCACATTCTGCTGCTTCCTCCCTAACAGTTAAGCTTGCTTCTGAAAGCTCAACCTCCGGGGACTCTGTTTGGCACAGATATAGAACACACTTTTCCAAGCCTGTTGGAAGGCCTTTGCAGTGTCATTTCGCATCTAATTTCCCAAACCAAACTGCTTGCAGCTCTAACTCCCTTCTAACTACCACTTCTTCGGTTCAGTGAGATATGCTGGATTCTAAACGGAGAAGCTTCTCTGACGCTTTTTCACAGAGATTTTGAAACTGAAATCTCCCATGCCGTTTCCACCATAGGCAGCAATGGGCTTCCCCATAGAACTTGCCAACCTGAATTCCTACAGGCTAGATGTGAGAGGCACATTCTGCTGCTTCCTCCCTTAGAGTTAAACTAGCTTCTGAAAGCTCAACCTCCGGGGAGTTTGTTTGGCAGAGATATAGAACACACTTTTCCAAGCCTGTTGGAAGGCATTTGCAGTTTCATTTCGCGTCTAATTTCCCAAACCAAACTGCTTGCAGCTCTAACTGCCTTCTAACTACCACTTCTTCGGTTCAGTGAGATATGCTGGATTCTAAACGGAGAAGCTTCTCTGACGCTTTTTCACAGAGATTTTGAAACTGAAATCTCCCATGCTGTTTCCACCATAGCCAGCAATGGGCTTCCCCATAGAACTTGCCAACCTGAATTCCTACAGGCTAGATGTGAGAGGCACATTGTGCTGCTTCCTCCCTTAGAGTTAAACTTGCTTCTGAAAGCTCAACCTCCGGGGAGTTTGTTTGGCAGAGATATAGAACACACTTTTCCAAGCCTGTTGGAAGGCATTTGCAGTTTCATTTCGCGTCTAATTTCCCAAACCAAACTGCTTGCAGCTCTAACTCCCTTCTAACTACCACTTCTTCGGTTCAGTGAGATATGCTGGATTCTAAATGGAGAAGCTTCTCTGACGCTTTTTCACAGAGATTTTGAAATTGAAATCTCCCATGCCGTTTCCACCATAGGCAGCAATGGGCTTCCCCATAGAACTTGCCAACCTGAATTCCTAAAGGCTAGATGTGAGAGGCACATTCTGCTGCTTCCTCCCTTAGAGTTAAACTTGCTTCTGAAAGCTCAACCTCCGGGGAGTTTGTTTGGCAGAGATATAGAACACACTTTTCCAAGCCTGTTGGAAGGCATTTGCAGTTTCATTTCGCGTCTAATTTCCCAAACCAAACTGCTTGCAGCTCTAACTCCCTTCTAACTACCACTTCTTCGGTTCAGTGAGATATGCTGGATTCTAAACGGAGAAGCTTCTCTGACGCTTTTTCACAGAGATTTTGAAACTGAAATTTCCAAACCCGTTTCCAACGAAGGCGCCAATGGGCTTCCCCATAGAACTTGCCAACCTGAATTCCTACAGGCTAGATGTGAGAGGCACATTCTGCTGCTTCCTCCCTTAGAGTTAAACTAGCTTCTGAAAGCTCAACCTCCGGGGAGTTTGTTTGACAGAGATATAGAACACACTTTTCCAAGCCTGTTGGAAGGCATTTGCAGTTTCATTTCGCGTCTAATTTCCCAAACCAAACTGCTTGCAGCTCTAACTCCCTTCTAACTACCACTTCTTCGGTTCAGTGAGATATGCTGGATTCTAAACGGAGAAGCTTCTCTGACGCTTTTTCACAGAGATTTTGAAACTGAAATCTCCCATGCCGTTTCCACCATAGGCAGCAATGGGCTTCCCCATAGAACTTGCCAACCTGAATTCCTACAGGCTAGATGTGAGAGGCACATTCTGCTGCTTCCTCCCTAACAGTTAAGCTTGCTTCTGAAAGCTCAACCTCCGGGGACTCTGTTTGGCACAGATATAGAACACACTTTTCCAAGCCTGTTGGAAGGCCTTTGCAGTGTCATTTCGCATCTAATTTCCCAAACCAAACTGCTTGCAGCTCTAACTCCCTTCTAACTACCACTTCTTCGGTTCAGTGAGATATGCTGGATTCTAAACGGAGAAGCTTCTCTGACGCTTTTTCACAGAGATTTTGAAACTGAAATCTCCCATGCCGTTTCCACCATAGGCAGCAATGGGCTTCCCCATAGAACTTGCCAACCTGAATTCCTACAGGCTAGATGTGAGAGGCACATTCTGCTGCTTCCTCCCTTAGAGTTAAACTAGCTTCTGAAAGCTCAACCTCCGGGGAGTTTGTTTGGCAGAGATATAGAACACACTTTTCCAAGCCTGTTGGAAGGCATTTGCAGTTTCATTTCGCGTCTAATTTCCCAAACCAAACTGCTTGCAGCTCTAACTGCCTTCTAACTACCACTTCTTCGGTTCAGTGAGATATGCTGGATTCTAAACGGAGAAGCTTCTCTGACGCTTTTTCACAGAGATTTTGAAACTGAAATCTCCCATGCTCTTTCCACCATAGCCAGCAATGGGCTTCCCCATAGAACTTGCCAACCTGAATTCCTACAGGCTAGATGTGAGAGGCACATTGTGCTGCTTCCTCCCTTAGAGTTAAACTTGCTTCTGAAAGCTCAACCTCCGGGGAGTTTGTTTGGCAGAGATATAGAACACACTTTTCCAAGCCTGTTGGAAGGCATTTGCAGTTTCATTTCGCGTCTAATTTCCCAAACCAAACTGCTTGCAGCTCTAACTCCCTTCTAACTACCACTTCTTCGGTTCAGTGAGATATGCTGGATTCTAAATGGAGAAGCTTCTCTGACGCTTTTTCACAGAGATTTTGAAATTGAAATCTCCCATGCCGTTTCCACCATAGGCAGCAATGGGCTTCCCCATAGAACTTGCCAACCTGAATTCCTAAAGGCTAGATGTGAGAGGCACATTCTGCTGCTTCCTCCCTTAGAGTTAAACTTGCTTCTGAAAGCTCAACCTCCGGGGAGTTTGTTTGGCAGAGATATAGAACACACTTTTCCAAGCCTGTTGGAAGGCATTTGCAGTTTCATTTCGCGTCTAATTTCCCAAACTAAACTGCTTGCAGCTCTAACTCCCTTCTAACTACCACTTCTTCGGTTCAGTGAGATATGCTGGATTCTAAACGGAGAAGCTTCTCTGACGCTTTTTCACAGAGATTTTGAAACTGAAATTTCCAAACCCGTTTCCAACGAAGGCGCCAATGGGCTTCCCCATAGAACTTGCCAACCTGAATTCCTACAGGCTAGATGTGAGAGGCACATTCTGCTGCTTCCTCCCTTAGAGTTAAACTAGCTTCTGAAAGCTCAACCTCCGGGGAGTTTGTTTGGCAGAGATATAGAACACACTTTTCCAAGCCTGTTGGAAGGCATTTGCAGTTTCATTTCGCGTCTAATTTCCCAAACCAAACTGCTTGCAGCTCTAACTCCCTTCTAACTACCACTTCTTCGGTTCAGTGAGATATGCTGTATTCTAAACGGAGAAGCTTCTCTGACGCTTTTTCACAGAGATTTTGAAACTGAAATCTCCCATGCCGTTTCCACCATAGGCAGCAATGGGCTTCCCCATAGAACTTGCCAACCTGAATTCCTACAGGCTAGATGTGAGAGGCACATTCTGCTGCTTCCTCCCTAACAGTTAAGCTTGCTTCTGAAAGCTCAACCTCCGGGGACTCTGTTTGGCACAGATATAGAACACACTTTTCCAAGCCTGTTGGAAGGCCTTTGCAGTGTCATTTCGCATCTAATTTCCCAAACCAAACTGCTTGCAGCTCTAACTCCCTTCTAACTACCACTTCTTCGGTTCAGTGAGATATGCTGGATTCTAAACGGAGAAGCTTCTCTGACGCTTTTTCACAGAGATTTTGAAACTGAAATCTCCCATGCCGTTTCCACCATAGGCAGCAATGGGCTTCCCCATAGAACTTGCCAACCTGAATTCCTACAGGCTAGATGTGAGAGGCACATTCTGCTGCTTCCTCCCTTAGAGTTAAACTAGCTTCTGAAAGCTCAACCTCCGGGGAGTTTGTTTGGCAGAGATATAGAACACACTTTTCCAAGCCTGTTGGAAGGCATTTGCAGTTTCATTTCGCGTCTAATTTCCCAAACCAAACTGCTTGCAGCTCTAACTCCCTTCTAACTACCACTTCTTCGGTTCAGTGAGATATGCTGGATTCTAAACGGAGAAGCTTCTCTGACGCTTTTTCACAGAGATTTTGAAACTGAAATTTCCAAACCCGTTTCCAACGAAGGCACCAATGGGCTTCCCCATAGAACTTGCCAACCTGAATTCCTACAGGCTAGATGTGAGAGGCACATTCTGCTGCTTCCTCCCTTAGAGTTAAACTAGCTTCTGAAAGCTCAACCTCCGGGGAGTTTGTTTGGCAGAGATATAGAACACACTTTTCCAAGCCTGTTGGAAGGCATTTGCAGTTTCATTTCGCGTCAAATTTCCCAAACCAAACTGCTTGCAGCTCTAACTCCCTTCTAACTACCACTTCTTCGGTTCAGTGAGATATGCTGGATTCTAAACGGAGAAGCTTCTCTGACGCTTTTTCACAGAGATTTTGAAACTGAAATCTCCCATGCCGTTTCCACCATAGGCAGCAATGGGCTTCCCCATAGAACTTGCCAACCTGAATTCCTAAAGGCTAGATGTGAGAGGCACATTCTGCTGCTTCCTCCCTTAGAGTTAAACTAGCTTCTCAAAGCTCAATCTCCAGGGAGTCTGTTTGGCAGAGATATAGAACACACTTTTCCAAGCCTGTTGGAAGGCATTTGCAGTTTCATTTCGCGTCTAATTTCCCAAACCAAACTGCTTGCAGCTCTAACTGCCTTCTAACTACCACTTCTTCGGTTCAGTGAGATATGCTGGATTCTAAACGGAGAAGCTTCTCTGACGCTTTTTCACAGAGATTTTGAAACTGAAATCTCCCATGCCGTTTCCACCATAGGCAGCAATGGGCTTCCCCATAGAACTTGCCAACCTGAATTCCTACAGGCTAGATGTGAGAGGCACATTCTGCTGCTTCCTCCCTAAGAGTTAAGCTTGCTTCTGAATGCTCAACCTCCGGGGACTCTGTTTGGCAGAGATATAGAACACACTTTTCCAAGCCTGTTGGAAGGCCTTTGCAGTGTCATTTCGCATCTAATTTCCAAAACCAAACTGCTTGCAGCTCTAACTCCCTTCTAACTACCACTTCTTCGGTTCAGTGAGATATGCTGGATTCTAAACGGAGAAGCTTCTCTGACGCTTTTTCACAGAGATTTTGAAACTGAAATTTCCAAACCCGTTTCCAACGAAGGCGCCAATGGGCTTCCCCATAGAACTTGCCAACCTGAATTCCTACAGGCTAGATGTGAGAGGCACATTCTGCTGCTTCCTCCCTTAGAGTTAAACTAGCTTCTGAAAGCTCAACCTCCGGGGAGTTTGTTTGGCAGAGATATAGAACACACTTTTCCAAGCCTGTTGGAAGGCATTTGCAGTTTCATTTCGCGTCTAATTTCCCAAACCAAACTGCTTGCAGCTCTAACTCCCTTCTAACTACCACTTCTTCGGTTCAGTGAGATATGCTGGATTCTAAACGGAGAAGCTTCTCTGACGCTTTTTCACAGAGATTTTGAAACTGAAATCTCCCATGCCGTTTCCACCATAGGCAGCAATGGGCTTCCCCATAGAACTTGCCAACCTGAATTCCTACAGGCTAGATGTGAGAGGCACATTCTGCTGCTTCCTCCCTAACAGTTAAGCTTGCTTCTGAAAGCTCAACCTCCGGGGACTCTGTTTGGCACAGATATAGAACACACTTTTCCAAGCCTGTTGGAAGGCCTTTGCAGTGTCATTTGGCATCTAATTTCCCAAACCAAACTGCTTGCAGCTCTAACTCCCTTCTAACTACCACTTCTTCGGTTCAGTGAGATATGCTGGATTCTAAACGGAGAAGCTTCTCTGACGCTTTTTCACAGAGATTTTGAAACTGAAATCTCCCATGCCGTTTCCACCATAGGCAGCAATGGGCTTCCCCATAGAACTTGCCAACCTGAATTCCTACAGGCTAGATGTGAGAGGCACATTCTGCTGCTTCCTCCCTTAGAGTTAAACTAGCTTCTGAAAGCTCAACCTCCGGGGAGTTTGTTTGGCAGAGATATAGAACACACTTTTCCAAGCCTGTTGGAAGGCATTTGCAGTTTCATTTCGCGTCTAATTTCCCAAACCAAACTGCTTGCAGCTCTAACTGCCTTCTAACTACCACTTCTTCGGTTCAGTGAGATATGCTGGATTCTAAACGGAGAAGCTTCTCTGACGCTTTTTCACAGAGATTTTGAAACTGAAATCTCCCATGCTGTTTCCACCATAGCCAGCAATGGGCTTCCCCATAGAACTTGCCAACCTGAATTCCTACAGGCTAGATGTGAGAGGCACATTGTGCTGCTTCCTCCCTTAGAGTTAAACTTGCTTCTGAAAGCTCAACCTCCGGGGAGTTTGTTTGGCAGAGATATAGAACACACTTTTCCAAGCCTGTTGGAAGGCATTTGCAGTTTCATTTCGCGTCTAATTTCCCAAACCAAACTGCTTGCAGCTCTAACTCCCTTCTAACTACCACTTCTTCGGTTCAGTGAGATATGCTGGATTCTAAATGGAGAAGCTTCTCTGACGCTTTTTCACAGAGATTTTGAAACTGAAATCTCCCATGCCGTTTCCACCATAGGCAGCAATGGGCTTCCCCATAGAACTTGCCAACCTGAATTCCTAAAGGCTAGATGTGAGAGGCACATTCTGCTGCTTCCTCCCTTAGAGTTAAACTTGCTTCTGAAAGCTCAACCTCCGGGGAGTTTGTTTGGCAGAGATATAGAACACACTTTTCCAAGCCTGTTGGAAGGCATTTGCAGCTTCATTTCGCGTCTAATTTCCCAAACCAAACTGCTTGCAGCTCTAACTCCCTTCTAACTACCACTTCTTCGGTTCAGTGAGATATGCTGGATTCTAAACGGAGAAGCTTCTCTGACGCTTTTTCACAGAGATTTTGAAACTGAAATTTCCAAACCCGTTTCCAACGAAGGCGCCAATGGGCTTCCCCATAGAACTTGCCAACCTGAATTCCTACAGGCTAGATGTGAGAGGCACATTCTGCTGCTTCCTCCCTTAGAGTTAAACTAGCTTCTGAAAGCTCAACCTCCGGGGAGTTTGTTTGGCAGAGATATAGAACACACTTTTCCAAGCCTGTTGGAAGGCATTTGCAGTTTCATTTCGCGTCTAATTTCCCAAACCAAACTGCTTGCAGCTCTAACTCCCTTCTAACTACCACTTCTTCGGTTCAGTGAGATATGCTGGATTCTAAACGGAGAAGCTTCTCTGACGCTTTTTCACAGAGATTTTGAAACTGAAATCTCCCATGCCGTTTCCACCATAGGCAGCAATGGGCTTCCCCATAGAACTTGCCAACCTGAATTCCTACAGGCTAGATGTGAGAGGCACATTCTGCTGCTTCCTCCCTAACAGTTAAGCTTGCTTCTGAAAGCTCAACCTCCGGGGACTCTGTTTGGCACAGATATAGAACACACTTTTCCAAGCCTGTTGGAAGGCCTTTGCAGTGTCATTTCGCATCTAATTTCCCAAACCAAACTGCTTGCAGCTCTAACTCCCTTCTAACTACCACTTCTTCGGTTCAGTGAGATATGCTGGATTCTAAACGGAGAAGCTTCTCTGACGCTTTTTCACAGAGATTTTGAAACTGAAATCTCCCATGCCGTTTCCACCATAGGCAGCAATGGGCTTCCCCATAGAACTTGCCAACCTGAATTCCTAAAGGCTAGATGTGAGAGGCACATTCTGCTGCTTCCTCCCTTAGAGTTAAACTAGCTTCTGAAAGCTCAACCTCCGGGGAGTTTGTTTGGCAGAGATATAGAACACACTTTTCCAAGCCTGTTGGAAGGCATTTGCAGTTTCATTTCGCGTCTAATTTCCCAAACCAAACTGCTTGCAGCTCTAACTCCCTTCTAACTACCACTTCTTCGGTTCAGTGAGATATGCTGGATTCTAAACGGAGAAGCTTCTCTGACGCTTTTTCACAGAGATTTTGAAACTGAAATTTCCAAACCCGTTTCCAACGAAGGCGCCAATGGGCTTCCCCATAGAACTTGCCAACCTGAATTCCTACAGGCTAGATGTGAGAGGCACATTCTGCTGCTTCCTCCCTTAGAGTTAAACTAGCTTCTGAAAGCTCAACCTCCGGGGAGTTTGTTTGGCAGAGATATAGAACACACTTTTCCAAGCCTGTTGGAAGGCATTTGCAGTTTCATTTCGCGTCAAATTTCCCAAACCAAACTGCTTGCAGCTCTAACTGCCTTCTAACTACCACTTCTTCGGTTCAGTGAGATATGCTGGATTTTTTTTTTTTTTTTTTTTTTTATTTATTTATTTATTTATTTATTTATTTATTTTTTTTTTTTTAAATTTTATTTTGTCGATATACATTGTAGCTGATTAATGCTCCCCATCACCAAAACCTCCCTCCCTCCCCCCTCCCCCCTCCCCCCCAACAATGTCCTTTCTGTTTGTTTGTTGTATCAACTTCAAATAATTTTGGTTGTTATATCTTCTTCCTCCCCGCCCCCCGGTTTGTGTGTGTATGTGTGTATGTGTGTGTGTGAATTTATATATTAATTTTTAGCTCCCTCCAATAAGTGAGAACATGTGGTATTTCTCTTTCTGTGCCTGACTTGTTTCACTTAATATAATTCTCTCAAGGTCCATCCATGTTGTTGCAAATGGCAGTATTTCATTCGTTTTTATAGCTGAGTAGTATTCCATTGTGTAGATGTACCACATTTTCCGTATCCACTCATCTGATGATGGGCATTTGGGCTGGTTCCAACTCTTGGCTATTGTAAAGAGTGCTGCGATGAACATTGGGGAACAGGTATACCTTCGACTTGATGATTTCCATTCCTCTGGGTATATTCCCAACAGTGGGATGGCTGGGTCGTATGGTAGATCTATTTGCAATTGTTTAAGGAACCTCCATACCATTTTCCATAGAGGCTGCACCATTTTGCAGTCCCACCAACAATGTATGAGAGTTCCTTTTTCTCCGCAGCCTCGCCAGCATTTATCGTTCATAGTCTTTTGGATTTTAGCCATCCTAACTGGGGTTAGATGGTATCTCAATGTGGTTTTGATTTGCATTTCCCGGATGCTGAGTGATGTTGAGCATTTTTTCATATGTCTGTTGGCCATTTGGATATCTTCCTTAGAGAAATGCCTACTTAGCTCTTTTGCCCATTTTTTAATTGGGTTGCTTGTTTTCTTCTTGTAAAGTTGTTTGAGTTCCTTATATATTCTGGATATTAATCCTTTGTCAGATGTATATTTTGCAAATATTTTCTCCCACTCTGTTGGTTGTCTTTTAACTCTTTTAATTGTTTCTTTTGCTGTGCAGAAGCTTTTTAGTTTGATATAATCCCATTTGTTTATTTTTCCTTTGGTTGCCCGTGCTTTTGGGGTCGTATTCATGAAGTCTGTGCCCAGTCCTATTTCCTGAAGTGTTTCCCCTATGTTTTCTTTAAGAAGTTTTATTGTCTCAGGGTGTATATTTAAATCCTTAATCCATTTTGAGTTGATTTTAGTATACGGTGAGAGGTATGGATCTAGTTTCATTCTCCTGCATATCGATATCCAGTTATCCCAGCACCACTTGCTGAAGAGGCAGTCCCTTCCCCAGTGAATAGGTTTGGTGCCTTTGTCAAAGATCAGATGGCAGTAAGTGTGTGGGTTGATTTCTGGATTCTCTATTCTATTCCATTGGTCAGTGTGTCTGTTTTTATGCCAGTACCATACTGTTTTGGTTATTATAGCTTTGTAGTATAGCTTAAAGTCAGGTAGTGTTATGCCTCCAGCTTTATTTTTTTTGCTGAGCATTGCTTTGGCTATTCGTGGTCTTTTATTGTTCCATATAAATGTCTGAATAGATTTTTCCATTTCTGAGAAAAATGTCTTTGGAATTTTGATGGGGATTGCATTGAATTTGTATATCACTTTGGGTAGTATGGACATTTTCACTATGTTGATTCTTCCAATCCAAGAGCATGGAATATCTTTCCATCTTCTTGTATCCTCTCTAATTTCTCTCAGCAGTGGTTTGTAGTTCTCATTATAGAGATTTTTCACCTCCTTGGTTAACTCAATTCCTAAGTATTTTATTTTTTTGGTGGCTATTGTAAATGGGCAGGCTTTCTTGATTTCTCCTTCTGCATGTTCACTATTGGAGAAAAGAAATGCTACTGATTTTTGTGTGTTGATTTTGTATCCTGCTACTGTGCTGAAATCATTTATCAATTCCAACAGTTTTTTTGTAGAGGTTTTAGGCTGTTCGATATATAGGATCATGTCATCTGCAAACAGGGACAGTTTGACTTCATCTTTTCCAATCTGGATGCCCTTTATTTCCTTCTCTTCTCTGATTGCTCTGGCTAGTACTTCCAACACTATGTTGAATAGGAGTGGTGAGAGTGGGCATCCTTGTCTAGTGCCTGTTCTTAAAGGAAAAGCTTTCAGCTTTTCCCCATTCAGGATGATATTGGCAGTGGGTTTGTCATATATGGCTTTAATTATGTTGAGATACTTTCCCTCTATACCTAACTTATTGAGGGTCTTTGTCATGAATGAGTGCTGAACTTTATCAAATGCTTTTTCAGCATCTATAGAGATGGTCATATGGTCCTTGTGTTTGAGTTTATTAATATGGTGTATCACATTTATTGATTTGCGTATGTTGAACCAACCTTGCATCCCTGGGATGAATCCCACTTGATCGTGATGAATAATTTTTCGTATGTGTTGCTGTATTCTGTTTGCTAGTATTTTAGTGAGGATTTTTGCATCTATATTCATCAAGGATATCGGCCTGTAGTTTTCTTTTTTGGTTATATCTTTACCTGGTTTTGGTATCAGGATGATGTTTGCTTCATAGAATGAGTTTGGGAGATTTGCGTCCGTTTCAATCTTTTGGAATAGTTTGTAAAGAATCGGTGTCAATTCCTCTTTGAATGTTTGGTAAAATTCTGCTGTGAATCCATCTGGTCCTGGGCTTTTCTTTGTTGGGAGCCTTCTGATAACAGCTTCAATCTCCTTTATTGTTATTGGTCTGTTCAGATTTTCTACGTCTTCACGGTTCAGTTTTGGGAGCTTGTGTGTGTCCAGAAATTTATCCATTTCCTCCAGATTTTCAAATTTGTTGGCGTACAGTTGTTTATAGTAGTCTCGAATGATTCCTTGTATTTCAGATGAATCAGTTGTAATATCGCCTTTTTCATTTCTAATTTTTGTTATTTGAGTCTTCTCTCTTCTTTTTTTTGTTAGCCATGCTAATGGTTTGTCAATTTTATTTATCTTTTCAAAAAACCAACTTTTTGATTCGTTGATCTTTTGAATTGTTTTTTGGTTTTCAATTTCATTCAGTTCTGCTCTGATCTTAATGATTTCTTTCCGTCTGCTAACTCTAGGATTGGATTGTTCTTGTTTTTCTAGTTCTTTAAGGTGAAGTGTTAGGTTGTTCACTTGCCATCTTTCCATTCTTCTGAAGTGAGCATTTAATGCAATAAATTTTCCCCTCAATACTGCTTTTGCAGTATCCCACAGGTTTTGGTATGATGTATCATTGTTTTCATTAGTTTCAATAAACTTTTTGATTTCCTGCTTGATTTCTTCTTGGACCCATATGTCATTAAGTAGAATGCTGTTTAATTTCCATGTGTTTGTATAGTTTCCAGAGTTTTGTTTGTTATTAATTTCTAGTTTTAATCCATTGTGGTCTGAGAAGATACATGGGATAATTCCAATTTTTTTGAATTTACTGAGACTTGATTTGTGACCTAATATGTGATCTATCCTGGAGAATGATCCATGTGCTGATGAGAAGAATGAATATTCTGAGGTTGTTGGGTGGAATGTTCTGTAGATATCTGCCAATTCCAATTGGTCTAGAGTCTTGTTTAGATCTTGTGTTTCTCTACTGATTCTTTGCCTAGATGATCTGTCTAATATTGACAGTGGAGTGTTCAGGTCCCCTGCTATTATGGTATTAGTGTCTATTTCCTTCTTTAGGTCTAATAGAGTTTGTTTTATAAATCTGGCTGCTCCAACATTGGGTGCGTACATATTTATGATTGTTATGTCTTCTTGATGGATCAGTCCTTTTATCATTAAGTAGTGTCCCTCATTGTCTCTTTTTATGGTTTTTAGTTTAAAGTCTATTTTGTCAGATATAAGAATAGCCACTCCAGCTCGTTTTTCTTTTCTGTTTGCATGGTAAATCTTTTTCCATCCTTTCACTCTTAGTCTGTGTGAATCTTTATGGGTGAGGTGGGTCTCTTGTAGGCAGCATATAGTTGGGTCCTGTTTTTTGATCCAGTCAGCCAGTCTGTGTCTTTTAATTGGGGAATTTAAGCCTTTAACATTAAGAGTTGTTATTGAAAGGTGTTGATTTATTCCTAGCATTTTATTGGTTGTTTGGTTGTCTTAGGTGTCTTTTGTTCCTTGCTTTCTGATTTACTGTTTGGTTTCTTTGTTTGTTGGTTCCTTAGGTTGTAGATAGTGTTTTTGTTAGCTTGTTTTCTCTTCATGAATGCCATTTTTATTGTACTAGCGGGTTTAGATTTTTCTTAGGTTTTTATGGCAGTGGTAGTTATTTTTCAGGAACCAAACCCAGTACTCCCTTGAGGATTTCTTGTAAGGGTGGTCTTGTGGTAGTGAACTCCCGCAGTTTTTGTTTGTCTGAGAAATATACTATTTGCCCCTCATTTCGGAAGGATAGCCTTGCAGGGTAGAGTATTCTTGGCTGGCAATCTTTGTCTTTTAGTATTTTGAAAATATCATCCCATTCCTTTCTAGCTTTTAGGGTTTGTGATGAAAAGTCTGATGTTAACCTGATTGGGGCTCCCTTATAGGTGATTTGACGCTTCTCTCTTGCAGCTTTTAAGATTCTCTCTTTGTCTCTGAGTTTTGCCAATTTGACTATGACATGTCTTGGAGAAGGCCTTTTTGGGTTGAATACGTTTGGAGATCGTTGAGCTTCCTGGATCTGAAGATCTGTGATTTTTCCTATACCTGGGAAGTTTTCTGCCACTATTTTTTTGAATATGTTTTCAATGGAATCTCCAATTTCTTCCCCTTCTGGAATACCCATGACTCGGATATTTGAGCGCTTGAGGTTGTCTGATATCTCTCTCAGATTTTCTTCCATGTCCTTGATTCTTTTTTCTTTCTTTTTGTCTGCTTGTGTTATTTCAAACAGCCCATCTTCAAGTTCAGAGGTTCTCTCTTCAACTTCGACAAGCCTGCTGGTTAAACTCTCCGTTGTGTTTTTTATTTCGCTGAATAACTTCTTCAGTTCAGCAAGTTCTGCTACATTTTTTTTCAGGACATTGATTTCCTTGTATATTTCCTCTTTCAGATCCTGTATACTTTTCCTCATTTCATCATGATGTCTAGCTGAGTTTTCTTGTATCTCATTCAGTTTCCTTAGAATTATCACTCGAAATTCCTTGTCAGTTATTTCAAGGGCTTCTTGTTCTATAGGATCTAGAGTATGAGATTTATTAACTTTTGGTGGTGTACTTTCTTGATTTTTTGTATTTCTGGTGTCTTTTTTTTGGTGTTTATTCATTGTTGCAGGGGGTTTCACAGTCCACCGGTTTAAGACTAATGACTAACTAGGATGTTGCTGTGGTTGCCAATTTGGTATGGCTCCCGCCGTGACTGCTCAGTTGGCCTCTAGTGTCTTGTGTGTGTGGTTGCCTCGGGTCTTGGGCTTCTCCGGGGATCCACCTTTCTGGTCAGCTTGTACTCTGCTGGGCTGGTGGATCACGTACCACAGGGTGTGTGATCTCTGTTGAGCTTTCACTTTCTGTACAGGACTTCTCCCCGTTCCGTGTGCTCTGGCCCAGGCTGTTAGATCGTGCAGTGGCGACCCCACCGGGTGTGTGGTTTCTGTCGAGACTCCGCCTCCCTGGCCGCACGTCTCCCCCCTCTGTGAACACTGTGCTGGGCTGGGGTGTGTCTTCTGCACCCCTCGTCTATCAGCTGGGCCTTCAAGACCCTGCTCAGCACCGCCTCGCCCAGGAAGTCTACCAGGTTTCTGCTAGGCACAGACGACCGGTCTCTCTGGGTGCCTTTGTAGCACTGTGTAGATTTTTCTCGGGTCTTGTTCACCTTTGTATCCCCCCGGTATAAACCGAGTCTAGTGCCCGCCTGCAGCCTGCTCTCCGGCAGGTTCAAGCGGACCTGGGAACTCTCCTACCGCACTATTCCCAACCAGAAATTCGTTAGGCTTTTTTCCAAACTGGTGGTCGCAGAGATGGTATCTGCCTCCCAGTAACAGGAAGTTTACCGGGGCCGGAGTCCAGGGTGTGGTGGAGTGACAGTCGGCCCGCCCGTACTTCCTAGCCCTCCCAAAACTGGTCGGGACGCCCCACACCCCCAGTCCTGCCAGAGAACCGCGGAGGGAGTGGGAGAGGAGGTCGGCCCGCAGGGTCCGGAAAGCCCCGCGCCAGGCCAAGCAAATGGGCTCAGTGATGGCCGAGCAGGGCGGAGCTGCCCGCACCTGGGAAAATGGAGGCAGCACCGGGGTAGTGAGTGGCCTGGTGGTGCAGGCGGAAGCCGCGTGGGCATTCACCCCCCGAACAGAGCTGTGCCAGGGATCACTCACAGTGCTGTGCCAGGTCGGGCGCTCGCTCTGTCTCTGGTTTGTTGCCTTCCGTGTTCTCGGCGCTGCCGCCTCGGGCTGTTCAGTCGCGGCGCCGCTCGGGCGCTCCCAGGAATCTTCTTTAATGCCGGCCTGAAACCTCGAATCCTGAATAGGGCAGCTGGCCGCCTTCAGTGCGGCCCCAGCCTCCGGGATCCTGGCTGCATCCACAGCAGCCCTGGCGCCGTGTTCCCTGTTTCAAGACTCGCTTTTGCAGCTAAGAATCCGTTCTTTTCCTGCTCCACACTTCAAAGCTGTTGCCTGTAAATGAGGCAGCCTCTCCTGCCGGGGGCAAAGTGGCGTTGAGCCCCCACGACCGGCCAGCAGCAGCAGTCCTCCCTTAAGAGATGGCCAGAGGAAGGTCCACAAGTTTCCCGGCTGCCTGAGGCCCAGTGGCCACCTTTTCCACCTCAGCTACTCCGCGCCAGCCGCCGCAGCCGCCGCCATCTTGAAACCAAATTCTAAGTTTCTGAGGCTGGGAACTCCAAAGCCCATCTGGTGGTGGTGACAGTGACCCAGGGGCCTCACATTGCAAGATGGTGGAAGCAGAGCCGAGATATGCTGGATTCTAAACGGAGAAGCTTCTCTGACGCTTTTTCACAGAGATTTTGAAACTGAAATCTCCCATGCCGTTTCCACCATAGGCAGCAATGGGCTTCCCCATAGAACTTGCCAACCTGAATTCCTACAGGCTAGATGTGAGAGGCACATTCTGCTGCTTCCTCCCTTAGAGTTAAACTAGCTTCTGAAAGCTCAACCTCCGGGGAGTCTGTTTGGCAGAGATATAGAACACACTTTTCCAAGCCTGTTGGAAGGCATTTGCAGTTTCATTTCGCGTCTAATTTCCCAAACCAAACTGCTTGCAGCTCTAACTCCCTTCTAACTACCACTTCTTCGGTTCAGTGAGATATGCTGGATTCTAAACGGAGAAGCTTCTCTGACGCTTTTTCACAGAGATTTTGAAACTGAAATTTCCAAACCCGTTTCCAACGAAGGCGCCAATGGGCTTCCCCATAGAACTTGCCAACCTGAATTCCTAGAGGCTAGATGTGAGAGGCACATTCTGCTGCTTCCTCCCTTAGAGTTAAACTAGCTTCTGAAAGCTCAACCTCCGGGGAGTTTGTTTGGCAGAGATATAGAACACACTTTTCCAAGCCTGTTGGAAGGCATTTGCAGTTTCATTTCGCGTCTAATTTCCGAAACCAAACTGTTTGCAGCTCTAACTGCCTTCTAACTACCACTTCTTCGGTTCAGTGAGATATGCTGGATTCTAAACGGAGAAGCTTCTCTGACGCTTTTTCACAGAGATTTTGAAGCTGAAATCTCCCATGCCGTTTCCACCATAGGCAGCAATGGGCTTCCCCATAGAACTTGCCAACCGGAATTCCTACAGGCTAGATGTGAGAGGCACATTCTGCTGCTTCCTCCCTTAGAGTTAAACTAGCTTCTGAAAGCTCAACCTCCGGGGAGTTTGTTTGGCAGAGACATAGAACACACTTTTCCAAGCCTGTTGGAAGGCATTTGCAGTTTCATTTCGCGTCTAATTTCCAAAACCAAACTGCTTTCAGCTCTAACTGCCTTCTAACTACCACTTCTTCGGTTCAGTGAGATATGCTGGATTCTAAACGGAGAAGCTTCTCTGACGCTTTTTCACAGAGATTTTGAAACTGAAATTTCCAAACCCGTTTCCAACGAAGGCGCCAATGGGCTTCCCCATAGAACTTGCCAACCTGAATTCCTACAGGCTAGATGTGAGAGGCACATTCTGCTGCTTCCTCCCTTAGAGTTAAACTAGCTTCTGAAAGCTCAACCTCCGGGGAGTTTGTTTGGCAGAGATATAGAACACACTTTTCCAAGCCTGTTGGAAGGCATTTGCAGTTTCATTTCGCGTCAAATTTCCCAAACCAAACTGCTTGCAGCTCTAACTCCCTTCTAACTACCACTTCTTCGGTTCAGTGAGATATGCTGGATTCTAAACGGAGAAGCTTCTCTGACGCTTTTTCACAGAGATTTTGAAACTGAAATCTCCCATGCCGTTTCCACCATAGGCAGCAATGGGCTTCCCCATAGAACTTGCCAACCTGAATTCCTACAGGCTAGATGTGAGAGGCACATTCTGCTGCTTCCTCCCTTAGAGTTAAACTTGCTTCTGAAAGCTCAACCTCCGGGGAGTCTGTTTGGCAGAGATATAGAACACACTTTTCCAAGCCTGTTGGAAGGCATTTGCAGTTTCATTTCGCGTCTAATTTCCCAAACCAAACTGCTTGCAGCTCTAACTCCCTTCTAACTACCACTTCTTCGGTTCAGTGAGATATGCTGGATTCTAAACGGAGAAGCTTCTCTGACGCTTTTTCACAGAGATTTTGAAACTGAAATCTCCCATGCCGTTTCCACCATAGGCAGCAATGGGCTTCCCCATAGAACTTGCCAACCTGAATTCCTACAGGCTAGATGTGAGAGGCACATTCTGCTGCTTCCTCCCTTAGAGTTAAACTAGCTTCTGAAAGCTCAACCTCCGGGGAGTTTGTTTGGCAGAGATATAGAACACACTTTTCCAAGCCTGTTGGAAGGCATTTGCAGTTTCATTTCGCGTCTAATTTCCCAAACCAAACTGCTTGCAGCTCTAACTCCCTTCTAACTACCACTTCTTCGGTTCAGTGAGATATGCTGGATTCTAAACGGAGAAGCTTCTCTGACGCTTTTTCACAGAGATTTTGAAACTGAAATCTCCCATGCCATTTCCACCATAGGCAGCAATGGGCTTCCCCATAGAACTTGCCAACCTGAATTCCTACAGGCTAGATGTGAGAGGCACATTCTGCTGCTTCTTCCCTTAGAGTTAAACTTGCTTCTGAAAGCTCAACCTCCGGGGAGTTTGTTTGGCAGAGATATAGAACACACTTTTCCAAGCCTGTTGGAAGGCATTTGCAGTTTCATTTCGCGTCTAATTTCCCAAACCAAACTGCTTGCAGCTCTAACTCCCTTCTAACTACCACTTCTTCGGTTCAGTGAGATATGCTGGATTCTAAACGGAGAAGCTTCTCTGACGCTTTTTCACAGAGATTTTGAAACTGAAATCTGCCATGCCGTTTCCACCATAGGCAGCAATGGGCTTCCCTATAGAACTTGCCAACCTGAATTCCTACAGGCTAGATGTGAGAGGCACATTCTGCTGCTTCCTCCCTTAGAGTTAAACTAGCTTCTGAAAGCTCAACCTCCGGGGAGTTTGTTTGGCAGAGATATAGAACACACTTTTCCAAGCCTGTTGGAAGGCCTTTGCAGTGTCATTTCGCATCTAATTTCCCAAACCAAACTGCTTGCAGCTCTAACTCCCTTCTAACTACCACTTCTTCGGTTCAGTGAGATATGCTGGATTCTAAACGGAGAAGCTTCTCTGACGCTTTTTCACAGAGATTTTGAAACTGAAATCTCCCATGCCGTTTCCACCATAGGCAGCAATGGGCTTCCCCATAGAACTTGCCAACCTGAATTCCTACAGGCTAGATGTGAGAGGCACATTCTGCTGCTTCCTCCCTAACAGTTAAGCTTGCTTCTGAAAGCTCAACCTCCGGGGACTCTGTTTGGCACAGATATAGAACACACTTTTCCAAGCCTGTTGGAAGGCCTTTGCAGTGTCATTTCGCATGTAATTTCCCAAACCAAACTGCTTGCAGCTCTAACTCCCTTCTAACTACCACTTCTTCGGTTCAGTGAGATATGCTGGATTCTAAACGGAGAAGCTTCTCTGACGCTTTTTCACAGAGATTTTGAAACTGAAATCTTCCATGCCGTTTCCACCATAGTTAGCAATGGGCTTCCCCATAGAACTTGCCAACCTGAATTCCTAAAGGCTAGATGTGAGAGGCACATTCTGCTGCTTCCTCCCTTAGAGTTAAACTAGCTTCTGAAAGCTCAACCTCCGGGGAGTGTGTTTGGCAGAGATATAGAACACACTTTTCCAAGCCTGTTGGAAGGCATTTGCAGTTTCATTTCGCGTCTAATTTCCCAAACCAAACTGCTTGCAGCTCTAACTCCCTTCTAACTACCACTTCTTCGGTTCAGTGAGATATGCTGGATTCTAAACGGAGAAGCTTCTCTGACGCTTTTTCACAGAGATTTTGAAACTGAAATTTCCAAACCCGTTTCCAACGAAGGCGCCAATGGGCTTCCCCATAGAACTTGCCAACCTGAATTCCTACAGGCTAGATGTGAGAGGCACATTCTGCTGCTTCCTCCCTTAGAGTTAAACTAGCTTCTGAAAGCTCAACCTCCGGGGAGTTTGTTTGGCAGAGATATAGAACACACTTTTCCAAGCCTGTTGGAAGGCATTTGCAGTTTCATTTCGCGTCAAATTTCCCAAACCAAACTGCTTGCAGCTCTAACTGCCTTCTAACTACCACTTCTTCGGTTCAGTGAGATATGCTGGATTTTTTTTTTTTTTTTTTTTTTTTTTTTATTTATTTATTTATTTATTTATTTTATTTTTTTTTTTTTAAATTTTATTTTGTCGATATACATTGTAGCTGATTAATGCTCCCCATCACCAAAACCTCCCTCCCTCCCCCCTCCCCCCTCCCCCCCAACAATGTCCTTTCTGTTTGTTTGTTGTATCAACTTCAAATAATTGTGGTTGTTATATCTTCTTCCTCCCCGCCCCCCGGTTTGTGTGTGTATGTGTGTATGTGTGTGTGTGAATTTATATATTAATTTTTAGCTCCCTCCAATAAGTGAGAACATGTGGTATTTCTCTTTCTGTGCCTGACTTGTTTCACTTAATATAATTCTCTCAAGGTCCATCCATGTTGTTGCAAATGGCAGTATTTCATTCGTTTTTATAGCTGAGTAGTATTCCATTGTGTAGATGTACCACATTTTCCGTATCCACTCATCTGATGATGGGCATTTGGGCTGGTTCCAACTCTTGGCTATTGTAAAGAGTGCTGCGATGAACATTGGGGAACAGGTATACCTTCGACTTGATGATTTCCATTCCTCTGGGTATATTCCCAACAGTGGGATGGCTGGGTCGTATGGTAGATCTATTTGCAATTGTTTAAGGAACCTCCATACCATTTTCCATAGAGGCTGCACCATTTTGCAGTCCCACCAACAATGTATGAGAGTTCCTTTTTCTCCGCAGCCTCGCCAGCATTTATCGTTCATAGTCTTTTGGATTTTAGCCATCCTAACTGGGGTTAGATGGTATCTCAATGTGGTTTTGATTTGCATTTCCCGGATGCTGAGTGATGTTGAGCATTTTTTCATATGTCTGTTGGCCATTTGGATATCTTCCTTAGAGAAATGCCTACTTAGCTCTTTTGCCCATTTTTTAATTGGGTTGCTTGTTTTCTTCTTGTAAAGTTGTTTGAGTTCCTTATATATTCTGGATATTAATCCTTTGTCAGATGTATATTTTGCAAATATTTTCTCCCACTCTGTTGGTTGTCTTTTAACTCTTTTAATTGTTTCTTTTGCTGTGCAGAAGCTTTTTAGTTTGATATAATCCCATTTGTTTATTTTTCCTTTGGTTGCCCGTGCTTTTGGGGTCGTATTCATGAAGTCTGTGCCCAGTCCTATTTCCTGAAGTGTTTCCCCTATGTTTTCTTTAAGAAGTTTTATTGTCTCAGGGTGTATATTTAAATCCTTAATCCATTTTGAGTTGATTTTAGTATACGGTGAGAGGTATGGATCTAGTTTCATTCTCCTGCATATCGATATCCAGTTATCCCAGCACCACTTGCTGAAGAGGCAGTCCCTTCCCCAGTGAATAGGTTTGGTGCCTTTGTCAAAGATCAGATGGCAGTAAGTGTGTGGGTTGATTTCTGGATTCTCTATTCTATTCCATTGGTCAGTGTGTCTGTTTTTATGCCAGTACCATACTGTTTTGGTTATTATAGCTTTGTAGTATAGCTTAAAGTCAGGTAGTGTTATGCCTCCAGCTTTATTTTTTTTGCTGAGCATTGCTTTGGCTATTCGTGGTCTTTTATTGTTCCATATAAATGTCTGAATAGATTTTTCCATTTCTGAGAAAAATGTCTTTGGAATTTTGATGGGGATTGCATTGAATTTGTATATCACTTTGGGTAGTATGGACATTTTCACTATGTTGATTCTTCCAATCCAAGAGCATGGAATATCTTTCCATCTTCTTGTATCCTCTCTAATTTCTCTCAGCAGTGGTTTGTAGTTCTCATTATAGAGATTTTTCACCTCCTTGGTTAACTCAATTCCTAAGTATTTTATTTTTTTGGTGGCTATTGTAAATGGGCAGGCTTTCTTGATTTCTCCTTCTGCATGTTCACTATTGGAGAAAAGAAATGCTACTGATTTTTGTGTGTTGATTTTGTATCCTGCTACTGTGCTGAAATCATTTATCAATTCCAACAGTTTTTTTGTAGAGGTTTTAGGCTGTTCGATATATAGGATCATGTCATCTGCAAACAGGGACAGTTTGACTTCATCTTTTCCAATCTGGATGCCCTTTATTTCCTTCTCTTCTCTGATTGCTCTGGCTAGTACTTCCAACACTATGTTGAATAGGAGTGGTGAGAGTGGGCATCCTTGTCTAGTGCCTGTTCTTAAAGGAAAAGCTTTCAGCTTTTCCCCATTCAGGATGATATTGGCAGTGGGTTTGTCATATATGGCTTTAATTATGTTGAGATACTTTCCCTCTATACCTAACTTATTGAGGGTCTTTGTCATGAATGAGTGCTGAACTTTATCAAATGCTTTTTCAGCATCTATAGAGATGGTCATATGGTCCTTGTGTTTGAGTTTATTAATATGGTGTATCACATTTATTGATTTGCGTATGTTGAACCAACCTTGCATCCCTGGGATGAATCCCACTTGATCGTGATGAATAATTTTTCGTATGTGTTGCTGTATTCTGTTTGCTAGTATTTTAGTGAGGATTTTTGCATCTATATTCATCAAGGATATCGGCCTGTAGTTTTCTTTTTTGGTTATATCTTTACCTGGTTTTGGTATCAGGATGATGTTTGCTTCATAGAATGAGTTTGGGAGATTTGCGTCCGTTTCAATCTTTTGGAATAGTTTGTAAAGAATCGGTGTCAATTCCTCTTTGAATGTTTGGTAAAATTCTGCTGTGAATCCATCTGGTCCTGGGCTTTTCTTTGTTGGGAGCCTTCTGATAACAGCTTCAATCTCCTTTATTGTTATTGGTCTGTTCAGATTTTCTACGTCTTCACGGTTCAGTTTTGGGAGCTTGTGTGTGTCCAGAAATTTATCCATTTCCTCCAGATTTTCAAATTTGTTGGCGTACAGTTGTTTATAGTAGTCTCGAATGATTCCTTGTATTTCAGATGAATCAGTTGTAATATCGCCTTTTTCATTTCTAATTTTTGTTATTTGAGTCTTCTCTCTTCTTTTTTTTGTTAGCCATGCTAATGGTTTGTCAATTTTATTTATCTTTTCAAAAAACCAACTTTTTGATTCGTTGATCTTTTGAATTGTTTTTTGGTTTTCAATTTCATTCAGTTCTGCTCTGATCTTAATGATTTCTTTCCGTCTGCTAACTCTAGGATTGGATTGTTCTTGTTTTTCTAGTTCTTTAAGGTGAAGTGTTAGGTTGTTCACTTGCCATCTTTCCATTCTTCTGAAGTGAGCATTTAATGCAATAAATTTTCCCCTCAATACTGCTTTTGCAGTATCCCACAGGTTTTGGTATGATGTATCATTGTTTTCATTAGTTTCAATAAACTTTTTGATTTCCTGCTTGATTTCTTCTTGGACCCATATGTCATTAAGTAGAATGCTGTTTAATTTCCATGTGTTTGTATAGTTTCCAGAGTTTTGTTTGTTATTAATTTCTAGTTTTAATCCATTGTGGTCTGAGAAGATACATGGGATAATTCCAATTTTTTTGAATTTACTGAGACTTGATTTGTGACCTAATATGTGATCTATCCTGGAGAATGATCCATGTGCTGATGAGAAGAATGAATATTCTGAGGTTGTTGGGTGGAATGTTCTGTAGATATCTGCCAATTCCAATTGGTCTAGAGTCTTGTTTAGATCTTGTGTTTCTCTACTGATTCTTTGCCTAGATGATCTGTCTAATATTGACAGTGGAGTGTTCAGGTCCCCTGCTATTATGGTATTAGTGTCTATTTCCTTCTTTAGGTCTAATAGAGTTTGTTTTATAAATCTGGCTGCTCCAACATTGGGTGCGTACATATTTATGATTGTTATGTCTTCTTGATGGATCAGTCCTTTTATCATTAAGTAGTGTCCCTCATTGTCTCTTTTTATGGTTTTTAGTTTAAAGTCTATTTTGTCAGATATAAGAATAGCCACTCCAGCTCGTTTTTCTTTTCTGTTTGCATGGTAAATCTTTTTCCATCCTTTCACTCTTAGTCTGTGTGAATCTTTATGGGTGAGGTGGGTCTCTTGTAGGCAGCATATAGTTGGGTCCTGTTTTTTGATCCAGTCAGCCAGTCTGTGTCTTTTAATTGGGGAATTTAAGCCTTTAACATTAAGAGTTGTTATTGAAAGGTGTTGATTTATTCCTAGCATTTTATTGGTTGTTTGGTTGTCTTAGGTGTCTTTTGTTCCTTGCTTTCTGATTTACTGTTTGGTTTCTTTGTTTGTTGGTTCCTTAGGTTGTAGATAGTGTTTTTGTTAGCTTGTTTTCTCTTCATGAATGCCATTTTTATTGTACTAGCGGGTTTAGATTTTTCTTAGGTTTTTATGGCAGTGGTAGTTATTTTTCAGGAACCAAACCCAGTACTCCCTTGAGGATTTCTTGTAAGGGTGGTCTTGTGGTAGTGAACTCCCGCAGTTTTTGTTTGTCTGAGAAATATACTATTTGCCCCTCATTTCGGAAGGATAGCCTTGCAGGGTAGAGTATTCTTGGCTGGCAATCTTTGTCTTTTAGTATTTTGAAAATATCATCCCATTCCTTTCTAGCTTTTAGGGTTTGTGATGAAAAGTCTGATGTTAACCTGATTGGGGCTCCCTTATAGGTGATTTGACGCTTCTCTCTTGCAGCTTTTAAGATTCTCTCTTTGTCTCTGAGTTTTGCCAATTTGACTATGACATGTCTTGGAGAAGGCCTTTTTGGGTTGAATACGTTTGGAGATCGTTGAGCTTCCTGGATCTGAAGATCTGTGATTTTTCCTATACCTGGGAAGTTTTCTGCCACTATTTTTTTGAATATGTTTTCAATGGAATCTCCAATTTCTTCCCCTTCTGGAATACCCATGACTCGGATATTTGAGCGCTTGAGGTTGTCTGATATCTCTCTCAGATTTTCTTCCATGTCCTTGATTCTTTTTTCTTTCTTTTTGTCTGCTTGTGTTATTTCAAACAGCCCATCTTCAAGTTCAGAGGTTCTCTCTTCAACTTCGACAAGCCTGCTGGTTAAACTCTCCGTTGTGTTTTTTATTTCGCTGAATAACTTCTTCAGTTCAGCAAGTTCTGCTACATTTTTTTTCAGGACATTGATTTCCTTGTATATTTCCTCTTTCAGATCCTGTATACTTTTCCTCATTTCATCATGATGTCTAGCTGAGTTTTCTTGTATCTCATTCAGTTTCCTTAGAATTATCACTCGAAATTCCTTGTCAGTTATTTCAAGGGCTTCTTGTTCTATAGGATCTAGAGTATGAGATTTATTAACTTTTGGTGGTGTACTTTCTTGATTTTTTGTATTTCTGGTGTCTTTTTTTTGGTGTTTATTCATTGTTGCAGGGGGTTTCACAGTCCACCGGTTTAAGACTAATGACTAACTAGGATGTTGCTGTGGTTGCCAATTTGGTATGGCTCCCGCCGTGACTGCTCAGTTGGCCTCTAGTGTCTTGTGTGTGTGGTTGCCTCGGGTCTTGGGCTTCTCCGGGGATCCACCTTTCTGGTCAGCTTGTACTCTGCTGGGCTGGTGGATCACGTACCACAGGGTGTGTGATCTCTGTTGAGCTTTCACTTTCTGTACAGGACTTCTCCCCGTTCCGTGTGCTCTGGCCCAGGCTGTTAGATCGTGCAGTGGCGACCCCACCGGGTGTGTGGTTTCTGTCGAGACTCCGCCTCCCTGGCCGCACGTCTCCCCCCTCTGTGAACACTGTGCTGGGCTGGGGTGTGTCTTCTGCACCCCTCGTCTATCAGCTGGGCCTTCAAGACCCTGCTCAGCACCGCCTCGCCCAGGAAGTCTACCAGGTTTCTGCTAGGCACAGACGACCGGTCTCTCTGGGTGCCTTTGTAGCACTGTGTAGATTTTTCTCGGGTCTTGTTCACCTTTGTATCCCCCCGGTATAAACCGAGTCTAGTGCCCGCCTGCAGCCTGCTCTCCGGCAGGTTCAAGCGGACCTGGGAACTCTCCTACCGCACTATTCCCAACCAGAAATTCGTTAGGCTTTTTTCCAAACTGGTGGTCGCAGAGATGGTATCTGCCTCCCAGTAACAGGAAGTTTACCGGGGCCGGAGTCCAGGGTGTGGTGGAGTGACAGTCGGCCCGCCCGTACTTCCTAGCCCTCCCAAAACTGGTCGGGACGCCCCACACCCCCAGTCCTGCCAGAGAACCGCGGAGGGAGTGGGAGAGGAGGTCGGCCCGCAGGGTCCGGAAAGCCCCGCGCCAGGCCAAGCAAATGGGCTCAGTGATGGCCGAGCAGGGCGGAGCTGCCCGCACCTGGGAAAATGGAGGCAGCACCGGGGTAGTGAGTGGCCTGGTGGTGCAGGCGGAAGCCGCGTGGGCATTCACCCCCCGAACAGAGCTGTGCCAGGGATCACTCACAGTGCTGTGCCAGGTCGGGCGCTCGCTCTGTCTCTGGTTTGTTGCCTTCCGTGTTCTCGGCGCTGCCGCCTCGGGCTGTTCAGTCGCGGCGCCGCTCGGGCGCTCCCAGGAATCTTCTTTAATGCCGGCCTGAAACCTCGAATCCTGAATAGGGCAGCTGGCCGCCTTCAGTGCGGCCCCAGCCTCCGGGATCCTGGCTGCATCCACAGCAGCCCTGGCGCCGTGTTCCCTGTTTCAAGACTCGCTTTTGCAGCTAAGAATCCGTTCTTTTCCTGCTCCACACTTCAAAGCTGTTGCCTGTAAATGAGGCAGCCTCTCCTGCCGGGGGCAAAGTGGCGTTGAGCCCCCACGACCGGCCAGCAGCAGCAGTCCTCCCTTAAGAGATGGCCAGAGGAAGGTCCACAAGTTTCCCGGCTGCCTGAGGCCCAGTGGCCACCTTTTCCACCTCAGCTACTCCGCGCCAGCCGCCGCAGCCGCCGCCATCTTGAAACCAAATTCTAAGTTTCTGAGGCTGGGAACTCCAAAGCCCATCTGGTGGTGGTGACAGTGACCCAGGGGCCTCACATTGCAAGATGGTGGAAGCAGAGCCGAGATATGCTGGATTCTAAACGGAGAAGCTTCTCTGACGCTTTTTCACAGAGATTTTGAAACTGAAATCTCCCATGCCGTTTCCACCATAGGCAGCAATGGGCTTCCCCATAGAACTTGCCAACCTGAATTCCTACAGGCTAGATGTGAGAGGCACATTCTGCTGCTTCCTCCCTTAGAGTTAAACTAGCTTCTGAAAGCTCAACCTCCGGGGAGTCTGTTTGGCAGAGATATAGAACACACTTTTCCAAGCCTGTTGGAAGGCATTTGCAGTTTCATTTCGCGTCTAATTTCCCAAACCAAACTGCTTGCAGCTCTAACTCCCTTCTAACTACCACTTCTTCGGTTCAGTGAGATATGCTGGATTCTAAACGGAGAAGCTTCTCTGACGCTTTTTCACAGAGATTTTGAAACTGAAATTTCCAAACCCGTTTCCAACGAAGGCGCCAATGGGCTTCCCCATAGAACTTGCCAACCTGAATTCCTAGAGGCTAGATGTGAGAGGCACATTCTGCTGCTTCCTCCCTTAGAGTTAAACTAGCTTCTGAAAGCTCAACCTCCGGGGAGTTTGTTTGGCAGAGATATAGAACACACTTTTCCAAGCCTGTTGGAAGGCATTTGCAGTTTCATTTCGCGTCTAATTTCCGAAACCAAACTGTTTGCAGCTCTAACTGCCTTCTAACTACCACTTCTTCGGTTCAGTGAGATATGCTGGATTCTAAACGGAGAAGCTTCTCTGACGCTTTTTCACAGAGATTTTGAAGCTGAAATCTCCCATGCCGTTTCCACCATAGGCAGCAATGGGCTTCCCCATAGAACTTGCCAACCGGAATTCCTACAGGCTAGATGTGAGAGGCACATTCTGCTGCTTCCTCCCTTAGAGTTAAACTAGCTTCTGAAAGCTCAACCTCCGGGGAGTTTGTTTGGCAGAGACATAGAACACACTTTTCCAAGCCTGTTGGAAGGCATTTGCAGTTTCATTTCGCGTCTAATTTCCAAAACCAAACTGCTTTCAGCTCTAACTGCCTTCTAACTACCACTTCTTCGGTTCAGTGAGATATGCTGGATTCTAAACGGAGAAGCTTCTCTGACGCTTTTTCACAGAGATTTTGAAACTGAAATTTCCAAACCCGTTTCCAACGAAGGCGCCAATGGGCTTCCCCATAGAACTTGCCAACCTGAATTCCTACAGGCTAGATGTGAGAGGCACATTCTGCTGCTTCCTCCCTTAGAGTTAAACTAGCTTCTGAAAGCTCAACCTCCGGGGAGTTTGTTTGGCAGAGATATAGAACACACTTTTCCAAGCCTGTTGGAAGGCATTTGCAGTTTCATTTCGCATCTAATTTCCCAAACCAAACTGCTTGCAGCTCTAACTCCCTTCTAACTACCACTTCTTCGGTTCAGTGAGATATGCTGGATTCTAAACGGAGAAGCTTCTCTGACGCTTTTTCACAGAGATTTTGAAACTGAAATCTCCCATGCCGTTTCCACCATAGGCAGCAATGGGCTTCCCCATAGAACTTGCCAACCTGAATTCCTACAGGCTAGATGTGAGAGGCACATTCTGCTGCTTCCTCCCTAACAGTTAAGCTTGCTTCTGAAAGCTCAACCTCCGGGGACTCTGTTTGGCACAGATATAGAACACACTTTTCCAAGCCTGTTGGAAGGCCTTTGCAGTGTCATTTCGCATCTAATTTCCCAAACCAAACTGCTTGCAGCTCTAACTCCCTTCTAACTACCACTTCTTCGGTTCAGTGAGATATGCTGGATTCTAAACGGAGAAGCTTCTCTGACGCTTTTTCACAGAGATTTTGAAACTGAAATCTTCCATGCCGTTTCCACCATAGTTAGCAATGGGCTTCCCCATAGAACTTGCCAACCTGAATTCCTAAAGGCTAGATGTGAGAGGCACATTCTGCTGCTTCCTCCCTTAGAGTTAAACTAGCTTCTGAAAGCTCAACCTCCGGGGAGTGTGTTTGGCAGAGATATAGAACACACTTTTCCAAGCCTGTTGGAAGGCATTTGCAGTTTCATTTCGCGTCTAATTTCCCAAACCAAACTGCTTGCAGCTCTAACTCCCTTCTAACTACCACTTCTTCGGTTCAGTGAGATATGCTGGATTCTAAACGGAGAAGCTTCTCTGACGCTTTTTCACAGAGATTTTGAAACTGAAATTTCCAAACCCGTTTCCAACGAAGGCGCCAATGGGCTTCCCCATAGAACTTGCCAACCTGAATTCCTACAGGCTAGATGTGAGAGGCACATTCTGCTGCTTCCTCCCTTAGAGTTAAACTAGCTTCTGAAAGCTCAACCTCCGGGGAGTTTGTTTGGCAGAGATATAGAACACACTTTTCCAAGCCTGTTGGAAGGCATTTGCAGTTTCATTTCGCGTCAAATTTCCCAAACCAAACTGCTTGCAGCTCTAACTGCCTTCTAACTACCACTTCTTCGGTTCAGTGAGATATGCTGGATTTTTTTTTTTTTTTTTTTTTTTTTATTTATTTATTTATTTATTTTTTTTTTTTTTTTTTTTTAAATTTTATTTTGTCGATATACATTGTAGCTGATTAATGCTCCCCATCACCAAAACCTCCCTCCCTCCCCCCTCCCCCCTCCCCCCCAACAATGTCCTTTCTGTTTGTTTGTTGTATCAACTTCAAATAATTGTGGTTGTTATATCTTCTTCCTCCCCGCCCCCCGGTTTGTGTGTGTATGTGTGTATGTGTGTGTGTGAATTTATATATTAATTTTTAGCTCCCTCCAATAAGTGAGAACATGTGGTATTTCTCTTTCTGTGCCTGACTTGTTTCACTTAATATAATTCTCTCAAGGTCCATCCATGTTGTTGCAAATGGCAGTATTTCATTCGTTTTTATAGCTGAGTAGTATTCCATTGTGTAGATGTACCACATTTTCCGTATCCACTCATCTGATGATGGGCATTTGGGCTGGTTCCAACTCTTGGCTATTGTAAAGAGTGCTGCGATGAACATTGGGGAACAGGTATACCTTCGACTTGATGATTTCCATTCCTCTGGGTATATTCCCAACAGTGGGATGGCTGGGTCGTATGGTAGATCTATTTGCAATTGTTTAAGGAACCTCCATACCATTTTCCATAGAGGCTGCACCATTTTGCAGTCCCACCAACAATGTATGAGAGTTCCTTTTTCTCCGCAGCCTCGCCAGCATTTATCGTTCATAGTCTTTTGGATTTTAGCCATCCTAACTGGGGTTAGATGGTATCTCAATGTGGTTTTGATTTGCATTTCCCGGATGCTGAGTGATGTTGAGCATTTTTTCATATGTCTGTTGGCCATTTGGATATCTTCCTTAGAGAAATGCCTACTTAGCTCTTTTGCCCATTTTTTAATTGGGTTGCTTGTTTTCTTCTTGTAAAGTTGTTTGAGTTCCTTATATATTCTGGATATTAATCCTTTGTCAGATGTATATTTTGCAAATATTTTCTCCCACTCTGTTGGTTGTCTTTTAACTCTTTTAATTGTTTCTTTTGCTGTGCAGAAGCTTTTTAGTTTGATATAATCCCATTTGTTTATTTTTCCTTTGGTTGCCCGTGCTTTTGGGGTCGTATTCATGAAGTCTGTGCCCAGTCCTATTTCCTGAAGTGTTTCCCCTATGTTTTCTTTAAGAAGTTTTATTGTCTCAGGGTGTATATTTAAATCCTTAATCCATTTTGAGTTGATTTTAGTATACGGTGAGAGGTATGGATCTAGTTTCATTCTCCTGCATATCGATATCCAGTTATCCCAGCACCACTTGCTGAAGAGGCAGTCCCTTCCCCAGTGAATAGGTTTGGTGCCTTTGTCAAAGATCAGATGGCAGTAAGTGTGTGGGTTGATTTCTGGATTCTCTATTCTATTCCATTGGTCAGTGTGTCTGTTTTTATGCCAGTACCATACTGTTTTGGTTATTATAGCTTTGTAGTATAGCTTAAAGTCAGGTAGTGTTATGCCTCCAGCTTTATTTTTTTTGCTGAGCATTGCTTTGGCTATTCGTGGTCTTTTATTGTTCCATATAAATGTCTGAATAGATTTTTCCATTTCTGAGAAAAATGTCTTTGGAATTTTGATGGGGATTGCATTGAATTTGTATATCACTTTGGGTAGTATGGACATTTTCACTATGTTGATTCTTCCAATCCAAGAGCATGGAATATCTTTCCATCTTCTTGTATCCTCTCTAATTTCTCTCAGCAGTGGTTTGTAGTTCTCATTATAGAGATTTTTCACCTCCTTGGTTAACTCAATTCCTAAGTATTTTATTTTTTTGGTGGCTATTGTAAATGGGCAGGCTTTCTTGATTTCTCCTTCTGCATGTTCACTATTGGAGAAAAGAAATGCTACTGATTTTTGTGTGTTGATTTTGTATCCTGCTACTGTGCTGAAATCATTTATCAATTCCAACAGTTTTTTTGTAGAGGTTTTAGGCTGTTCGATATATAGGATCATGTCATCTGCAAACAGGGACAGTTTGACTTCATCTTTTCCAATCTGGATGCCCTTTATTTCCTTCTCTTCTCTGATTGCTCTGGCTAGTACTTCCAACACTATGTTGAATAGGAGTGGTGAGAGTGGGCATCCTTGTCTAGTGCCTGTTCTTAAAGGAAAAGCTTTCAGCTTTTCCCCATTCAGGATGATATTGGCAGTGGGTTTGTCATATATGGCTTTAATTATGTTGAGATACTTTCCCTCTATACCTAACTTATTGAGGGTCTTTGTCATGAATGAGTGCTGAACTTTATCAAATGCTTTTTCAGCATCTATAGAGATGGTCATATGGTCCTTGTGTTTGAGTTTATTAATATGGTGTATCACATTTATTGATTTGCGTATGTTGAACCAACCTTGCATCCCTGGGATGAATCCCACTTGATCGTGATGAATAATTTTTCGTATGTGTTGCTGTATTCTGTTTGCTAGTATTTTAGTGAGGATTTTTGCATCTATATTCATCAAGGATATCGGCCTGTAGTTTTCTTTTTTGGTTATATCTTTACCTGGTTTTGGTATCAGGATGATGTTTGCTTCATAGAATGAGTTTGGGAGATTTGCGTCCGTTTCAATCTTTTGGAATAGTTTGTAAAGAATCGGTGTCAATTCCTCTTTGAATGTTTGGTAAAATTCTGCTGTGAATCCATCTGGTCCTGGGCTTTTCTTTGTTGGGAGCCTTCTGATAACAGCTTCAATCTCCTTTATTGTTATTGGTCTGTTCAGATTTTCTACGTCTTCACGGTTCAGTTTTGGGAGCTTGTGTGTGTCCAGAAATTTATCCATTTCCTCCAGATTTTCAAATTTGTTGGCGTACAGTTGTTTATAGTAGTCTCGAATGATTCCTTGTATTTCAGATGAATCAGTTGTAATATCGCCTTTTTCATTTCTAATTTTTGTTATTTGAGTCTTCTCTCTTCTTTTTTTTGTTAGCCATGCTAATGGTTTGTCAATTTTATTTATCTTTTCAAAAAACCAACTTTTTGATTCGTTGATCTTTTGAATTGTTTTTTGGTTTTCAATTTCATTCAGTTCTGCTCTGATCTTAATGATTTCTTTCCGTCTGCTAACTCTAGGATTGGATTGTTCTTGTTTTTCTAGTTCTTTAAGGTGAAGTGTTAGGTTGTTCACTTGCCATCTTTCCATTCTTCTGAAGTGAGCATTTAATGCAATAAATTTTCCCCTCAATACTGCTTTTGCAGTATCCCACAGGTTTTGGTATGATGTATCATTGTTTTCATTAGTTTCAATAAACTTTTTGATTTCCTGCTTGATTTCTTCTTGGACCCATATGTCATTAAGTAGAATGCTGTTTAATTTCCATGTGTTTGTATAGTTTCCAGAGTTTTGTTTGTTATTAATTTCTAGTTTTAATCCATTGTGGTCTGAGAAGATACATGGGATAATTCCAATTTTTTTGAATTTACTGAGACTTGATTTGTGACCTAATATGTGATCTATCCTGGAGAATGATCCATGTGCTGATGAGAAGAATGAATATTCTGAGGTTGTTGGGTGGAATGTTCTGTAGATATCTGCCAATTCCAATTGGTCTAGAGTCTTGTTTAGATCTTGTGTTTCTCTACTGATTCTTTGCCTAGATGATCTGTCTAATATTGACAGTGGAGTGTTCAGGTCCCCTGCTATTATGGTATTAGTGTCTATTTCCTTCTTTAGGTCTAATAGAGTTTGTTTTATAAATCTGGCTGCTCCAACATTGGGTGCGTACATATTTATGATTGTTATGTCTTCTTGATGGATCAGTCCTTTTATCATTAAGTAGTGTCCCTCATTGTCTCTTTTTATGGTTTTTAGTTTAAAGTCTATTTTGTCAGATATAAGAATAGCCACTCCAGCTCGTTTTTCTTTTCTGTTTGCATGGTAAATCTTTTTCCATCCTTTCACTCTTAGTCTGTGTGAATCTTTATGGGTGAGGTGGGTCTCTTGTAGGCAGCATATAGTTGGGTCCTGTTTTTTGATCCAGTCAGCCAGTCTGTGTCTTTTAATTGGGGAATTTAAGCCTTTAACATTAAGAGTTGTTATTGAAAGGTGTTGATTTATTCCTAGCATTTTATTGGTTGTTTGGTTGTCTTAGGTGTCTTTTGTTCCTTGCTTTCTGATTTACTGTTTGGTTTCTTTGTTTGTTGGTTCCTTAGGTTGTAGATAGTGTTTTTGTTAGCTTGTTTTCTCTTCATGAATGCCATTTTTATTGTACTAGCGGGTTTAGATTTTTCTTAGGTTTTTATGGCAGTGGTAGTTATTTTTCAGGAACCAAACCCAGTACTCCCTTGAGGATTTCTTGTAAGGGTGGTCTTGTGGTAGTGAACTCCCGCAGTTTTTGTTTGTCTGAGAAATATACTATTTGCCCCTCATTTCGGAAGGATAGCCTTGCAGGGTAGAGTATTCTTGGCTGGCAATCTTTGTCTTTTAGTATTTTGAAAATATCATCCCATTCCTTTCTAGCTTTTAGGGTTTGTGATGAAAAGTCTGATGTTAACCTGATTGGGGCTCCCTTATAGGTGATTTGACGCTTCTCTCTTGCAGCTTTTAAGATTCTCTCTTTGTCTCTGAGTTTTGCCAATTTGACTATGACATGTCTTGGAGAAGGCCTTTTTGGGTTGAATACGTTTGGAGATCGTTGAGCTTCCTGGATCTGAAGATCTGTGATTTTTCCTATACCTGGGAAGTTTTCTGCCACTATTTTTTTGAATATGTTTTCAATGGAATCTCCAATTTCTTCCCCTTCTGGAATACCCATGACTCGGATATTTGAGCGCTTGAGGTTGTCTGATATCTCTCTCAGATTTTCTTCCATGTCCTTGATTCTTTTTTCTTTCTTTTTGTCTGCTTGTGTTATTTCAAACAGCCCATCTTCAAGTTCAGAGGTTCTCTCTTCAACTTCGACAAGCCTGCTGGTTAAACTCTCCGTTGTGTTTTTTATTTCGCTGAATAACTTCTTCAGTTCAGCAAGTTCTGCTACATTTTTTTTCAGGACATTGATTTCCTTGTATATTTCCTCTTTCAGATCCTGTATACTTTTCCTCATTTCATCATGATGTCTAGCTGAGTTTTCTTGTATCTCATTCAGTTTCCTTAGAATTATCACTCGAAATTCCTTGTCAGTTATTTCAAGGGCTTCTTGTTCTATAGGATCTAGAGTATGAGATTTATTAACTTTTGGTGGTGTACTTTCTTGATTTTTTGTATTTCTGGTGTCTTTTTTTTGGTGTTTATTCATTGTTGCAGGGGGTTTCACAGTCCACCGGTTTAAGACTAATGACTAACTAGGATGTTGCTGTGGTTGCCAATTTGGTATGGCTCCCGCCGTGACTGCTCAGTTGGCCTCTAGTGTCTTGTGTGTGTGGTTGCCTCGGGTCTTGGGCTTCTCCGGGGATCCACCTTTCTGGTCAGCTTGTACTCTGCTGGGCTGGTGGATCACGTACCACAGGGTGTGTGATCTCTGTTGAGCTTTCACTTTCTGTACAGGACTTCTCCCCGTTCCGTGTGCTCTGGCCCAGGCTGTTAGATCGTGCAGTGGCGACCCCACCGGGTGTGTGGTTTCTGTCGAGACTCCGCCTCCCTGGCCGCACGTCTCCCCCCTCTGTGAACACTGTGCTGGGCTGGGGTGTGTCTTCTGCACCCCTCGTCTATCAGCTGGGCCTTCAAGACCCTGCTCAGCACCGCCTCGCCCAGGAAGTCTACCAGGTTTCTGCTAGGCACAGACGACCGGTCTCTCTGGGTGCCTTTGTAGCACTGTGTAGATTTTTCTCGGGTCTTGTTCACCTTTGTATCCCCCCGGTATAAACCGAGTCTAGTGCCCGCCTGCAGCCTGCTCTCCGGCAGGTTCAAGCGGACCTGGGAACTCTCCTACCGCACTATTCCCAACCAGAAATTCGTTAGGCTTTTTTCCAAACTGGTGGTCGCAGAGATGGTATCTGCCTCCCAGTAACAGGAAGTTTACCGGGGCCGGAGTCCAGGGTGTGGTGGAGTGACAGTCGGCCCGCCCGTACTTCCTAGCCCTCCCAAAACTGGTCGGGACGCCCCACACCCCCAGTCCTGCCAGAGAACCGCGGAGGGAGTGGGAGAGGAGGTCGGCCCGCAGGGTCCGGAAAGCCCCGCGCCAGGCCAAGCAAATGGGCTCAGTGATGGCCGAGCAGGGCGGAGCTGCCCGCACCTGGGAAAATGGAGGCAGCACCGGGGTAGTGAGTGGCCTGGTGGTGCAGGCGGAAGCCGCGTGGGCATTCACCCCCCGAACAGAGCTGTGCCAGGGATCACTCACAGTGCTGTGCCAGGTCGGGCGCTCGCTCTGTCTCTGGTTTGTTGCCTTCCGTGTTCTCGGCGCTGCCGCCTCGGGCTGTTCAGTCGCGGCGCCGCTCGGGCGCTCCCAGGAATCTTCTTTAATGCCGGCCTGAAACCTCGAATCCTGAATAGGGCAGCTGGCCGCCTTCAGTGCGGCCCCAGCCTCCGGGATCCTGGCTGCATCCACAGCAGCCCTGGCGCCGTGTTCCCTGTTTCAAGACTCGCTTTTGCAGCTAAGAATCCGTTCTTTTCCTGCTCCACACTTCAAAGCTGTTGCCTGTAAATGAGGCAGCCTCTCCTGCCGGGGGCAAAGTGGCGTTGAGCCCCCACGACCGGCCAGCAGCAGCAGTCCTCCCTTAAGAGATGGCCAGAGGAAGGTCCACAAGTTTCCCGGCTGCCTGAGGCCCAGTGGCCACCTTTTCCACCTCAGCTACTCCGCGCCAGCCGCCGCAGCCGCCGCCATCTTGAAACCAAATTCTAAGTTTCTGAGGCTGGGAACTCCAAAGCCCATCTGGTGGTGGTGACAGTGACCCAGGGGCCTCACATTGCAAGATGGTGGAAGCAGAGCCGAGATATGCTGGATTCTAAACGGAGAAGCTTCTCTGACGCTTTTTCACAGAGATTTTGAAACTGAAATCTCCCATGCCGTTTCCACCATAGGCAGCAATGGGCTTCCCCATAGAACTTGCCAACCTGAATTCCTACAGGCTAGATGTGAGAGGCACATTCTGCTGCTTCCTCCCTTAGAGTTAAACTAGCTTCTGAAAGCTCAACCTCCGGGGAGTCTGTTTGGCAGAGATATAGAACACACTTTTCCAAGCCTGTTGGAAGGCATTTGCAGTTTCATTTCGCGTCTAATTTCCCAAACCAAACTGCTTGCAGCTCTAACTCCCTTCTAACTACCACTTCTTCGGTTCAGTGAGATATGCTGGATTCTAAACGGAGAAGCTTCTCTGACGCTTTTTCACAGAGATTTTGAAACTGAAATTTCCAAACCCGTTTCCAACGAAGGCGCCAATGGGCTTCCCCATAGAACTTGCCAACCTGAATTCCTAGAGGCTAGATGTGAGAGGCACATTCTGCTGCTTCCTCCCTTAGAGTTAAACTAGCTTCTGAAAGCTCAACCTCCGGGGAGTTTGTTTGGCAGAGATATAGAACACACTTTTCCAAGCCTGTTGGAAGGCATTTGCAGTTTCATTTCGCGTCTAATTTCCGAAACCAAACTGTTTGCAGCTCTAACTCCCTTCTAACTACCACTTCTTCGGTTCAGTGAGATATGCTGGATTCTAAACGGAGAAGCTTCTCTGACGCTTTTTCACAGAGATTTTGAAGCTGAAATCTCCCATGCCGTTTCCACCATAGGCAGCAATGGGCTTCCCCATAGAACTTGCCAACCGGAATTCCTACAGGCTAGATGTGAGAGGCACATTCTGCTGCTTCCTCCCTTAGAGTTAAACTAGCTTCTGAAAGCTCAACCTCCGGGGAGTTTGTTTGGCAGAGACATAGAACACACTTTTCCAAGCCTGTTGGAAGGCATTTGCAGTTTCATTTCGCGTCTAATTTCCAAAACCAAACTGCTTTCAGCTCTAACTGCCTTCTAACTACCACTTCTTCGGTTCAGTGAGATATGCTGGATTCTAAACGGAGAAGCTTCTCTGACGCTTTTTCACAGAGATTTTGAAACTGAAATTTCCAAACCCGTTTCCAACGAAGGCGCCAATGGGCTTCCCCATAGAACTTGCCAACCTGAATTCCTACAGGCTAGATGTGAGAGGCACATTCTGCTGCTTCCTCCCTTAGAGTTAAACTAGCTTCTGAAAGCTCAACCTCCGGGGAGTTTGTTTGGCAGAGATATAGAACACACTTTTCCAAGCCTGTTGGAAGGCATTTGCAGTTTCATTTCGCGTCAAATTTCCCAAACCAAACTGCTTGCAGCTCTAACTCCCTTCTAACTACCACTTCTTCGGTTCAGTGAGATATGCTGGATTCTAAACGGAGAAGCTTCTCTGACGCTTTTTCACAGAGATTTTGAAACTGAAATCTCCCATGCCGTTTCCACCATAGGCAGCAATGGGCTTCCCCATAGAACTTGCCAACCTGAATTCCTACAGGCTAGATGTGAGAGGCACATTCTGCTGCTTCCTCCCTTAGAGTTAAACTTGCTTCTGAAAGCTCAACCTCCGGGGAGTCTGTTTGGCAGAGATATAGAACACACTTTTCCAAGCCTGTTGGAAGGCATTTGCAGTTTCATTTCGCGTCTAATTTCCCAAACCAAACTGCTTGCAGCTCTAACTCCCTTCTAACTACCACTTCTTCGGTTCAGTGAGATATGCTGGATTCTAAACGGAGAAGCTTCTCTGACGCTTTTTCACAGAGATTTTGAAACTGAAATCTCCCATGCCGTTTCCACCATAGGCAGCAATGGGCTTCCCCATAGAACTTGCCAACCTGAATTCCTACAGGCTAGATGTGAGAGGCACATTCTGCTGCTTCCTCCCTTAGAGTTAAACTAGCTTCTGAAAGCTCAACCTCCGGGGAGTTTGTTTGGCAGAGATATAGAACACACTTTTCCAAGCCTGTTGGAAGGCATTTGCAGTTTCATTTCGCGTCTAATTTCCCAAACCAAACTGCTTGCAGCTCTAACTCCCTTCTAACTACCACTTCTTCGGTTCAGTGAGATATGCTGGATTCTAAACGGAGAAGCTTCTCTGACGCTTTTTCACAGAGATTTTGAAACTGAAATCTCCCATGCCATTTCCACCATAGGCAGCAATGGGCTTCCCTATAGAACTTGCCAACCTGAATTCCTACAGGCTAGATGTGAGAGGCACATTCTGCTGCTTCTTCCCTTAGAGTTAAACTTGCTTCTGAAAGCTCAACCTCCGGGGAGTTTGTTTGGCAGAGATATAGAACACACTTTTCCAAGCCTGTTGGAAGGCATTTGCAGTTTCATTTCGCGTCTAATTTCCCAAACCAAACTGCTTGCAGCTCTAACTCCCTTCTAACTACCACTTCTTCGGTTCAGTGAGATATGCTGGATTCTAAACGGAGAAGCTTCTCTGACGCTTTTTCACAGAGATTTTGAAACTGAAATCTGCCATGCCGTTTCCACCATAGGCAGCAATGGGCTTCCCTATAGAACTTGCCAACCTGAATTCCTACAGGCTAGATGTGAGAGGCACATTCTGCTGCTTCCTCCCTTAGAGTTAAACTAGCTTCTGAAAGCTCAACCTCCGGGGAGTTTGTTTGGCAGAGATATAGAACACACTTTTCCAAGCCTGTTGGAAGGCCTTTGCAGTGTCATTTCGCATCTAATTTCCCAAACCAAACTGCTTGCAGCTCTAACTCCCTTCTAACTACCACTTCTTCGGTTCAGTGAGATATGCTGGATTCTAAACGGAGAAGCTTCTCTGACGCTTTTTCACAGAGATTTTGAAACTGAAATCTCCCATGCCGTTTCCACCATAGGCAGCAATGGGCTTCCCCATAGAACTTGCCAACCTGAATTCCTACAGGCTAGATGTGAGAGGCACATTCTGCTGCTTCCTCCCTAACAGTTAAGCTTGCTTCTGAAAGCTCAACCTCCGGGGACTCTGTTTGGCACAGATATAGAACACACTTTTCCAAGCCTGTTGGAAGGCCTTTCAAGTGTCATTTCGCATGTAATTTCCCAAACCAAACTGCTTGCAGCTCTAACTCCCTTCTAACTACCACTTCTTCGGTTCAGTGAGATATGCTGGATTCTAAACGGAGAAGCTTCTCTGACGCTTTTTCACAGAGATTTTGAAACTGAAATCTTCCATGCCGTTTCCACCATAGTTAGCAATGGGCTTCCCCATAGAACTTGCCAACCTGAATTCCTAAAGGCTAGATGTGAGAGGCACATTCTGCTGCTTCCTCCCTTAGAGTTAAACTAGCTTCTGAAAGCTCAACCTCCGGGGAGTGTGTTTGGCAGAGATATAGAACACACTTTTCCAAGCCTGTTGGAAGGCATTTGCAGTTTCATTTCGCGTCTAATTTCCCAAACCAAACTGCTTGCAGCTCTAACTCCCTTCTAACTACCACTTCTTCGGTTCAGTGAGATATGCTGTATTCTAAACGGAGAAGCTTCTCTGACGCTTTTTCACAGAGATTTTGAAACTGAAATTTCCAAACCCGTTTCCAACGAAGGCGCCAATGGGCTTCCCCATAGAACTTGCCAACCGGAATTCCTACAGGCTAGATGTGAGAGGCACATTCTGCTGCTTCCTCCCTTAGAGTTAAACTAGCTTCTGAAAGCTCAACCTCCGGGGAGTTTGTTTGGCAGAGATATAGAACACACTTTTCCAAGCCTGTTGGAAGGCATTTGCAGTTTCATTTCGCGTCAAATTTCCCAAACCAAACTGCTTGCAGCTCTAACTCCCTTCTAACTACCACTTCTTCGGTTCAGTGAGATATGCTGGATTCTAAACGGAGAAGCTTCTCTGACGCTTTTTCACAGAGATTTTGAAACTGAAATCTCCCATGCCGTTTCCACCATAGGCAGCAATGGGCTTCCCCATAGAACTTGCCAACCTGAATTCCTACAGGCTAGATGTGAGAGGCACATTCTGCTGCTTCCTCCCTTAGAGTTAAACTTGCTTCTGAAAGCTCAACCTCCGGGGAGTCTGTTTGGCAGAGATATAGAACACACTTTTCCAAGCCTGTTGGAAGGCATTTGCAGTTTCATTTCGCGTCTAATTTCCCAAACCAAACTGCTTGCAGCTCTAACTCCCTTCTAACTACCACTTCTTCGGTTCAGTGAGATATGCTGGATTCTAAACGGAGAAGCTTCTCTGACGCTTTTTCACAGAGATTTTGAAACTGAAATCTCCCATGCCGTTTCCACCATAGGCAGCAATGGGCTTCCCCATAGAACTTGCCAACCTGAATTCCTACAGGCTAGATGTGAGAGGCACATTCTGCTGCTTCCTCCCTTAGAGTTAAACTAGCTTCTGAAAGCTCAACCTCCGGGGAGTTTGTTTGGCAGAGATATAGAACACACTTTTCCAAGCCTGTTGGAAGGCATTTGCAGTTTCATTTCGCGTCTAATTTCCCAAACCAAACTGCTTGCAGCTCTAACTCCCTTCTAACTACCACTTCTTCGGTTCAGTGAGATATGCTGGATTCTAAACGGAGAAGCTTCTCTGACGCTTTTTCACAGAGATTTTGAAACTGAAATCTCCCATGCCATTTCCACCATAGGCAGCAATGGGCTTCCCCATAGAACTTGCCAACCTGAATTCCTACAGGCTAGATGTGAGAGGCACATTCTGCTGCTTCTTCCCTTAGAGTTAAACTTGCTTCTGAAAGCTCAACCTCCGGGGAGTTTGTTTGGCAGAGATATAGAACACACTTTTCCAAGCCTGTTGGAAGGCATTTGCAGTTTCATTTCGCGTCTAATTTCCCAAACCAAACTGCTTGCAGCTCTAACTCCCTTCTAACTACCACTTCTTCGGTTCAGTGAGATATGCTGGATTCTAAACGGAGAAGCTTCTCTGACGCTTTTTCACAGAGATTTTGAAACTGAAATCTGCCATGCCGTTTCCACCATAGGCAGCAATGGGCTTCCCTATAGAACTTGCCAACCTGAATTCCTACAGGCTAGATGTGAGAGGCACATTCTGCTGCTTCCTCCCTTAGAGTTAAACTAGCTTCTGAAAGCTCAACCTCCGGGGAGTTTGTTTGGCAGAGATATAGAACACACTTTTCCAAGCCTGTTGGAAGGCATTTGCAGTTTCATTTCGCGTCTAATTTCCCAAACCAAACTGCTTGCAGCTCTAACTCCCTTCTAACTACCACTTCTTCGGTTCAGTGAGATATGCTGGATTCTAAACGGAGAAGCTTCTCTGACGCTTTTTCACAGAGATTTTGAAACTGAAATTTCCAAACCCGTTTCTAACGAAGGCGCCAATGGGCTTCCCCATAGAACTTGCCAACCTGAATTCCTACAGGCTAGATGTGAGAGGCACATTCTGCTGCTTCCTCCCTTAGAGTTAAACTAGCTTCTGAAAGCTCAACCTCCGGGGAGTTTGTTTGGCAGAGATATAGAACACACTTTTCCAAGCCTGTTGGAAGGCATTTGCAGTTTCATTTCGCGTCTAATTTCCCAAACCAAACTGCTTGCAGCTCTAACTCCCTTCTAACTACCACTTCTTCGGTTCAGTGAGATATGCTGGATTCTAAACGGAGAAGCTTCTCTGACGCTTTTTCACAGAGATTTTGAAACTGAAATCTCCCATGTCGTTTCCACCATAGGCAGCAATGGGCTTCCCCATAGAACTTGCCAACCTGAATTCCTACAGGCTAGATGTGAGAGGCACATTCTGCTGCTTCCTCCCTAACAGTTAAGCTTGCTTCTGAAAGCTCAACCTCCGGGGACTCTGTTTGGCACAGATATAGAACACACTTTTCAAAGCCTTTTGGAAGGCCTTTGCAGTGTCATTTCGCATCTAATTTCCCAAACCAAACTGCTTGCAGCTCTAACTCCCTTCTAACTACCACTTCTTCGGTTCAGTGAGATATGCTGGATTCTAAACGGAGAAGCTTCTCTGACGCTTTTTCACAGAGATTTTGAAACTGAAATCTCCCATGCCGTTTCCACCATAGGCAGCAATGGGCTTCCCCATAGAACTTGCCAACCTGAATTCCTAAAGGCTAGATGTGAGAGGCACATTCTGCTGCTTCCTCCCTTAGAGTTAAACTAGCTTCTGAAAGCTCAACCTCCGGGGAGTTTGTTTGGCAGAAATATAGAACACACTTTTCCAAGCCTGTTGGAAGGCATTTGCAGTTTCATTTCGCGTCTAATTTCCCAAACCAAACTGCTTGCAGCTCTAACTCCCTTCTAACTACCACTTCTTCGGTTCAGTGAGATATGCTGGATTCTAAACGGAGAAGCTTCTCTGACGCTTTTTCACAGAGATTTTGAAACTGAAATTTCCAAACCCGTTTCCAACGAAGGCGCCAATGGGCTTCCCCATAGAACTTGCCAACCTGAATTCCTACAGGCTAGATGTGAGAGGCACATTCTGCTGCTTCCTCCCTTAGAGTTAAACTAGCTTCTGAAAGCTCAACCTCCGGGGACTCTGTTTGGCAGAGATATAGAACACACTTTTCCAAGCCTGTTGGAAGGCATTTGCAGTTTCATTTCGCGTCAAATTTCCCAAACCAAACTGCTTGCAGCTCTAACTGCCTTCTAACTACCACTTCTTCGGTTCAGTGAGATATGCTGGATTCTAAACGGAGAAGCTTCTCTGACGCTTTTTCACAGAGATTTTGAAACTGAAATCTCCCATGCAGTTTCCACCATAGGCAGCAATGGGGTTCCCCATAGAACTTGCCAACCTGAATTCCTACAGGCTAGATGTGAGAGGCACATTCTGCTGCTTCCTCCCTTAGAGTTAAACTTGCTTCTGAAAGCTCAACCTCCGGGGAGTGTGTTTGGCAGAGATATAGAACACACTTTTCCAAGCCTGTTGGAAGGCATTTGCAGTTTCATTTCGCGTCTAATTTCCAAAACCAAACTGCTTTCAGCTCTAACTGCCTTCTAACTACCACTTCTTCGGTTCAGTGAGATATGCTGGATTCTAAACGGAGAAGCTTCTCTGACGCTTTTTCACAGAGATTTTGAAACTGAAATCTCCCATGCCGTTTCCACCATAGGCAGCAATGGGCTTCCCCATAGAACTTGCCAACCTGAATTCCTACAGGCTAGATGTGAGAGGCACATTCTGCTGCTTCCTCCCTAACAGTTAAGCTTGCTTCTGAAAGCTCAACCTCCGGGGACTCTGTTTGGCACAGATATAGAACACACTTTTCCAAGCCTGTTGGAAGGCCTTTGCAGTGTCATTTCGCATGTAATTTCCCAAACCAAACTGCTTGCAGCTCTAACTCCCTTCTAACTACCACTTCTTCGGTTCAGTGAGATATGCTGGATTCTAAACGGAGAAGCTTCTCTGACGCTTTTTCACAGAGATTTTGAAACTGAAATCTTCCATGCCGTTTCCACCATAGTTAGCAATGGGCTTCCCCATAGAACTTGCCAACCTGAATTCCTAAAGGCTAGATGTGAGAGGCACATTCTGCTGCTTCCTCCCTTAGAGTTAAACTAGCTTCTGAAAGCTCAACCTCCGGGGAGTGTGTTTGGCAGAGATATAGAACACACTTTTCCAAGCCTGTTGGAAGGCATTTGCAGTTTCATTTCGCGTCTAATTTCCCAAACCAAACTGCTTGCAGCTCTAACTCCCTTCTAACTACCACTTCTTCGGTTCAGTGAGATATGCTGGATTCTAAACGGAGAAGCTTCTCTGACGCTTTTTCACAGAGATTTTGAAACTGAAATCTCCCATGCCGTTTCCACCATAGGCAGCAATGGGCTTCCCCATAGAACTTGCCAACCTGAATTCCTACAGGCTAGATGTGAGAGGCACATTCTGCTGCTTCCTCCCTTAGAGGTAAACTTGCTTCTGAAAGCTCAACCTCCGGGGAGTCTGTTTGGCAGAGATATAGAACACACTTTTCCAAGCCTGTTGGAAGGCATTTGCAGTTTCATTTCGCGTCTAATTTCCCAAACCAAACTGCTTGCAGCTCTAACTCCCTTCTAACTACCACTTCTTCGGTTCAGTGAGATATGCTGGATTCTAAACGGAGAAGCTTCTCTGACGCTTTTTCACAGAGATTTTGAAACTGAAATCTCCCATGCCGTTTCCACCATAGGCAGCAATGGGCTTCCCCATAGAACTTGCCAACCTGAATTCCTACAGGCTAGATGTGAGAGGCACATTCTGCTGCTTCCTCCCTTAGAGTTAAACTAGCTTCTGAAAGCTCAACCTCCGGGGAGTTTGTTTGGCAGAGATATAGAACACACTTTTCCTAGCCTGTTGGAAGGCATTTGCAGTTTCATTTCGCGTCTAATTTCCCAAACCAAACTGCTTGCAGCTCTAACTCCCTTCTAACTACCACTTCTTCGGTTCAGTGAGATATGCTGGATTCTAAACGGAGAAGCTTCTCTGACGCTTTTTCACAGAGATTTTGAAACTGAAATCTCCCATGCCATTTCCACCATAGGCAGCAATGGGCTTCCCCATAGAACTTGCCAACCTGAATTCCTACAGGCTAGATGTGAGAGGCACATTCTGCTGCTTCTTCCCTTAGAGTTAAACTTGCTTCTGAAAGCTCAACCTCCGGGGAGTTTGTTTGGCAGAGATATAGAACACACTTTTCCAAGCCTGTTGGAAGGCATTTGCAGTTTCATTTCGCGTCTAATTTCCCAAACCAAACTGCTTGCAGCTCTAACTCCCTTCTAACTACCACTTCTTCGGTTCAGTGAGATATGCTGGATTCTAAACGGAGAAGCTTCTCTGACGCTTTTTCACAGAGATTTTGAAACTGAAATCTGCCATGCCGTTTCCACCATAGGCAGCAATGGGCTTCCCTATAGAACTTGCCAACCTGAATTCCTACAGGCTAGATGTGAGAGGCACATTCTGCTGCTTCCTCCCTTAGAGTTAAACTAGCTTCTGAAAGCTCAACCTCCGGGGAGTTTGTTTGGCAGAGATATAGAACACACTTTTCCAAGCCTGTTGGAAGGCCTTTGCAGTGTCATTTCGCATCTAATTTCCCAAACCAAACTGCTTGCAGCTCTAACTCCCTTCTAACTACCACTTCTTCGGTTCAGTGAGATATGCTGGATTCTAAACGGAGAAGCTTCTCTGACGCTTTTTCACAGAGATTTTGAAACTGAAATTTCCAAACCCGTTTCCAACGAAGGCGCCAATGGGCTTCCCCATAGAACTTGCCAACCTGAATTCCTACAGGCTAGATGTGAGAGGCACATTCTGCTGCTTCCTCCCTTAGAGTTAAACTAGCTTCTGAAAGCTCAACCTCCGGGGAGTTTGTTTGGCAGAGATATAGAACACACTTTTCCAAGCCTGTTGGAAGGCATTTGCAGTTTCATTTCGCGTCTAATTTCCCAAACCAAACTGCTTGCAGCTCTAACTCCCTTCTAACTACCACTTCTTCGGTTCAGTGAGATATGCTGGATTCTAAACGGAGAAGCTTCTCTGACGCTTTTTCACAGAGATTTTGAAACTGAAATCTCCCATGCCGTTTCCACCATAGGCAGCAATGGGCTTCCCCACAGAACTTGCCAACCTGAATTCCTACAGGCTAGACGTGAGAGGCACATTCTGCTGCTTCCTCCCTTAGAGTTAAACTTGCTTCTGAAAGCTCAACCTCCGGGGAGTTTGTTTGGCAGAGATATAGAACACACTTTTCCAAGCCTGTTGGAAGGCCTTTGCAGTGTCATTTCGCATCTAATTTCCCAAACCAAACTGCTTGCAGCTCTAACTCCCTTCTAACTACCACTTCTTCGGTTCAGTGAGATATGCTGGATTCTAAACGGAGAAGCTTCTCTGACGCTTTTTCACAGAGATTTTGAAACTGAAATCTCCCATGCCGTTTCCACCATAGGCAGCAATGGGCTTCCCCATAGAACTTGCCAACCTGAATTCCTACAGGCTAGATGTGAGAGGCAAATTCTGCTGCTTCCTTCCTTAGAGTTAAACTAGCTTCTGAAAGCTCAACCTCCGGGGAGTTTGTTTGGCAGAGATATAGAACACACTTTTCCAAGCCTGTTGGAAGGCATTTGCAGTTTCATTTCGCGTCTAATTTCCCAAACCAAACTGCTTGCAGCTCTAACTCCCTTCTAACTACCACTTCTTCGGTTCAGTGAGATATGCTGGATTCTAAACGGAGAAGCTTCTCTGACGCTTTTTCACAGAGATTTTGAAACTGAAATTTCCAAACCCGTTTCCAACGAAGGCGCCAATGGGCTTCCCCATAGAACTTGCCAACCTGAATTCCTACAGGCTAGATGTGAGAGGCACATTCTGCTGCTTCCTCCCTTAGAGTTAAACTAGCTTCTGAAAGCTCAACCTCCGGGGAGTTTGTTTGGCAGAGATATAGAACACACTTTTCCAAGCCTGTTGGAAGGCATTTGCAGTTTCATTTCGCGTCAAATTTCCCAAACCAAACTGCTTGCAGCTCTAACTGCCTTCTAACTACCACTTCTTCGGTTCAGTGAGATATGCTGGATTCTAAACGGAGAAGCTTTTCTGACGCTTTTTCACAGAGATTTTGAAACTGAAATCTCCCATGCCGTTTAAACCATAGGCAGCAATGGGCTTCCCCATAGAACTTGCCAACCTGAATTCCTACAGGCTAGATGTGAGAGGCACATTCTGCTGCTTCCTCCCTTAGAGTTAAACTTGCTTCTGAAAGCTCAACCTCCGGGGAGTCTGTTTGGCAGAGATATAGAACACACTTTTCCAAGCCTGTTGGAAGGCATTTGCAGTTTCATTTCGCGTCTAATTTCCCAAACCAAACTGCTTGCAGCTCTAACTCCCTTCTAACTACCACTTCTTCGGTTCAGTGAGATATGGTAGATTCTAAACGGAGAAGCTTCTCTGACGCTTTTTCACAGAGATTTTGATACTGAAATTTCCAAACCCGTTTCCAACGAAGGCGCCAATGGGCTTCCCCATAGAACTTGCCAACCTGAATTCCTAGAGGCTAGATGTGAGAGGCACATTCTGCTGCTTCCTCCCTTAGAGTTAAACTAGCTTCTGAAAGCTCAACCTCCGGGGAGTTTGTTTGGCAGAGATATAGAACACACTTTTCCAAGCCTGTTGGAAGGCATTTGCAGTTTCATTTCGCGTCTAATTTCCCAAACCAAACTGTTTGCAGCTCTAACTGCCTTCTAACTACCACTTCTTCGGTTCAGTGAGATATGCTGGATTCTAAACGGAGAAGCTTCTCTGACGCTTTTTCACAGAGATTGTGAAGCTGAAATCTCCCATGCCGTTTCCACCATAGGCAGCAATGGGCTTCCCCATAGAACTTGCCAACCGGAATTCCTACAGGCTAGATGTGAGAGGCACATTCTGCTGCTTCCTCCCTTAGAGTTAAACTAGCTTCTGAAAGCTCAACCTCCGGGGAGTTTGTTTGGCAGAGATATAGAACACACTTTTCCAAGCCTGTTGGAAGGCATTTGCAGTTTCATTTCGCGTCTAATTTCCAAAACCAAACTGCTTTCAGCTCTAACTGCCTTCTAACTACCACTTCTTCGGTTCAGTGAGATATGCTGGATTCTAAACGGAGAAGCTTCTCTGACGCTTTTTCACAGAGATTTTGAAACTGAAATTTCCAAACCCGTTTCCAACGAAGGCGCCAATGGGCTTCCCCATAGAACTTGCCAACCTGAATTCCTACAGGCTAGATGTGAGAGGCACATTCTGCTGCTTCCTCCCTTAGAGTTAAACTAGCTTCTGAAAGCTCAACCTCCGGGGACTCTGTTTGGCAGAGATATAGAACACACTTTTCCAAGCCTGTTGGAAGGCATTTGCAGTTTCATTTCGCGTCAAATTTCCCAAACCAAACTGCTTGCAGCTCTAACTGCCTTCTAACTACCACTTCTTCGGTTCAGTGAGATATGCTGGATTCTAAACGGAGAAGCTTCTCTGACGCTTTTTCACAGAGATTTTGAAACTGAAATCTCCCATGCAGTTTCCACCATAGGCAGCAATGGGCTTCCCCATAGAACTTGCCAACCTGAATTCCTACAGGCTAGATGTGAGAGGCACATTCTGCTGCTTCCTCCCTTAGAGTTAAACTTGCTTCTGAAAGCTCAACCTCCGGGGAGTGTGTTTGGCAGAGATATAGAACACACTTTTCCAAGCCTGTTGGAAGGCATTTGCAGTTTCATTTCGCGTCTAATTTCCAAAACCAAACTGCTTTCAGCTCTAACTGCCTTCTAACTACCACTTCTTCGGTTCAGTGAGATATGCTGGATTCTAAACGGAGAAGCTTCTCTGACGCTTTTTCACAGAGATTTTGAAACTGAAATCTCCCATGCCGTTTCCACCATAGGCAGCAATGGGCTTCCCTATAGAACTTGCCAACCTGAATTCCTACAGGCTAGATGTGAGAGGCACATTCTGCTGCTTCCTCCCTTAGAGTTAAACTAGCTTCTGAAAGCTCAACCTCCGGGGAGTTTGTTTGGCAGAGATATAGAACACACTTTTCCAAGCCTGTTGGAAGGCCTTTGCAGTGTCATTTCGCATCTAATTTCCCAAACCAAACTGCTTGCAGCTCTAACTCCCTTCTAACTACCACTTCTTCGGTTCAGTGAGATATGCTGGATTCTAAACGGAGAAGCTTCTCTGACGCTTTTTCACAGAGATTTTGAAACTGAAATTTCCAAACCCGTTTCCAACGAAGGCGCCAATGGGCTTCCCCATAGAACTTGCCAACCTGAATTCCTACAGGCTAGATGTGAGAGGCACATTCTGCTGCTTCCTCCCTTAGAGTTAAACTAGCTTCTGAAAGCTCAACCTCCGGGGAGTTTGTTTGGCAGAGATATAGAACACACTTTTCCAAGCCTGTTGGAAGGCATTTGCAGTTTCATTTCGCGTCTAATTTCCCAAACCAAACTGCTTGCAGCTCTAACTCCCTTCTAACTACCACTTCTTCGGTTCAGTGAGATATGCTGGATTCTAAACGGAGAAGCTTCTCTGACGCTTTTTCACAGAGATTTTGAAACTGAAATCTCCCATGCCGTTTCCACCATAGGCAGCAATGGGCTTCCCCACAGAACTTGCCAACCTGAATTCCTACAGGCTAGACGTGAGAGGCACATTCTGCTGCTTCCTCCCTTAGAGTTAAACTTGCTTCTGAAAGCTCAACCTCCGGGGAGTTTGTTTGGCAGAGATATAGAACACACTTTTCCAAGCCTGTTGGAAGGCCTTTGCAGTGTCATTTCGCATCTAATTTCCCAAACCAAACTGCTTGCAGCTCTAACTCCCTTCTAACTACCACTTCTTCGGTTCAGTGAGATATGCTGGATTCTAAACGGAGAAGCTTCTCTGACGCTTTTTCACAGAGATTTTGAAACTGAAATCTCCCATGCCGTTTCCACCATAGGCAGCAATGGGCTTCCCCATAGAACTTGCCAACCTGAATTCCTACAGGCTAGATGTGAGAGGCAAATTCTGCTGCTTCCTTCCTTAGAGTTAAACTAGCTTCTGAAAGCTCAACCTCCGGGGAGTTTGTTTGGCAGAGATATAGAACACACTTTTCCAAGCCTGTTGGAAGGCATTTGCAGTTTCATTTCGCGTCTAATTTCCCAAACCAAACTGCTTGCAGCTCTAACTCCCTTCTAACTACCACTTCTTCGGTTCAGTGAGATATGCTGGATTCTAAACGGAGAAGCTTCTCTGACGCTTTTTCACAGAGATTTTGAAACTGAAATTTCCAAACCCGTTTCCAACGAAGGCGCCAATGGGCTTCCCCATAGAACTTGCCAACCTGAATTCCTACAGGCTAGATGTGAGAGGCACATTCTGCTGCTTCCTCCCTTAGAGTTAAACTAGCTTCTGAAAGCTCAACCTCCGGGGAGTTTGTTTGGCAGAGATATAGAACACACTTTTCCAAGCCTGTTGGAAGGCATTTGCAGTTTCATTTCGCGTCAAATTTCCCAAACCAAACTGCTTGCAGCTCTAACTGCCTTCTAACTACCACTTCTTCGGTTCAGTGAGATATGCTGGATTCTAAACGGAGAAGCTTTTCTGACGCTTTTTCACAGAGATTTTGAAACTGAAATCTCCCATGCCGTTTAAACCATAGGCAGCAATGGGCTTCCCCATAGAACTTGCCAACCTGAATTCCTACAGGCTAGATGTGAGAGGCACATTCTGCTGCTTCCTCCCTTAGAGTTAAACTTGCTTCTGAAAGCTCAACCTCCGGGGAGTCTGTTTGGCAGAGATATAGAACACACTTTTCCAAGCCTGTTGGAAGGCATTTGCAGTTTCATTTCGCGTCTAATTTCCCAAACCAAACTGCTTGCAGCTCTAACTCCCTTCTAACTACCACTTCTTCGGTTCAGTGAGATATGGTAGATTCTAAACGGAGAAGCTTCTCTGACGCTTTTTCACAGAGATTTTGATACTGAAATTTCCAAACCCGTTTCCAACGAAGGCGCCAATGGGCTTCCCCATAGAACTTGCCAACCTGAATTCCTAGAGGCTAGATGTGAGAGGCACATTCTGCTGCTTCCTCCCTTAGAGTTAAACTAGCTTCTGAAAGCTCAACCTCCGGGGAGTTTGTTTGGCAGAGATATAGAACACACTTTTCCAAGCCTGTTGGAAGGCATTTGCAGTTTCATTTCGCGTCTAATTTCCCAAACCAAACTGTTTGCAGCTCTAACTGCCTTCTAACTACCACTTCTTCGGTTCAGTGAGATATGCTGGATTCTAAACGGAGAAGCTTCTCTGACGCTTTTTCACAGAGATTGTGAAGCTGAAATCTCCCATGCCGTTTCCACCATAGGCAGCAATGGGCTTCCCCATAGAACTTGCCAACCGGAATTCCTACAGGCTAGATGTGAGAGGCACATTCTGCTGCTTCCTCCCTTAGAGTTAAACTAGCTTCTGAAAGCTCAACCTCCGGGGAGTTTGTTTGGCAGAGATATAGAACACACTTTTCCAAGCCTGTTGGAAGGCATTTGCAGTTTCATTTCGCGTCTAATTTCCAAAACCAAACTGCTTTCAGCTCTAACTGCCTTCTAACTACCACTTCTTCGGTTCAGTGAGATATGCTGGATTCTAAACGGAGAAGCTTCTCTGACGCTTTTTCACAGAGATTGTGAAGCTGAAATCTCCCATGCCGTTTCCACCATAGGCAGCAATGGGCTTCCCCATAGAACTTGCCAACCTGAATTCCTACAGGCTAGATGTGAGAGGCACATTCTGCTGCTTCCTCCCTAACAGTTAAGCTTGCTTCTGAAAGCTCAACCTCCGGGGACTCTGTTTGGCACAGATATAGAACACACTTTTCCAAGCCTGTTGGAAGGCCTTTGCAGTGTCATTTCGCATGTAATTTCCCAAACCAAACTGCTTGCAGCTCTAACTCCCTTCTAACTACCACTTCTTCGGTTCAGTGAGATATGCTGGATTCTAAACGGAGAAGCTTCTCTGACGCTTTTTCACAGAGATTTTGAAACTGAAATCTCCCATGCCGTTTCCACCATAGGCAGCAATGGGCTTCCCCATAGAACTTGCCAACCTGAATTCCTAAAGGCTAGATGTGAGAGGCACATTCTGCTGCTTCCTCCCTTAGAGTTAAACTAGCTTCTGAAAGCTCAACCTCCGGGGAGTGTGTTTGGCAGAGATATAGAACACACTTATCCAAGCCTGTTGGAAGGCATTTGCAGTTTCATTTCGCGTCTAATTTCCCAAACCAAACTGCTTGCAGCTCTAACTCCCTTCTAACTACCACTTCTTCGGTTCAGTGAGATATGCTGGATTCTAAACGGAGAAGCTTCTCTGACGCTTTTTCACAGAGATTTTGAAACTGAAATTTCCAAACCCGTTTCCAACGAAGGCGCCAATGGGCTTCCCCATAGAACTTGCCAACCTGAATTCCTACAGGCTAGATGTGAGAGGCACATTCTGCTGCTTCCTCCCTTAGAGTTAAACTAGCTTCTGAAAGCTCAACCTCCGGGGAGTTTGTTTGGCAGAGATATAGAACACACTTTTCCAAGCCTGTTGGAAGGCATTTGCAGTTTCATTTCGCGTCTAATTTCCAAAACCAAACTGCTTTCAGCTCTAACGGCCTTCTAACTACCACTTCTTCGGTTCAGTGAGATATGCTGGATTCTAAACGGAGAAGCTTCTCTGACGCTTTTTCACAGAGATTTTGAAACTGAAATCTCCCATGCCGTTTCCACCATAGGCAGCAATGGGCTTCCCCATAGAACTTGCCAACCTGAATTCCTACAGGCTAGATGTGAGAGGCACATTCTGCTGCTTCCTCCCTAACAGTTAAGCTTGCTTCTGAAAGCTCAACCTCCGGGGACTCTGTTTGGCAGAGATATAGAACACACTTTTCCAAGCCTGTTGGAAGGCCTTTGCAGTGTCATTTCGCGTCTAGTTTCCCAAACCAAACTGCTTGCAGCTCTAACTCCCTTCTAACTACCACTTCTTCGGTTCAGTGAGATATGCTGGATTCTAAACGGAGAAGCTTCTCTGACGCTTTTTCACAGAGATTTTGAAACTGAAATCTTCCATGCCGTTTCCACCATAGGCAGCAATGGGCTTCCCCATAGAACTTGCCAACCTGAATTCCTAAAGGCTAGATGTGAGAGGCACATTCTGCTGCTTCCTCCCTTAGAGTTAAACTAGCTTCTGAAAGCTCAACCTCCGGGGAGTGTGTTTGGCAGAGATATAGAACACACTTATCCAAGCCTGTTGGAAGGCATTTGCAGTTTCATTTCGCGTCTAATTTCCCAAACCAAACTGCTTGCAGCTCTAACTCCCTGCTAACTACCACTTCTTCGGTTCAGTGAGATATGCTGGATTCTAAACGGAGAAGCTTCTCTGACGCTTTTTCACAGAGATTTTGAAACTGAAATTTCCAAACCCGTTTCCAACGAAGGCGCCAATGGGCTTCCCCATAGAACTTGCCAACCTGAATTCCTACAGGCTAGATGTGAGAGGCACATTCTGCTGCTTCCTCCCTTAGAGTTAAACTAGCTTCTGAACGCTCAACCTCCGGGGAGTTTGTTTGGCAGAGATATAGAACACACTTTTCCAAGCCTGTTGGAAGGCATTTGCAGTTTCATTTCGCGTCAAATTTCCCAAACCAAACTGCTTGCAGCTCTAACTCCCTTCTAACTACCACTTCTTCGGTTCAGTGAGATATGCTGGATTCTAAACGGAGAAGCTTCTCTGACGCTTTTTCACAGAGATTTTGAAACTGAAATTTCCAAACCCATTTCCAACGAAGGCGCCAATGGGCTTCCCCATAGAACTTGCCAACCTGAATTCCTAGAGGCTAGATGTGAGAGGCACATTCTGCTGCTTCCTCCCTTAGAGTTAAACTAGCTTCTGAAAGCTCAACCTCCGGGGAGTTTGTTTGGCAGAGATATAGAACACACTTTTCCAAGCCTGTTGGAAGGCATTTGCAGTTTCATTTCGCGTCTAATTTCCCAAACCAAACTGTTTGCAGCTCTAACTGCCTTCTAACTACCACTTCTTCGGTTCAGTGAGATATGCTGGATTCTAAACGGAGAAGCTTCTCTGACGCTTTTTCACAGAGATTTTGAAGCTGAAATCTCCCATGCCGTTTCCACCATAGGCAGCAATGGGCTTCCCCATAGAACTTGCCAACCGGAATTCCTACAGGCTAGATGTGAGAGGCACATTCTGCTGCTTCCTCCCTTAGAGTTAAACTAGCTTCTGAAAGCTCAACCTCCGGGGAGTTTGTTTGGCAGAGATATAGAACACACTTTTCCAAGCCTGTTGGAAGGCATTTGCAGTTTCATTTCGCGTCTAATTTCCAAAACCAAACTGCTTTCAGCTCTAACTGCCTTCTAACTACCACTTCTTCGGTTCAGTGAGATATGCTGGATTCTAAACGGAGAAGCTTCTCTGACGCTTTTTCACAGAGATTTTGAAACTGAAATCTCCCATGCCGTTTCCACCATAGGCAGCAATGGGCTTCCCCATAGAACTTGCCAACCTGAATTCCTACAGGCTAGATGTGAGAGGCACATTCTGCTGCTTCCTCCCTAACAGTTAAGCTTGCTTCTGAAAGCTCAACCTCCGGGGACTCTGTTTGGCACAGATATAGAACACACTTTTCCAAGCCTGTTGGAAGGCCTTTGCAGTGTCATTTCGCATGTAATTTCCCAAACCAAACTGCTTGCAGCTCTAACTCCCTTCTAACTACCACTTCTTCGCTTCAGTGAGATATGCTGGATTCTAAACAGAGAAGCTTCTCTGACGCTTTTTCACAGAGATTTTGAAACTGAAATTTCCAAACCCGTTTCCAACGAAGGCGCCAATGGCCTTCCCCATAGAACTTGCCAACCTGAATTCCTACAGGCTAGATGTGAGAGGCACATTCTGCTGCTTCCTCCCTTAGAGTTAAACTAGCTTCTGAAAGCTCAACCTCCGGGGAGTTTGTTTGGCAGAGATATAGAACACACTTTTCCAAGCCTGTTGGAAGGCATTTGCAGTTTCATTTCGCGTCTAATTTCCCAAACCAAACTGCTTGCAGCTCTAACTCCCTTCTAACTACCACTTCTTCGGTTCAGTGAGATATGCTGGATTCTAAACGGAGAAGCTTCTCTGACGCTTTTTCACAGAGATTTTGAAACTGAAATCTCCCATGCCGTTTCCACCATAGGCAGCAATGGGCTTCCCCACAGAACTTGCCAACCTGAATTCCTACAGGCTAGACGTGAGAGGCACATTCTGCTGCTTCCTTCCTTAGAGTTAAACTTGCTTCTGAAAGCTCAACCTCCGGGGAGTTTGTTTGGCAGAGATATAGAACACACTTTTCCAAGCCTGTTGGAAGGCCTTTGCAGTGTCATTTCGCATCTAATTTCCCAAACCAAACTGCTTGCAGCTCTAACTCCCTTCTAACTACCACTTCTTCGGTTCAGTGAGATATGCTGGATTCTAAACGGAGAAGCTTCTCTGACGCTTTTTCACAGAGATTTTGAAACTGAAATTTCCAAACCCGTTTCCAACGAAGGCGCCAATGGGCTTCCCCATAGAACTTGCCAACCGGAATTCCTACAGGCTAGATGTGAGAGGCACATTCTGCTGCTTCCTCCCTTAGAGTTAAACTAGCTTCTGAAAGCTCAACCTCCGGGGAGTTTGTTTGGCAGAGATATAGAACACACTTTTCCAAGCCTGTTGGAAGGCATTTGCAGTTTCATTTCGCGTCTAATTTCCAAAACCAAACTGCTTTCAGCTCTAACTGCCTTCTAACTACCACTTCTTCGGTTCAGTGAGATATGCTGGATTCTAAACGGAGAAGCTTCTCTGACGCTTTTTCACAGAGATTTTGAAACTGAAATCTCCCATGCCGTTTCCACCATAGGCAGCAATGGGCTTCCCCATAGAACTTGCCAACCTGAATTCCTACAGGCTAGATGTGAGAGGCACATTCTGCTGCTTCCTCCCTAACAGTTAAGCTTGCTTCTGAAAGCTCAACCTCCGGGGAGTTTGTTTGGCAGAGATATAGAACACACTTTTCCAAGCCTGTTGGAAGGCCTTTGCAGTGTCATTTCGCATCTAATTTCCCAAACCAAACTGCTTGCAGCTCTAACTCCCTTCTAACTACCACTTCTTCGGTTCAGTGAGATATGCTGGATTCTAAACGGAGAAGCTTCTCTGATGCTTTTTCACAGAGATTTTGAAACTGAAATCTCCCATGCCGTTTCCACCATAGGCAGCAATGGGCTTCCCCATAGAACTTGCCAACCTGAATTCCTACAGGCTAGATGTGAGAGGCACATTCTGCTGCTTCCTTCCTTAGAGTTAAACTAGCTTCTGAAAGCGCAACCTCCGGGGAGTTTGTTTGGGAGAGATATAGAACACACTTTTCCAAGCCTGTTGGAAGGCATTTGCAGTTTCATTTCGCGTCTAATTTCCCAAACCAAACTGCTTGCAGCTCTAACTCCCTTCTAACTACCACTTCTTCGGTTCAGTGAGATATGCTGGATTCTAAACGGAGAAGCTTCTCTGACGCTTTTTCACAGAGATTTTGAAACTGAAATTTCCAAACCCGTTTCCAACGAAGGCGCCAATGGGCTTCCCCATAGAACTTGCCAACCTGAATTCCTACAGGCTAGATGTGAGAGGCACATTCTGCTGCTTCCTCCCTTAGAGTTAAACTAGCTTCTGAAAGCTCAACCTCCGGGGAGTTTGTCTGGCAGAGATATAGAACACACTTTTCCAAGCCTGTTGGAAGGCATTTGCAGTTTCATTTCGCGTCTAATTTCCCAAACCAAACTGCTTGCAGCTCTAACTCCCTTCTAACTACCACTTCTTCGGTTCAGTGAGATATGCTGGATTCTAAACGGAGAAGCTTCTCTGACGCTTTTTCACAGAGATTTTGAAACTGAAATCTCCCATGCCGTTTCCACCATAGGCAGCAATGGGCTTCCCCACAGAACTTGCCAACCTGAATTCCTACAGGCTAGACGTGAGAGGCACATTCTGCTGCTTCCTCCCTTAGAGTTAAACTTGCTTCTGAAAGCTCAACCTCCGGGGAGTTTGTTTGGCAGAGATATAGAACACACTTTTCCAAGCCTGTTGGAAGGCCTTTGCAGTGTCATTTCGCATCTAATTTCCCAAACCAAACTGCTTGCAGCTCTAACTCCCTTCTAACTACCACTTCTTCGGTTCAGTGAGATATGCTGGATTCTAAACGGAGAAGCTTCTCTGACGCTTTTTCACAGAGATTTTGAAACTGAAATCTCCCATGCCGTTTCCACCATAGGCAGCAATGGGCTTCCCCATAGAACTTGCCAACCTGAATTCCTACAGGCTAGATGTGAGAGGCAAATTCTGCTGCTTCCTTCCTTAGAGTTAAACTAGCTTCTGAAAGCTCAACCTCCGGGGAGTTTGTTTGGCAGAGATATAGAACACACTTTTCCAAGCCTGTTGGAAGGCATTTGCAGTTTCATTTCGCGTCTAATTTCCCAAACCAAACTGCTTGCAGCTCTAACTCCCTTCTAACTACCACTTCTTCGGTTCAGTGAGATATGCTGGATTCTAAACGGAGAAGCTTCTCTGACGCTTTTTCACAGAGATTTTGAAACTGAAATTTCCAAACCCGTTTCCAACGAAGGCGCCAATGGGCTTCCCCATAGAACTTGCCAACCTGAATTCCTACAGGCTAGATGTGAGAGGCACATTCTGCTGCTTCCTCCCTTAGAGTTAAACTAGCTTCTGAAAGCTCAACCTCCGGGGAGTTTGTTTGGCAGAGATATAGAACACACTTTTCCAAGCCTGTTGGAAGGCATTTGCAGTTTCATTTCGCGTCTAATTTCCAAAACCAAACTGCTTTCAGCTCTAACTGCCTTCTAACTACCACTTCTTCGGTTCAGTGAGATATGCTGGATTCTAAACGGAGAAGCTTCTCTGACGCTTTTTCACAGAGATTTTGAAACTGAAATCTCCCATGCCGTTTCCACCATAGGCAGCAATGGGCTTCCCCATAGAACTTGCCAACCTGAATTCCTACAGGATAGATGTGAGAGGCAAATTCTGCTGCTTCCTTCCTTAGAGTTAAACTAGCTTCTGAAAGCTCAACCTCCGGGGAGTTTGTTTGGCAGAGATATAGAACACATTTTTCCAAGCCTGTTGGAAGGCATTTGCAGTTTCATTTCGCGTCTAATTTCCCAAACCAAACTGCTTGCAGCTCTAACTCCCTTCTAACTACCACTTCTTCGGTTCAGTGAGATATGCTGGATTCTAAACGGAGAAGCTTCTCTGACGCTTTTTCACAGAGATTTTGAAACTGAAATGTGCCATGCCGTTTCCACCATAGGCAGCAATGGGCTTCCCTATAGAACTTGCCAACCTGAATTCCTACAGGCTAGATGTGAGAGGCACATTCTGCTGCTTCCTCCCTTAGAGTTAAACTAGCTTCTGAAAGCTCAACCTCCGGGGAGTTTGTTTGGCAGAGATATAGAACACACTTTTCCAAGCCTGTTGGAAGGCCTTTGCAGTGTCATTTCGCATCTAATTTCCCAAACCAAACTGCTTGCAGCTCTAACTCCCTTCTAACTACCACTTCTTCGGTTCAGTGAGATATGCTGGATTCTAAACGGAGAAGCTTCTCTGATGCTTTTTCACAGAGATTTTGAAACTGAAATCTCCCATGCCGTTTCCACCATAGGCAGCAATGGGCTTCCCCATAGAACTTGCCAACCTGAATTCCTACAGGCTAGATGTGAGAGGCACATTCTGCTGCTTCCTTCCTTAGAGTTAAACTAGCTTCTGAAAGCGCAACCTCCGGGGAGTTTGTTTGGCAGAGATATAGAACACACTTTTCCAAGCCTGTTGGAAGGCATTTGCAGTTTCATTTCGCGTCTAATTTCCCAAACCAAACTGCTTGCAGCTCTAACTCCCTTCTAACTACCACTTCTTCGGTTCAGTGAGATATGCTGGATTCTAAACGGAGAAGCTTCTCTGACGCTTTTTCACAGAGATTTTGAAACTGAAATTTCCAAACCCGTTTCCAACGAAGGCGCCAATGGGCTTCCCCATAGAACTTGCCAACCTGAATTCCTACAGGCTAGATGTGAGAGCCACATTCTGCTGCTTCCTCCCTTAGAGTTAAACTAGCTTCTGAAAGCTCAACCTCCGGGGAGTTTGTTTGGCAGAGATATAGAACACACTTTTCCAAGCCTGTTGGAAGGCATTTGCAGTTTCATTTCGCGTCTAATTTCCCAAACCAAACTGCTTGCAGCTCTAACTCCCTTCTAACTACCACTTCTTCGGTTCAGTGAGATATGCTGGATTCTAAACGGAGAAGCTTCTCTGACGCTTTTTCACAGAGATTTTGAAACTGAAATCTCCCATGCCGTTTCCACCATAGGCAGCAATGGGCTTCCCCACAGAACTTGCCAACCTGAATTCCTACAGGCTAGACGTGAGAGGCACATTCTGCTGCTTCCTCCCTTAGAGTTAAACTTGCTTCTGAAAGCTCAACCTCCGGGGAGTTTGTTTGGCAGAGATATAGAACACACTTTTCCAAGCCTGTTGGAAGGCCTTTGCAGTGTCATTTCGCATCTAATTTCCCAAACCAAACTGCTTGCAGCTCTAACTCCCTTCTAACTACCACTTCTTCGGTTCAGTGAGATATGCTGGATTCTAAACGGAGAAGCTTCTCTGACGCTTTTTCACAGAGATTTTGAAACTGAAATCTCCCATGCCGTTTCCACCATAGGCAGCAATGGGCTTCCCCATAGAACTTGCCAACCTGAATTCCTACAGGCTAGATGTGAGAGGCAAATTCTGCTGCTTCCTTCCTTAGAGTTAAACTAGCTTCTGAAAGCTCAACCTCCGGGGAGTTTGTTTGGCAGAGATATAGAACACACTTTTCCAAGCCTGTTGGAAGGCATTTGCAGTTTCATTTCGCGTCTAATTTCCCAAACCAAACTGCTTGCAGCTCTAACTCCCTTCTAACTACCACTTCTTCGGTTCAGTGAGATATGCTGGATTCTAAACGGAGAAGCTTCTCTGACGCTTTTTCACAGAGATTTTGAAACTGAAATTTCCAAACCCGTTTCCAACGAAGGCGCCAATGGGCTTCCCCATAGAACTTGCCAACCTGAATTCCTACAGGCTAGATGTGAGAGGCACATTCTGCTGCTTCCTCCCTTAGAGTTAAACTAGCTTCTGAAAGCTCAACCTCCGGGGAGTTTGTTTGGCAGAGATATAGAACACACTTTTCCAAGCCTGTTGGAAGGCATTTGCAGTTTCATTTCGCGTCAAATTTCCCAAACCAAACTGCTTGCAGCTCTAACTGCCTTCTAACTACCACTTCTTCGGTTCAGTGAGATATGCTGGATTCTAAACGGAGAAGCTTCTCTGACGCTTTTTCACAGAGATTTTGAAACTGAAATCTCCCATGCCGTTTCCACCATAGGCAGCAATGGGCTTCCCCATAGAACTTGCCAACCTGAATTCCTACAGGCTAGATGTGAGAGGCACATTCTGCTGCTTCCTCCCTTAGAGTTAAACTTGCTTCTGAAAGCTCAACCTCCGGGGAGTCTGTTTGGCAGAGATATAGAACACACTTTTCCAAGCCTGTTGGAAGGCATTTGCAGTTTCATTTCGCGTCTAATTTCCCAAACCAAACTGCTTGCAGCTCTAACTCCCTTCTAACTACCACTTCTTCGGTTCAGTGAGATATGGTGGATTCTAAACGGAGAAGCTTCTCTGACGCTTTTTCACAGAGATTTTGAAACTGAAATTTCCAAACCCGTTTCCAACGAAGGCGCCAATGGGCTTCCCCATAGAACTTGCCAACCTGAATTCCTAGAGGCTAGATGTGAGAGGCACATTCTGCTGCTTCCTCCCTTAGAGTTAAACTAGCTTCTGAAAGCTCAACCTCCGGGGAGTTTGTTTGGCAGAGATATAGAACACACTTTTCCAAGCCTGTTGGAAGGCCTTTGCAGTTTCATTTCGCGTCTAATTTCCCAAACCAAACTGTTTGCAGCTCTAACTGCCTTCTAACTACCACTTCTTCGGTTCAGTGAGATATGCTGGATTCTAAACGGAGAAGCTTCTCTGACGCTTTTTCACAGAGATTGTGAAGCTGAAATCTCCCATGCCGTTTCCACCATAGGCAGCAATGGGCTTCCCCATAGAACTTGCCAACCTGAATTCCTAAAGGCTAGATGTGAGAGGCACATTCTGCTGCTTCCTCCCTTAGAGTTAAACTAGCTTCTGAAAGCTCAACCTCCGGGGAGTGTGTTTGGCAGAGATATAGAACACACTTATCCAAGCCTGTTGGAAGGCATTTGCAGTTTCATTTCGCGTCTAATTTCCCAAACCAAACTGCTTGCAGCTCTAACTCCCTTCTAACTACCACTTCTTCGGTTCAGTGAGATATGCTGGATTCTAAACGGAGAAGCTTCTCTGACGCTTTTTCACAGAGATTTTGAAACTGAAATTTCCAAACCCGTTTCCAACGAAGGCGCCAATGGGCTTCCCCATAGAACTTGCCAACCTGAATTCCTACAGGCTAGATGTGAGAGGCACATTCTGCTGCTTCCTCCCTTAGAGTTAAACTAGCTTCTGAACGCTCAACCTCCGGGGAGTTTGTTTGGCAGAGATATAGAACACACTTTTCCAAGCCTGTTGGAAGGCATTTGCAGTTTCATTTCGCGTCAAATTTCCCAAACCAAACTGCTTGCAGCTCTAACTCCGTTCTAACTACCACTTCTTCGGTTCAGTGAGATATGCTGGATTCTAAACGGAGAAGCTTCTCTGACGCTTTTTCACAGAGATTTTGAAACTGAAATCTCCCATGCCGTTTCCACCATAGGCAGCAATGGGCTTCCCCATAGAACTTGCCAACCTGAATTCCTACAGGCTAGATGTGAGAGGCACATTCTGCTGCTTCCTCCCTTAGAGTTAAACTAGCTTCTGAAAGCTCAACCTCCGGGGAGTTTGTTTGGCAGAGATATAGAACACACTTTTCCAAGCCTGTTGGAAGGCATTTGCAGTTTCATTTCGCGTCTAATTTCCCAAACCAAACTGCTTGCAGCTCTAACTCCCTTCTAACTACCACTTCTTCGGTTCAGTGAGATATGCTGGATTCTAAACGGAGAAGCTTCTCTGACGCTTTTTCACAGAGATTTTGAAACTGAAATCTGCCATGCCGTTTCCACCATAGGCAGCAATGGGCTTCCCTATAGAACTTGCCAACCTGAATTCCTACAGGCTAGATTTGAGAGGCACATTCTGCTGCTTCCTCCCTTAGAGTTAAACTAGCTTCTGAAAGCTCAACCTCCGGGGAGTTTGTTTGGCAGAGATATAGAACACACTTTTCCAAGCCTGTTGGAAGGCCTTTGCAGTGTCATTTCGCATCTAATTTCCCAAACCAAACTGCTTGCAGCTCTAACTCCCTTCTAACTACCACTTCTTCGGTTCAGTGAGATATGCTGGATTCTAAACGGAGAAGCTTCTCTGATGCTTTTTCACAGAGATTTTGAAACTGAAATCTCCCATGCCGTTTCCACCATAGGCAGCAATGGGCTTCCCCATAGAACTTGCCAACCTGAATTCCTACAGGCTAGATGTGAGAGGCACATTCTGCTGCTTCCTTCCTTAGAGTTAAACTAGCTTCTGAAAGCGCAACCTCCGGGGAGTTTGTTTGGCAGAGATATAGAACACACTTTTCCAAGCCTGTTGGAAGGCATTTGCAGTTTCATTTCGCGTCTAATTTCCCAAACCAAACTGCTTGCAGCTCTAACTCCCTTCTAACTACCACTTCTTCGGTTCAGTGAGATATGCTGGATTCTAAACGGAGAAGCTTCTCTGACGCTTTTTCACAGAGATTTTGAAACTGAAATTTCCAAACCCGTTTCCAACGAAGGCGCCAATGGGCTTCCCCATAGAACTTGCCAACCTGAATTCCTACAGGCTAGATGTGAGAGGCACATTCTGCTGCTTCCTCCATTAGAGTTAAACTAGCTTCTGAAAGCTCAACCTCCGGGGAGTTTGTTTGGCAGAGATATAGAACACACTTTTCCAAGCCTGTTGGAAGGCATTTGCAGTTTCATTTCGCGTCTAATTTCCCAAACCAAACTGCTTGCAGCTCTAACTCCCTTCTAACTACCACTTCTTCGGTTCAGTGAGATATGCTGGATTCTAAACGGAGAAGCTTCTCTGACGCTTTTTCACAGAGATTTTGAAACTGAAATCTCCCATGCCGTTTCCACCATAGGCAGCAATGGGCTTCCCCACAGAACTTGCCAACCTGAATTCCTACAGGCTAGATGTGAGAGGCACATTCTGCTGCTTCCTCCCTTAGAGTTAAACTAGCTTCTGAAAGCTCAACCTCCGGGGAGTTTGTTTGGCAGAGATATAGAACACACTTTTCTAAGCCTGTTGGAAGGCCTTTGCAGTGTCATTTCGCATCTAATTTCCCAAACCAAACTGCTTGCAGCTCTAACTCCCTTCTAACTACCACTTCTTCGGTTCAGTGAGATATGCTGGATTCTAAACGGAGAAGCTTCTCTGACGCTTTTTCACAGAGATTTTGAAACTGAAATCTCCCATGCCGTTTCCACCATAGGCAGCAATGGGCTTCCCCATAGAACTTGCCAACCTGAATTCCTACAGGCTAGATGTGAGAGGCAAATTCTGCTGCTTCCTTCCTTAGAGTTAAACTAGCTTCTGAAAGCTCAACCTCCGGGGAGTTTGTTTGGCAGAGATATAGAACACACTTTTCCAAGCCTGTTGGAAGGCATTTGCAGTTTCATTTCGCGTCTAATTTCCCAAACCAAACTGCTTGCAGCTCTAACTCCCTTCTAACTACCACTTCTTCGGTTCAGTGAGATATGCTGGATTCTAAACGGAGAAGCTTCTCTGACGCTTTTTCACAGAGATTTTGAAACTGAAATTTCCAAACCCGTTTCCAACGAAGGCGCCAATGGGCTTCCCCATAGAACTTGCCAACCTGAATTCCTACAGGCTAGATGTGAGAGGCACATTCTGCTGCTTCCTCCCTTAGAGTTAAACTAGCTTCTGAAAGCTCAACCTCCGGGGAGTTTGTTTGGCAGAGATATAGAACACACTTTTCCAAGCCTGTTGGAAGGCATTTGCAGTTTCATTTCGCGTCAAATTTCCCAAACCAAACTGCTTGCAGCTCTAACTGCCTTCTAACTACCACTTCTTCGGTTCAGTGAGATATGCTGGATTCTAAACGGAGAAGCTTCTCTGACGCTTTTTCACAGAGATTTTGAAACTGAAATCTCCCATGCCGTTTCCACCATAGGCAGCAATGGGCTTCCCCATAGAACTTGCCAACCTGAATTCCTACAGGCTAGATGTGAGAGGCACATTCTGCTGCTTCCTCCCTTAGAGTTAAACTTGCTTCTGAAAGCTCAACCTCCGGGGAGTCTGTTTGGCAGAGATATAGAACACACTTTTCCAAGCCTGTTGGAAGGCATTTGCAGTTTCATTTCGCGTCTAATTTCCCAAACCAAACTGCTTGCAGCTCTAACTCCCTTCTAACTACCACTTCTTCGGTTCAGTGAGATATGGTGGATTCTAAACGGAGAAGCTTCTCTGACGCTTTTTCACAGAGATTTTGAAACTGAAATTTCCAAACCCGTTTCCAACGAAGGCGCCAATGGGCTTCCCCATAGAACTTGCCAACCTGAATTCCTAGAGGCTAGATGTGAGAGGCACATTCTGCTGCTTCCTCCCTTAGAGTTAAACTAGCTTCTGAAAGCTCAACCTCCGGGGAGTTTGTTTGGCAGAGATATAGAACACACTTTTCCAAGCCTGTTGGAAGGCCTTTGCAGTTTCATTTCGCGTCTAATTTCCCAAACCAAACTGTTTGCAGCTCTAACTGCCTTCTAACTACCACTTCTTCGGTTCAGTGAGATATGCTGGATTCTAAACGGAGAAGCTTCTCTGACGCTTTTTCACAGAGATTGTGAAGCTGAAATCTCCCATGCCGTTTCCACCATAGGCAGCAATGGGCTTCCCCATAGAACTTGCCAACCTGAATTCCTAAAGGCTAGATGTGAGAGGCACATTCTGCTGCTTCCTCCCTTAGAGTTAAACTAGCTTCTGAAAGCTCAACCTCCGGGGAGTGTGTTTGGCAGAGATATAGAACACACTTATCCAAGCCTGTTGGAAGGCATTTGCAGTTTCATTTCGCGTCTAATTTCCCAAACCAAACTGCTTGCAGCTCTAACTCCCTTCTAACTACCACTTCTTCGGTTCAGTGAGATATGCTGGATTCTAAACGGAGAAGCTTCTCTGACGCTTTTTCACAGAGATTTTGAAACTGAAATTTCCAAACCCGTTTCCAACGAAGGCGCCAATGGGCTTCCCCATAGAACTTGCCAACCTGAATTCCTACAGGCTAGATGTGAGAGGCACATTCTGCTGCTTCCTCCCTTAGAGTTAAACTAGCTTCTGAACGCTCAACCTCCGGGGAGTTTGTTTGGCAGAGATATAGAACACACTTTTCCAAGCCTGTTGGAAGGCATTTGCAGTTTCATTTCGCGTCAAATTTCCCAAACCAAACTGCTTGCAGCTCTAACTCCGTTCTAACTACCACTTCTTCGGTTCAGTGAGATATGCTGGATTCTAAACGGAGAAGCTTCTCTGACGCTTTTTCACAGAGATTTTGAAACTGAAATCTCCCATGCCGTTTCCACCATAGGCAGCAATGGGCTTCCCCATAGAACTTGCCAACCTGAATTCCTACAGGCTAGATGTGAGAGGCACATTCTGCTGCTTCCTCCCTTAGAGTTAAACTAGCTTCTGAAAGCTCAACCTCCGGGGAGTTTGTTTGGCAGAGATATAGAACACACTTTTCCAAGCCTGTTGGAAGGCATTTGCAGTTTCATTTCGCGTCTAATTTCCCAAACCAAACTGCTTGCAGCTCTAACTCCCTTCTAACTACCACTTCTTCGGTTCAGTGAGATATGCTGGATTCTAAACGGAGAAGCTTCTCTGACGCTTTTTCACAGAGATTTTGAAACTGAAATCTGCCATGCCGTTTCCACCATAGGCAGCAATGGGCTTCCCTATAGAACTTGCCAACCTGAATTCCTACAGGCTAGATTTGAGAGGCACATTCTGCTGCTTCCTCCCTTAGAGTTAAACTAGCTTCTGAAAGCTCAACCTCCGGGGAGTTTGTTTGGCAGAGATATAGAACACACTTTTCCAAGCCTGTTGGAAGGCCTTTGCAGTGTCATTTCGCATCTAATTTCCCAAACCAAACTGCTTGCAGCTCTAACTCCCTTCTAACTACCACTTCTTCGGTTCAGTGAGATATGCTGGATTCTAAACGGAGAAGCTTCTCTGATGCTTTTTCACAGAGATTTTGAAACTGAAATCTCCCATGCCGTTTCCACCATAGGCAGCAATGGGCTTCCCCATAGAACTTGCCAACCTGAATTCCTACAGGCTAGATGTGAGAGGCACATTCTGCTGCTTCCTTCCTTAGAGTTAAACTAGCTTCTGAAAGCGCAACCTCCGGGGAGTTTGTTTGGCAGAGATATAGAACACACTTTTCCAAGCCTGTTGGAAGGCATTTGCAGTTTCATTTCGCGTCTAATTTCCCAAACCAAACTGCTTGCAGCTCTAACTCCCTTCTAACTACCACTTCTTCGGTTCAGTGAGATATGCTGGATTCTAAACGGAGAAGCTTCTCTGACGCTTTTTCACAGAGATTTTGAAACTGAAATTTCCAAACCCGTTTCCAACGAAGGCGCCAATGGGCTTCCCCATAGAACTTGCCAACCTGAATTCCTACAGGCTAGATGTGAGAGGCACATTCTGCTGCTTCCTCCATTAGAGTTAAACTAGCTTCTGAAAGCTCAACCTCCGGGGAGTTTGTTTGGCAGAGATATAGAACACACTTTTCCAAGCCTGTTGGAAGGCATTTGCAGTTTCATTTCGCGTCTAATTTCCCAAACCAAACTGCTTGCAGCTCTAACTCCCTTCTAACTACCACTTCTTCGGTTCAGTGAGATATGCTGGATTCTAAACGGAGAAGCTTCTCTGACGCTTTTTCACAGAGATTTTGAAACTGAAATCTCCCATGCCGTTTCCACCATAGGCAGCAATGGGCTTCCCCACAGAACTTGCCAACCTGAATTCCTACAGGCTAGATGTGAGAGGCACATTCTGCTGCTTCCTCCCTTAGAGTTAAACTTGCTTCTGAAAGCTCAACCTCCGGGGAGTTTGTTTGGCAGAGATATAGAACACACTTTTCTAAGCCTGTTGGAAGGCCTTTGCAGTGTCATTTCGCATCTAATTTCCCAAACCAAACTGCTTGCAGCTCTAACTCCCTTCTAACTACCACTTCTTCGGTTCAGTGAGATATGCTGGATTCTAAACGGAGAAGCTTCTCTGACGCTTTTTCACAGAGATTTTGAAACTGAAATCTCCCATGCCGTTTCCACCATAGGCAGCAATGGGCTTCCCCATAGAACTTGCCAACCTGAATTCCTACAGGCTAGATGTGAGAGGCAAATTCTGCTGCTTCCTTCCTTAGAGTTAAACTAGCTTCTGAAAGCTCAACCTCCGGGGAGTTTGTTTGGCAGAGATATAGAACACACTTTTCCAAGCCTGTTGGAAGGCATTTGCAGTTTCATTTCGCGTCTAATTTCCCAAACCAAACTGCTTGCAGCTCTAACTCCCTTCTAACTACCACTTCTTCGGTTCAGTGAGATATGCTGGATTCTAAACGGAGAAGCTTCTCTGACGCTTTTTCACAGAGATTTTGAAACTGAAATCTCCCATGCTGTTTCCACCATAGCCAGCAATGGGCTTCCCCATAGAACTTGCCAACCTGAATTCCTACAGGCTAGATGTGAGAGGCACATTCTGCTGCTTCCTCCCTTAGAGTTAAACGAGCTTCTGAAAGCTCAACCTCCGGGGAGTCTGTTTGGCAGAGATATAGAACACACTTTTCCAAGCCTGTTGGAAGGCATTTGCACTTTCATTTCGCGTCTAATTTCCCAAACCAAACTGCTTGCAGCTCTAACTGCCTTCTAACTACCACTTCTTCGGTTCAGTGAGATATGCTGGATTCTAAACGGAGAAGCTTCTCTGACGCTTTTTCACAGATATTTTGAAACTGAAATCTCCCATGCCGTTTCCACCATAGGCAGCAATGGGCTTCCCCATAGAACTTGCCAACCTGAATTCCTACAGGCTAGATGTGAGAGGCACATTCTGCTGCTTCCTCCCTAACAGTTAAGCTTGCTTCTGAAAGCTCAACCTCCGGGGAGTCTGTTTGGCAGAGATATAGAACACACTTTTCCAAGCCTGTTGGAAGGCCTTTGCAGTGTCATTTCGCATTTAATTTCCCAAACCAAACTGCTTGCAGCTCTAACTCCCTTCTAACTACCACTTCTTCGGTTCAGTGAGATATGCTGGATTCTAAACGGAGAAGCTTCTCTGACGCTTTTTCACAGAGATTTTGAAACTGAAATTTCCAAACCCGTTTCCAACGAAGGCGCCAATGGGCTTCCCCATAGAACTTGCCAACCTGAATTCCTACAGGCTAGATGTGAGAGGCACATTCTGCTGCTTCCTCCCTTAGAGTTAAACTAGCTTCTGAAAGCTCAACCTCCGGGGAGTTTGTTTGGCAGAGATATAGAACACACTTTTCCAAGCCTGTTGGAAGGCATTTGCAGTTTCATTTCGCGTCTAATTTCCCAAACCAAACTGCTTGCAGCTCTAACTCCCTTCTAACTACCACTTCTTCGGTTCAGTGAGATATGCTGGATTCTAAACGGAGAAGCTTCTCTGACGCTTTTTCACAGAGATTTTGAAACTGAAATCTCCCATGCCGTTTCCACCATAGGCAGCAATGGGCTTCCCCATAGAACTTGCCAACCTGAATTCCTACAGGCTAGATGTGAGAGGCACATTCTGCTGCTTCCTCCCTAACAGTTAAGCTTGCTTCTGAAAGCTCAACCTCCGGGGACTCTGTTTGGCACAGATATAGAACACACTTTTCCAAGCCTGTTGGAAGGCCTTTGCAGTGTCATTTCGCATCTAATTTCCCAAACCAAACTGCTTGCAGCTCTAACTCCCTTCTAACTACCACTTCTTCGGTTCAGTGAGATATGCTGGATTCTAAACGGAGAAGCTTCTCTGACGCTTTTTCACAGAGATTTTGAAACTGAAATCTCCCATGCCGTTTCCACCATAGGCAGCAATGGGCTTCCCCATAGAACTTGCCAACCTGAATTCCTACAGGCTAGATGTGAGAGGCACATTCTGCTGCTTCCTCCCTTAGAGTTAAACTAGCTTCTGAAAGCTCAACCTCCGGGGAGTTTGTTTGGCAGAGATATAGAACACACTTTTCCAAGCCTGTTGGAAGGCATTTGCAGTTTCATTTCGCGTCTAATTTCCCAAACCAAACTGCTTGCAGCTCTAACTGCCTTCTAACTACTACTTCTTCGGTTCAGTGAGATATGCTGGATTCTAAACGGAGAAGCTTCTCTGACGCTTTTTCACAGAGATTTTGAAACTGAAATCTCCCATGCTGTTTCCACCATAGCCAGCAATGGGCTTCCCCATAGAACTTGCCAACCTGAATTCCTAAAGGCTAGATGTGAGAGGCACATTCTGCTGCTTCCTCCCTTAGAGTTAAACTTGCTTCTGAAAGGTCAACCTCCGGGGAGTTTGTTTGGCAGAGATATAGAACACACTTTTCCAAGCCTGTTGGAAGGCATTTGCAGTTTCATTTCGCGTCTAATTTCCCAAACCAAACTGCTTGCAGCTCTAACTCCCTTCTAACTACCACTTCTTCGGTTCAGTGAGTTATGCTGGATTCTAAACGGAGAAGCTTCTCTGACGCTTTTTCACAGAGATTTTGAAACTGAAATCTCCCATGCCGTTTCCACCATAGGCAGCAATGGGCTTCCCCATAGAACTTGCCAACCTGAATTCCTACAGGCTAGATGTGAGAGGCACATTCTGCTGCTTCCTCCCTTAGAGTTAAACTTGCTTCTGAAAGCTCAAACTCCGGGGAGTTTGTTTGGCAGAGATATAGAACACACTTTTCCAAGCCTGTTGGAAGGCATTTGCAGTTTCATTTCGCGTCTAATTTCCCAAACCAAACTGCTTGCAGCTCTAACTCCCTTCTAACTACCACTTCTTCGGTTCAGTGAGATATGCTGGATTCTAAACGGAGAAGCTTCTCTGACGCTTTTTCACAGAGATTTTGAAACTGAAATTTCCAAACCCGTTTCCAACGAAGGCGCCAATGGGCTTCCCCATAGAACTTGCCAACCTGAATTCCTACAGGCTAGATGTGAGAGGCACATTCTGCTGCTTCCTCCCTTAGTGTTAAACTAGCTTCTGAAAGCTCAACCTCCGGGGAGTTTGTTTGGCAGAGATATAGAACACACTTTTCCAAGCCTGTTGGAAGGCCTTTGCAGTGTCATTTCGCATCTAATTTCCCAAACCAAACTGCTTGCAGCTCTAACTCCCTTCTAACTACCACTTCTTCGGTTCAGTGAGATATGCTGGATTCTAAACGGAGAAGCTTCTCTGACGCTTTTTCACAGAGATTTTGAAACTGAAATCTCCCATGCCGTTTCCACCATAGGCAGCAATGGGCTTCCCCATAGAACTTGCCAACCTGAATTCCTACAGGCTAGATGTGAGAGGCACATTCTGCTGCTTCCTCCCTAACAGTTAAGCTTGCTTTTGAAAGCTCAACCTCCGGGGACTCTGTTTGGCAGAGATATAGAACACACTTTTCCAAGCCTGTTGGAAGGCCTTTGCAGTGTCATTTCGCATGTAATTTCCCAAACCAAACTGCTTGCAGCTCTAACCCCCTTCTAACTACCACTTCTTCGGTTCAGTGAGATATGCTGGATTCTAAACGGAGAAGCTTCTCTGACGCTTTTTCACAGAGATTTTGAAACTGAAATCTTCCATGCCGTTTCCACCATAGGCAGCAATGGGCTTCCCCATAGAACTTACCAACCTGAATTCCTAAAGGCTAGATGTGAGAGGCACATTCTGCTGCTTCCTCCCTTAGAGTTAAACTTGCTTCTGAAAGCTCAACCTCCGGGGAGTCTGTTTGGCAGAGATATAGAACACACTTTTCCAAGCCTGTTGGAAGGCATTTGCAGTTTCATTTCGCGTCTAATTTCCCAAACCAAACTGCTTGCAGCTCTAACTCCCTTCTAACTACCACTTCTTCGGTTCAGTGAGATATGGTGGATTCTAAACGGAGAAGCTTCTCTGACGCTTTTTCACAGAGATTTTGAAACTGAAATTTCCAAACCCGTTTCCAACGAAGGCGCCAATGGGCTTCCCCATAGAACTTGCCAACCTGAATTCCTAGAGGCTAGATGTGAGAGGCACATTCTGCTGCTTCCTCCCTTAGAGTTAAACTAGCTTCTGAAAGCTCAACCTCCGGGGAGTTTGTTTGGCAGAGATATAGAACACACTTTTCCAAGCCTGTTGGAAGGCCTTTGCAGTTTCATTTCGCGTCTAATTTCCCAAACCAAACTGTTTGCAGCTCTAACTGCCTTCTAACTACCACTTCTTCGGTTCAGTGAGATATGCTGGATTCTAAACGGAGAAGCTTCTCTGACGCTTTTTCACAGAGATTGTGAAGCTGAAATCTCCCATGCCGTTTCCACCATAGGCAGCAATGGGCTTCCCCATAGAACTTGCCAACCTGAATTCCTAAAGGCTAGATGTGAGAGGCACATTCTGCTGCTTCCTCCCTTAGAGTTAAACTAGCTTCTGAAAGCTCAACCTCCGGGGACTGTGTTTGGCAGAGATATAGAACACACTTATCCAAGCCTGTTGGAAGGCATTTGCAGTTTCATTTCGCGTCTAATTTCCCAAACCAAACTGCTTGCAGCTCTAACTCCCTTCTAACTACCACTTCTTCGGTTCAGTGAGATATGCTGGATTCTAAACGGAGAAGCTTCTCTGACGCTTTTTCACAGAGATTTTGAAACTGAAATTTCCAAACCCGTTTCCAACGAAGGCGCCAATGGGCTTCCCCATAGAACTTGCCAACCTGAATTCCTACAGGCTAGATGTGAGAGGCACATTCTGCTGCTTCCTCCCTTAGAGTTAAACTAGCTTCTGAACGCTCAACCTCCGGGGAGTTTGTTTGGCAGAGATATAGAACACACTTTTCCAAGCCTGTTGGAAGGCATTTGCAGTTTCATTTCGCGTCAAATTTCCCAAACCAAACTGCTTGCAGCTCTAACTCCGTTCTAACTACCACTTCTTCGGTTCAGTGAGATATGCTGGATTCTAAACGGAGAAGCTTCTCTGACGCTTTTTCACAGAGATTTTGAAACTGAAATCTCCCATGCCGTTTCCACCATAGGCAGCAATGGGCTTCCCCATAGAACTTGCCAACCTGAATTCCTACAGGCTAGATGTGAGAGGCACATTCTGCTGCTTCCTCCCTTAGAGTTAAACTAGCTTCTGAAAGCTCAACCTCCGGGGAGTTTGTTTGGCAGAGATATAGAACACACTTTTCCAAGCCTGTTGGAAGGCATTTGCAGTTTCATTTCGCGTCTAATTTCCCAAACCAAACTGCTTGCAGCTCTAACTCCCTTCTAACTACCACTTCTTCGGTTCAGTGAGATATGCTGGATTCTAAACGGAGAAGCTTCTCTGACGCTTTTTCACAGAGATTTTGAAACTGAAATCTGCCATGCCGTTTCCACCATAGGCAGCAATGGGCTTCCCTATAGAACTTGCCAACCTGAATTCCTACAGGCTAGATTTGAGAGGCACATTCTGCTGCTTCCTCCCTTAGAGTTAAACTAGCTTCTGAAAGCTCAACCTCCGGGGAGTTTGTTTGGCAGAGATATAGAACACACTTTTCCAAGCCTGTTGGAAGGCCTTTGCAGTGTCATTTCGCATCTAATTTCCCAAACCAAACTGCTTGCAGCTCTAACTCCCTTCTAACTACCACTTCTTCGGTTCAGTGAGATATGCTGGATTCTAAACGGAGAAGCTTCTCTGATGCTTTTTCACAGAGATTTTGAAACTGAAATCTCCCATGCCGTTTCCACCATAGGCAGCAATGGGCTTCCCCACAGAACTTGCCAACCTGAATTCCTACAGGCTAGATGTGAGAGGCACATTCTGCTGCTTCCTCCCTTAGAGTTAAACTTGCTTCTGAAAGCTCAACCTCCGGGGAGTTTGTTTGGCAGAGATATAGAACACACTTTTCTAAGCCTGTTGGAAGGCCTTTGCAGTGTCATTTCGCATCTAATTTCCCAAACCAAACTGCTTGCAGCTCTAACTCCCTTCTAACTACCACTTCTTCGGTTCAGTGAGATATGCTGGATTCTAAACGGAGAAGCTTCTCTGACGCTTTTTCACAGAGATTTTGAAACTGAAATCTCCCATGCCGTTTCCACCATAGGCAGCAATGGGCTTCCCCATAGAACTTGCCAACCTGAATTCCTACAGGCTAGATGTGAGAGGCAAATTCTGCTGCTTCCTTCCTTAGAGTTAAACTAGCTTCTGAAAGCTCAACCTCCGGGGAGTTTGTTTGGCAGAGATATAGAACACACTTTTCCAAGCCTGTTGGAAGGCATTTGCAGTTTCATTTCGCGTCTAATTTCCCAAACCAAACTGCTTGCAGCTCTAACTCCCTTCTAACTACCACTTCTTCGGTTCAGTGAGATATGCTGGATTCTAAACGGAGAAGCTTCTCTGACGCTTTTTCACAGAGATTTTGAAACTGAAATCTCCCATGCTGTTTCCACCATAGCCAGCAATGGGCTTCCCCATAGAACTTGCCAACCTGAATTCCTACAGGCTAGATGTGAGAGGCACATTCTGCTGCTTCCTCCCTTAGAGTTAAACGAGCTTCTGAAAGCTCAACCTCCGGGGAGTCTGTTTGGCAGAGATATAGAACACACTTTTCCAAGCCTGTTGGAAGGCATTTGCACTTTCATTTCGCGTCTAATTTCCCAAACCAAACTGCTTGCAGTTCTAACTGCCTTCTAACTACCACTTCTTCGGTTCAGTGAGATATGCTGGATTCTAAACGGAGAAGCTTCTCTGACGCTTTTTCACAGATATTTTGAAACTGAAATCTCCCATGCCGTTTCCACCATAGGCAGCAATGGGCTTCCCCATAGAACTTGCCAACCTGAATTCCTACAGGCTAGATGTGAGAGGCACATTCTGCTGCTTCCTCCCTAACAGTTAAGCTTGCTTCTGAAAGCTCAACCTCCGGGGAGTCTGTTTGGCAGAGATATAGAACACACTTTTCCAAGCCTGTTGGAAGGCCTTTGCAGTGTCATTTCGCATTTAATTTCCCAAACCAAACTGCTTGCAGCTCTAACTCCCTTCTAACTACCACTTCTTCGGTTCAGTGAGATATGCTGGATTCTAAACGGAGAAGCTTCTCTGACGCTTTTTCACAGAGATTTTGAAACTGAAATTTCCAAACCCGTTTCCAACGAAGGCGCCAATGGGCTTCCCCATAGAACTTGCCAACCTGAATTCCTACAGGCTAGATGTGAGAGGCACATTCTGCTGCTTCCTCCCTTAGAGTTAAACTAGCTTCTGAAAGCTCAACCTCCGGGGAGTTTGTTTGGCAGAGATATAGAACACACTTTTCCAAGCCTGTTGGAAGGCATTTGCAGTTTCATTTCGCGTCTAATTTCCCAAACCAAACTGCTTGCAGCTCTAACTCCCTTCTAACTACCACTTCTTCGGTTCAGTGAGATATGCTGGATTCTAAACGGAGAAGCTTCTCTGACGCTTTTTCACAGAGATTTTGAAACTGAAATCTCCCATGCCGTTTCCACCATAGGCAGCAATGGGCTTCCCCATAGAACTTGCCAACCTGAATTCCTACAGGCTAGATGTGAGAGGCACATTCTGCTGCTTCCTCCCTAACAGTTAAGCTTGCTTCTGAAAGCTCAACCTCCGGGGACTCTGTTTGGCACAGATATAGAACACACTTTTCCAAGCCTGTTGGAAGGCCTTTGCAGTGTCATTTCGCATCTAATTTCCCAAACCAAACTGCTTGCAGCTCTAACTCCCTTCTAACTACCACTTCTTCGGTTCAGTGAGATATGCTGGATTCTAAACGGAGAAGCTTCTCTGACGCTTTTTCACAGAGATTTTGAAACTGAAATCTCCCATGCCGTTTCCACCATAGGCAGCAATGGGCTTCCCCATAGAACTTGCCAACCTGAATTCCTACAGGCTAGATGTGAGAGGCACATTCTGCTGCTTCCTCCCTTAGAGTTAAACTAGCTTCTGAAAGCTCAACCTCCGGGGAGTTTGTTTGGCAGAGATATAGAACACACTTTTCCAAGCCTGTTGGAAGGCATTTGCAGTTTCATTTCGCGTCTAATTTCCCAAACCAAACTGCTTGCAGCTCTAACTGCCTTCTAACTACTACTTCTTCGGTTCAGTGAGATATGCTGGATTCTAAACGGAGAAGCTTCTCTGACGCTTTTTCACAGAGATTTTGAAACTGAAATCTCCCATGCTGTTTCCACCATAGCCAGCAATGGGCTTCCCCATAGAACTTGCCAACCTGAATTCCTACAGGCTAGATGTGAGAGGCACATTCTGCTGCTTCCTCCCTTAGAGTTAAACTTGCTTCTGAAAGGTCAACCTCCGGGGAGTTTGTTTGGCAGAGATATAGAACACACTTTTCCAAGCCTGTTGGAAGGCATTTGCAGTTTCATTTCGCGTCTAATTTCCCAAACCAAACTGCTTGCAGCTCTAACTCCCTTCTAACTACCACTTCTTCGGTTCAGTGAGTTATGCTGGATTCTAAACGGAGAAGCTTCTCTGACGCTTTTTCACAGAGATTTTGAAACTGAAATCTCCCATGCCGTTTCCACCATAGGCAGCAATGGGCTTCCCCATAGAACTTGCCAACCTGAATTCCTACAGGCTAGATGTGAGAGGCACATTCTGCTGCTTCCTCCCTTAGAGTTAAACTTGCTTCTGAAAGCTCAAACTCCGGGGAGTTTGTTTGGCAGAGATATAGAACACACTTTTCCAAGCCTGTTGGAAGGCATTTGCAGTTTCATTTCGCGTCTAATTTCCCAAACCAAACTGCTTGCAGCTCTAACTCCCTTCTAACTACCACTTCTTCGGTTCAGTGAGATATGCTGGATTCTAAACGGAGAAGCTTCTCTGACGCTTTTTCACAGAGATTTTGAAACTGAAATTTCCAAACCCGTTTCCAACGAAGGCGCCAATGGGCTTCCCCATAGAACTTGCCAACCTGAATTCCTACAGGCTAGATGTGAGAGGCACATTCTGCTGCTTCCTCCCTTAGTGTTAAACTAGCTTCTGAAAGCTCAACCTCCGGGGAGTTTGTTTGGCAGAGATATAGAACACACTTTTCCAAGCCTGTTGGAAGGCCTTTGCAGTGTCATTTCGCATCTAATTTCCCAAACCAAACTGCTTGCAGCTCTAACTCCCTTCTAACTACCACTTCTTCGGTTCAGTGAGATATGCTGGATTCTAAACGGAGAAGCTTCTCTGACGCTTTTTCACAGAGATTTTGAAACTGAAATCTCCCATGCCGTTTCCACCATAGGCAGCAATGGGCTTCCCCATAGAACTTGCCAACCTGAATTCCTAAAGGCTAGATGTGAGAGGCACATTCTGCTGCTTCCTCCCTTAGAGTTAAACTTGCTTCTGAAAGCTCAACCTCCGGGGAGTTTGTTTGGCAGAGATATAGAACACACTTTTCCAAGCCTGTTGGAAGGCATTTGCAGTTTCATTTCGCGTCTAATTTCCCAAACCAAACTGCTTGCAGCTCTAACTCCCTTCTAACTACCACTTCTTCGGTTCAGTGAGATATGCTGGATTCTAAACGGAGAAGCTTCTCTGACGCTTTTTCACAGAGATTTTGAAACTGAAATCTCCCATGCCGTTTTCACCATAGGCAGCAATGGGCTTCCCCATAGAACTTGCCAACCTGAATTCCTACAGGCTAGATGTGAGAGGCACATTCTGCTGCTTCCTCCCTAACAGTTAAGCTTGCTTCTGAAAGCTCAACCTCCGGGGACTCTGTTTGGCAGAGATATAGAACACACTTTTCCAAGCCTGTTGGAAGGCCTTTGCAGTGTCATTTCGCATGTAATTTCCCAAACCAAACTGCTTGCAGCTCTAACCCCCTTCTAACTACCACTTCTTCGGTTCAGTGAGATATGCTGGATTCTAAACGGAGAAGCTTCTCTGACGCTTTTTCACAGAGATTTTGAAACTGAAATCTTCCATGCCGTTTCCACCATAGGCAGCAATGGGCTTCCCCATAGAACTTACCAACCTGAATTCCTAAAGGCTAGATGTGAGAGGCACATTCTGCTGCTTCCTCCCTTAGAGTTAAACTAGCTTCTGAAAGCTCAACCTCCGGGGAGTGTGTTTGGCAGAGATATAGAACACACTTATCCAAGCCTGTTGGAAGGCATTTGCAGTTTCATTTCGCGTCTAATTTCCCAAACCAAACTGCTTGCAGCTCTAACTCCCTTCTAACTACCACTTCTTCGGTTCAGTGAGATATGCTGGATTCTAAACGGAGAAGCTTCTCTGACGCTTTTTCACAGAGATTTTGAAACTGAAATTTCCAAACCCGTTTCCAACGAAGGCGCCAATGGGCTTCCCCATAGAACTTGCCAACCTGAATTCCTACAGGCTAGATGTGAGAGGCACATTCTGCTGCTTCCTCCCTTAGAGTTAAACTAGCTTCTGAACGCTCAACCTCCGGGGAGTTTGTTTGGCAGAGATATAGAACACACTTTTCCAAGCCTGTTGGAAGGCATTTGCAGTTTCATTTCGCGTCAAATTTCCCAAACCAAACTGCTTGCAGCTCTAACTCCCTTCTAACTACCACTTCTTCGGTTCAGTGAGATATGCTGGATTCTAAACGGAGAAGCTTCTCTGACGCTTTTTCACAGAGATTTTGAAACTGAAATTTCCAAACCCGTTTCCAACGAAGGCGCCAATGGGCTTCCCCATAGAACTTGCCAACCTGAATTCCTAGAGGCTAGATGTGAGAGGCACATTCTGCTGCTTCCTCCCTTAGAGTTAAACTAGCTTCTGAAAGCTCAACCTCCGGGGAGTTTGTTTGGCAGAGATATAGAACACACTTTTCCAAGCCTGTTGGAAGGCATTTGCAGTTTCATTTCGCGTCTAATTTCCCAAACCAAACTGTTTGCAGCTCTAACTGCCTTCTAACTACCACTTCTTCGGTTCAGTGAGATATGCTGGATTCTAAACGGAGAAGCTTCTCTGACGCTTTTTCACAGAGATTTTGAAGCTGAAATCTCCCATGCCGTTTCCACCATAGGCAGCAATGGGCTTCCCCATAGAACTTGCCAACCGGAATTCCTACAGGCTAGATGTGAGAGGCACATTCTGCTGCTTCCTCCCTTAGAGTTAAACTAGCTTCTGAAAGCTCAACCTCCGGGGAGTTTGTTTGGCAGAGATATAGAACACACTTTTCCAAGCCTGTTGGAAGGCATTTGCAGTTTCATTTCGCGTCTAATTTCCCAAACCAAACTGCTTGCAGCTCTAACTCCCTTCTAACTACCACTTCTTCGGTTCAGTGAGATATGCTGGATTCTAAACGGAGAAGCTTCTCTGACGCTTTTTCACAGAGATTTTGAAACTGAAATCTCCCATGCCGTTTCCACCATAGGCAGCAATGGGCTTCCCCATAGAACTTGCCAACCTGAATTCCTACAGGCTAGATGTGAGAGGCACATTCTGCTGCTTCCTCCCTAACAGTTAAGCTTGCTTCTGAAAGCTCAACCTCCGGGGACTCTGTTTGGCACAGATATAGAACACACTTTTCCAAGCCTGTTGGAAGGCCTTTGCAGTGTCATTTCGCATGTAATTTCCCAAACCAAACTGCTTGCAGCTCTAACTCCCTTCTAACTACCACTTCTTCGGTTCAGTGAGATATGCTGGATTCTAAACGGAGAAGCTTCTCTGACGCTTTTTCACAGAGATTTTGAAACTGAAATCTCCCATGCCGTTTCCACCATAGGCAGCAATGGGCTTCCCCATAGAACTTGCCAACCTGAATTCCTACAGGCTAGATGTGAGAGGCACATTCTGCTGCTTCCTCCCTTAGAGTTAAACTTGCTTCTGAAAGCTCAACCTCCGGGGAGTCTGTTTGGCAGAGATATAGAACACACTTTTCCAAGCCTGTTGGAAGGCATTTGCAGTTTCATTTCGCGTCTAATTTCCCAAACCAAACTGCTTGCAGCTCTAACTCCCTTCTAACTACCACTTCTTCGGTTCAGTGAGATATGCTGGATTCTAAACGGAGAAGCTTCTCTGACGCTTTTTCACAGACATTTTGAAACTGAAATCTCCCATGCCGTTTCCACCATAGGCAGCAATGGGCTTCCCCATAGAACTTGCCAACCTGAATTCCTACAGGCTAGATGTGACAGGCACATTCTGCTGCTTCCTCCCTTAGAGTTAAACTAGCTTCTGAAAGCTCAACCTCCGGGGAGTTTGTTTGGCAGAGATATAGAACACACTTTTCCAAGCCTGTTGGAAGGCATTTGCAGTTTCATTTCGCGTCTAATTTCCCAAACCAAACTGCTTGCAGCTCTAACTCCCTTCTAACTACCACTTCTTCGGTTCAGTGAGATATGCTGGATTCTAAACGGAGAAGCTTCTCTGACGCTTTTTCACAGAGATTTTGAAACTGAACTCTCCCATGCCATTTCCACCATAGGCAGCAATGGGCTTCCCCATAGAACTTGCCAACCTGAATTCCTACAGGCTAGATGTGAGAGGCACATTCTGCTGCTTCTTCCCTTAGAGTTAAACTTGCTTCTGAAAGCTCAACCTCCGGGGAGTTTGTTTGGCAGAGATATAGAACACACTTTTCCAAGCCTGTTGGAAGGCATTTGCAGTTTCATTTCGCGTCTAATTTCCCAAACCAAACTGCTTGCAGCTCTAACTCCCTTCTAACTACCACTTCTTCGGTTCAGTGAGATATGCTGGATTCTAAACGGAGAAGCTTCTCTGACGCTTTTTCACAGAGATTTTGAAACTGAAATCTGCCATGCCGTTTCCACCATAGGCAGCAATGGGCTTCCCTATAGAACTTGCCAACCTGAATTCCTACAGGCTAGATGTGAGAGGCACATTCTGCTGCTTCCTCCCTTAGAGTTAAACTAGCTTCTGAAAGCTCAACCTCCGGGGAGTTTGTTTGGCAGAGATATAGAACACACTTTTCCAAGCCTGTTGGAAGGCCTTTGCAGTGTCATTTCGCATCTAATTTCCCAAACCAAACTGCTTGCAGCTCTAACTCCCTTCTAACTACCACTTCTTCGGTTCAGTGAGATATGCTGGATTCTAAACGGAGAAGCTTCTCTGATGCTTTTTCACAGAGATTTTGAAACTGAAATCTCCCATGCCGTTTCCACCATAGGCAGCAATGGGCTTCCCCATAGAACTTGCCAACCTGAATTCCTACAGGCTAGATGTGAGAGGCACATTCTGCTGCTTCCTCCCTTAGAGTTAAACTAGCTTCTGAAAGCTCAACCTCCGGGGAGTTTGTTTGGCAGAGATATAGAACACACTTTTCCAAGCCTGTTGGAAGGCATTTGCAGTTTCATTTCGCGTCTAATTTCCCAAACCAAACTGCTTGCAGCTCTAACTCCCTTCTAACTACCACTTCTTCGGTTCAGTGAGATATGCTGGATTCTAAACGGAGAAGCTTCTCTGACGCTTTTTCACAGAGATTTTGAAACTGAAATCTGCCATGCCGTTTCCACCATAGGCAGCAATGGGCTTCCCTATAGAACTTGCCAACCTGAATTCCTACAGGCTAGATGTGAGAGGCACATTCTGCTGCTTCCTCCCTTAGAGTTAAACTAGCTTCTGAAAGCTCAACCTCCGGGGAGTTTGTTTGGCAGAGATATAGAACACACTTTTCCAAGCCTGTTGGAAGGCCTTTGCAGTGTCATTTCGCATCTAATTTCCCAAACCAAACTGCTTGCAGCTCTAACTCCCTTCTAACTACCACTTCTTCGGTTCAGTGAGATATGCTGGATTCTAAACGGAGAAGCTTCTCTGATGCTTTTTCACAGAGATTTTGAAACTGAAATCTCCCATGCCGTTTCCACCATAGGCAGCAATGGGCTTCCCCATAGAACTTGCCAACCTGAATTCCTACAGGCTAGATGTGAGAGGCACATTCTGCTGCTTCCTTCCTTAGAGTTAAACTAGCTTCTGAAAGCGCAACCTCCGGGGAGTTTGTTTGGCAGAGATATAGAACACACTTTTCCAAGCCTGTTGGAAGGCATTTGCAGTTTCATTTCGCGTCTAATTTCCCAAACCAAACTGCTTGCAGCTCTAACTCCCTTCTAACTACCACTTCTTCGGTTCAGTGAGATATGCTGGATTCTAAACGGAGAAGCTTCTCTGACGCTTTTTCACAGAGATTTTGAAACTGAAATTTCCAAACCCGTTTCCAACGAAGGCGCCAATGGGCTTCCCCATAGAACTTGCCAACCTGAATTCCTACAGGCTAGATGTGAGAGGCACATTCTGCTGCTTCCTCCCTTAGAGTTAAACTAGCTTCTGAAAGCTCAACCTCCGGGGAGTTTGTTTGGCAGAGATATAGAACACACTTTTCCAAGCCTGTTGGAAGGCATTTGCAGTTTCATTTCGCGTCTAATTTCCCAAACCAAACTGCTTGCAGCTCTAACTCCCTTCTAACTACCACTTCTTCGGTTCAGTGAGATATGCTGGATTCTAAACGGAGAAGCTTCTCTGACGCTTTTTCACAGAGATTTTGAAACTGAAATCTCCCATGCCGTTTCCACCATAGGCAGCAATGGGCTTCCCCACAGAACTTGACAACCTGAATTCCTACAGGCTAGACGTGAGAGGCACATTCTGCTGCTTCCTCCCTTAGAGTTAAACTTGCTTCTGAAAGCTCAACCTCCGGGGAGTTTGTTTGGCAGAGATATAGAACACACTTTTCCAAGCCTGTTGGAAGGCCTTTGCAGTGTCATTTCGCATCTAATTTCCCAAACCAAACTGCTTGCAGCTCTAACTCCCTTCTAACTACCACTTCTTCGGTTCAGTGAGATATGCTGGATTCTAAACGGAGAAGCTTCTCTGACGCTTTTTCACAGAGATTTTGAAACTGAAATCTCCCATGCCGTTTCCACCATAGGCAGCAATGGGCTTCCCCATAGAACTTGCCAACCTGAATTCCTACAGGCTAGATGTGAGAGGCAAATTCTGCTGCTTCCTTCCTTAGAGTTAAACTAGCTTCTGAAAGCTCAACCTCCGGGGAGTTTGTTTGGCAGAGATATAGAACACACTTTTCCAAGCCTGTTGGAAGGCATTTGCAGTTTCATTTCGCGTCTAATTTCCCAAACCAAACTGCTTGCAGCTCTAACTCCCTTCTAACTACCACTTCTTCGGTTCAGTGAGATATGCTGGATTCTAAACGGAGAAGCTTCTCTGACGCTTTTTCACAGAGATTTTGAAACTGAAATTTCCAAACCCGTTTCCAACGAAGGCGCCAATGGGCTTCCCCATAGAACTTGCCAACCTGAATTCCTACAGGCTAGATGTGAGAGGCACATTCTGCTGCTTCCTCCCTTAGAGTTAAACTAGCTTCTGAAAGCTCAACCTCCGGGGAGTTTGTTTGGCAGAGATATAGAACACACTTTTCCAAGCCTGTTGGAAGGCATTTGCAGTTTCATTTCGCGTCTAATTTCCCAAACCAAACTGCTTGCAGCTCTAACTGCCTTCTAACTACCACTTCTTCGGTTCAGTGAGATATGCTGGATTCTAAACGGAGAAGCTTCTCTGACGCTTTTTCACAGAGATTTTGAAACTGAAATCTCCCATGCCGTTTCCACCATAGGCAGCAATGGGCTTCCCCATAGAACTTGCCAACCTGAATTCCTACAGGCTAGATGTGAGAGGCACATTCTGCTGCTTCCTCCCTTAGAGTTAAACTTGCTTCTGAAAGCTCAACCTCCGGGGAGTCTGTTTGGCAGAGATATAGAACACACTTTTCCAAGCCTGTTGGAAGGCATTTGCAGTTTCATTTCGCGTCAAATTTCCCAAACCAAACTGCTTGCAGCTCTAACTCCCTTCTAACTACCACTTCTTCGGTTCAGTGAGATATGCTGGATTCTAAACGGAGAAGCTTCTCTGACGCTTTTTCACAGAGATTTTGAAACTGAAATCTCCCATGCCGTTTCCACCATAGGCAGCAATGGGCTTCCCCATAGAACTTGCCAACCTGAATTCCTACAGGCTAGATGTGAGAGGCACATTCTGCTGCTTCCTCCCTTAGAGTTAAACTAGCTTCTGAAAGCTCAACCTCCGGGGAGTTTGTTTGGCAGAGATATAGAACACACTTTTCCAAGCCTGTTGGAAGGCATTTGCAGTTTCATTTCGCGTCTAATTTCCCAAACCAAACTGCTTGCAGCTCTAACTCCCTTCTAACTACCACTTCTTCGGTTCAGTGAGATATGCTGGATTCTAAACGGAGAAGCTTCTCTGACGCTTTTTCACAGAGATTTTGAAACTGAAATCTCCCATGCTGTTTCCACCATAGCCAGCAATGGGCTTCCCCATAGAACTTGCCAACCTGAATTCCTACAGGCTAGATGTGAGAGGCACATTCTGCTGCTTCCTCCCTTAGAGTTAAACTAGCTTCTGAAAGCTCAACCTCCGGGGAGTCTGTTTGGCAGAGATATAGAACACACTTTTCCAAGCCTGTTGGAAGGCATTTGCACTTTCATTTCGCGTCTAATTTCCCAAACCAAACTGCTTGCAGCTCTAACTGCCTTCTAACTACCACTTCTTCGGTTCAGTGAGATATGCTGGATTCTAAACGGAGAAGCTTCTCTGACGCTTTTTCACAGATATTTTGAAACTGAAATCTCCCATGCCGTTTCCACCATAGGCAGCAATGGGCTTCCCCATAGAACTTGCCAACCTGAATTCCTACAGGCTAGATGTGAGAGGCACATTCTGCTGCTTCCTCCCTAACAGTTAAGCTTGCTTCTGAAAGCTCAACCTCCGGGGAGTCTGTTTGGCAGAGATATAGAACACACTTTTCCAAGCCTGTTGGAAGGCCTTTGCAGTGTCATTTCGCATTTAATTTCCCAAACCAAACTGCTTGCAGCTCTAACTCCCTTCTAACTACCACTTCTTCGGTTCAGTGAGATATGCTGGATTCTAAACGGAGAAGCTTCTCTGACGCTTTTTCACAGAGATTTTGAAACTGAAATTTCCAAACCCGTTTCCAACGAAGGCGCCAATGGGCTTCCCCATAGAACTTGCCAACCTGAATTCCTACAGGCTAGATGTGAGAGGCACATTCTGCTGCTTCCTCCCTTAGAGTTAAACTAGCTTCTGAAAGCTCAACCTCCGGGGAGTTTGTTTGGCAGAGATATAGAACACACTTTTCCAAGCCTGTTGGAAGGCATTTGCAGTTTCATTTCGCGTCTAATTTCCCAAACCAAACTGCTTGCAGCTCTAACTCCCTTCTAACTACCACTTCTTCGGTTCAGTGAGATATGCTGGATTCTAAACGGAGAAGCTTCTCTGACGCTTTTTCACAGAGATTTTGAAACTGAAATCTCCCATGCCGTTTCCACCATAGGCAGCAATGGGCTTCCCCATAGAACTTGCCAACCTGAATTCCTACAGGCTAGATGTGAGAGGCACATTCTGCTGCTTCCTCCCTAACAGTTAAGCTTGCTTCTGAAAGCTCAACCTCCGGGGACTCTGTTTGGCACAGATATAGAACACACTTTTCCAAGCCTGTTGGAAGGCCTTTGCAGTGTCATTTCGCATCTAATTTCCCAAACCAAACTGCTTGCAGCTCTAACTCCCTTCTAACTACCACTTCTTCGGTTCAGTGAGATATGCTGGATTCTAAACGGAGAAGCTTCTCTGACGCTTTTTCACAGAGATTTTGAAACTGAAATCTCCCATGCCGTTTCCACCATAGGCAGCAATGGGCTTCCCCATAGAACTTGCCAACCTGAATTCCTACAGGCTAGATGTGAGAGGCACATTCTGCTGCTTCCTCCCTTAGAGTTAAACTAGCTTCTGAAAGCTCAACCTCCGGGGAGTTTGTTTGGCAGAGATATAGAACACACTTTTCCAAGCCTGTTGGAAGGCATTTGCAGTTTCATTTCGCGTCTAATTTCCCAAACCAAACTGCTTGCAGCTCTAACTGCCTTCTAACTACTACTTCTTCGGTTCAGTGAGATATGCTGGATTCTAAACGGAGAAGCTTCTCTGACGCTTTTTCACAGAGATTTTGAAACTGAAATCTCCCATGCTGTTTCCACCATAGCCAGCAATGGGCTTCCCCATAGAACTTGCCAACCTGAATTCCTACAGGCTAGATGTGAGAGGCACATTCTGCTGATTCCTCCCTTAGAGTTAAACTTGCTTCTGAAAGGTCAACCTCCGGGGAGTTTGTTTGGCAGAGATATAGAACACACTTTTCCAAGCCTGTTGGAAGGCATTTGCAGTTTCATTTCGCGTCTAATTTCCGAAACCAAACTGCTTGCAGCTCTAACTCCCTTCTAACTACCACTTCTTCGGTTCAGTGAGTTATGCTGGATTCTAAACGGAGAAGCTTCTCTGACGCTTTTTCACAGAGATTTTGAAACTGAAATCTCCCATGCCGTTTCCACCATAGGCAGCAATGGGCTTCCCCATAGAACTTGCCAACCTGAATTCCTACAGGCTAGATGTGAGAGGCACATTCTGCTGCTTCCTCCCTTAGAGTTAAACTTGCTTCTGAAAGCTCAAACTCCGGGGAGTTTGTTTGGCAGAGATATAGAACACACTTTTCCAAGCCTGTTGGAAGGCATTTGCAGTTTCATTTCGCGTCTAATTTCCCAAACCAAACTGCTTGCAGCTCTAACTCCCTTCTAACTACCACTTCTTCGGTTCAGTGAGATATGCTGGATTCTAAACGGAGAAGCTTCTCTGACGCTTTTTCACAGAGATTTTGAAACTGAAATTTCCAAACCCGTTTCCAACGAAGGCGCCAATGGGCTTCCCCATAGAACTTGCCAACCTGAATTCCTACAGGCTAGATGTGAGAGGCACATTCTGCTGCTTCCTCCCTTAGTGTTAAACTAGCTTCTGAAAGCTCAACCTCCGGGGAGTTTGTTTGGCAGAGATATAGAACACACTTTTCCAAGCCTGTTGGAAGGCCTTTGCAGTGTCATTTCGCATCTAATTTCCCAAACCAAACTGCTTGCAGCTCTAACTCCCTTCTAACTACCACTTCTTCGGTTCAGTGAGATATGCTGGATTCTAAACGGAGAAGCTTCTCTGACGCTTTTTCACAGAGATTTTGAAACTGAAATCTCCCATGCCGTTTCCACCATAGGCAGCAATGGGCTTCCCCATAGAACTTGCCAACCTGAATTCCTAAAGGCTAGATGTGAGAGGCACATTCTGCTGCTTCCTCCCTTAGAGTTAAACTTGCTTCTGAAAGCTCAACCTCCGGGGAGTGTGTTTGGCAGAGATATAGAACACACTTTTCCAAGCCTGTTGGAAGGCATTTGCAGTTTCATTTCGCGTCTAATTTCCCAAACCAAACTGCTTGCAGCTCTAACTCCCTTCTAACTACCACTTCTTCGGTTCAGTGAGATATGCTGGATTCTAAACGGAGAAGCTTCTCTGACGCTTTTTCACAGAGATTTTGAAACTGAAATCTCCCATGCCGTTTCCACCATAGGCAGCAATGGGCTTCCCCATAGAACTTGCCAACCTGAATTCCTACAGGCTAGATGTGAGAGGCACATTCTGCTGCTTCCTCCCTAACAGTTAAGCTTGCTTCTGAAAGCTCAACCTCCGGGGACTCTGTTTGGCACAGATATAGAACACACTTTTCCAAGCCTGTTGGAAGGCCTTTGCAGTGTCATTTCGCATGTAATTTCCCAAACCAAACTGCTTGCAGCTCTAACTCCCTTCTAACTACCACTTCTTCGGTTCAGTGAGATATGCTGGATTCTAAACGGAGAAGCTTCTCTGACGCTTTTTCACAGAGATTTTGAAACTGAAATCTTCCATGCCGTTTCCACCATAGTTAGCAATGGGCTTCCCCATAGAACTTGCCAACCTGAATTCCTAAAGGCTAGATGTGAGAGGCACATTCTGCTGCTTCCTCCCTTAGAGTTAAACTAGCTTCTGAAAGCTCAACCTCCGGGGAGTGTGTTTGGCAGAGATATAGAACACACTTTTCCAAGCCTGTTGGAAGGCATTTGCAGTTTCATTTCGCGTCTAATTTCCCAAACCAAACTGCTTGCAGCTCTAACTCCCTTCTAACTACCACTTCTTCGGTTCAGTGAGATATGCTGTATTCTAAACGGAGAAGCTTCTCTGACGCTTTTTCACAGAGATTTTGAAACTGAAATTTCCAAACCCGTTTCCAACGAAGGCGCCAATGGGCTTCCCCATAGAACTTGCCAACCTGAATTCCTACAGGCTAGATGTGAGAGGCACATTCTGCTGCTTCCTCCCTTAGAGTTAAACTAGCTTCTGAAAGCTCAACCTCCGGGGAGTTTGTTTGGCAGAGATATAGAACACACTTTTCCAAGCCTGTTGGAAGGCATTTGCAGTTTCATTTCGCGTCTAATTTCCCAAACCAAACTGCTTGCAGCTCTAACTCCCTTCTAACTACCACTTCTTCGGTTCAGTGAGATATGCTGGATTCTAAACGGAGAAGCTTCTCTGACGCTTTTTCACAGAGATTTTGAAACTGAAATCTCCCATGCCGTTTCCACCATAGGCAGCAATGGGCTTCCCCATAGAACTTGCCAACCTGAATTCCTACAGGCTAGATGTGAGAGGCACATTCTGCTGCTTCCTCCCTTAGAGTTAAACTTGCTTCTGAAAGCTCAACCTCCGGGGAGTCTGTTTGGCAGAGATATAGAACACACTTTTCCAAGCCTGTTGGAAGGCATTTGCAGTTTCATTTCGCGTCTAATTTCCCAAACCAAACTGCTTGCAGCTCTAACTCCCTTCTAACTACCACTTCTTCGGTTCAGTGAGATATGCTGGATTCTAAACGGAGAAGCTTCTCTGACGCTTTTTCACAGAGATTTTGAAACTGAAATCTCCCATGCCGTTTCCACCATAGGCAGCAATGGGCTTCCCCATAGAACTTGCCAACCTGAATTCCTACAGGCTAGATGTGAGAGGCACATTCTGCTGCTTCCTCCCTTAGAGTTAAACTAGCTTCTGAAAGCTCAACCTCCGGGGAGTTTGTTTGGCAGAGATATAGAACACACTTTTCCAAGCCTGTTGGAAGGCATTTGCAGTTTCATTTCGCGTCTAATTTCCCAAACCAAACTGCTTGCAGCTCTAACTCCCTTCTAACTACCACTTCTTCGGTTCAGTGAGATATGCTGGATTCTAAACGGAGAAGCTTCTCTGACGCTTTTTCACAGAGATTTTGAAACTGAAATCTCCCATGCCATTTCCACCATAGGCAGCAATGGGCTTCCCCATAGAACTTGCCAACCTGAATTCCTACAGGCTAGATGTGAGAGGCACATTCTGCTGCTTCTTCCCTTAGAGTTAAACTTGCTTCTGAAAGCTCAACCTCCGGGGAGTTTGTTTGGCAGAGATATAGAACACACTTTTCCAAGCCTGTTGGAAGGCATTTGCAGTTTCATTTCGCGTCTAATTTCCCAAACCAAACTGCTTGCAGCTCTAACTCCCTTCTAACTACCACTTCTTCGGTTCAGTGAGATATGCTGGATTCTAAACGGAGAAGCTTCTCTGACGCTTTTTCACAGAGATTTTGAAACTGAAATCTGCCATGCCGTTTCCACCATAGGCAGCAATGGGCTTCCCTATAGAACTTGCCAACCTGAATTCCTACAGGCTAGATGTGAGAGGCACATTCTGCTGCTTCCTCCCTTAGAGTTAAACTAGCTTCTGAAAGCTCAACCTCCGGGGAGTTTGTTTGGCAGAGATATAGAACACACTTTTCCAAGCCTGTTGGAAGGCCTTTGCAGTGTCATTTCGCATCTAATTTCCCAAACCAAACTGCTTGCAGCTCTAACTCCCTTCTAACTACCACTTCTTCGGTTCAGTGAGATATGCTGGATTCTAAACGGAGAAGCTTCTCTGATGCTTTTTCACAGAGATTTTGAAACTGAAATCTCCCATGCCGTTTCCACCATAGGCAGCAATGGGCTTCCCCATAGAACTTGCCAACCTGAATTCCTACAGGCTAGATGTGAGAGGCACATTCTGCTGCTTCCTTCCTTAGAGTTAAACTAGCTTCTGAAAGCGCAACCTCCGGGGAGTTTGTTTGGCAGAGATATAGAACACACTTTTCCAAGCCTGTTGGAAGGCATTTGCAGTTTCATTTCGCGTCTAATTTCCCAAACCAAACTGCTTGCAGCTCTAACTCCCTTCTAACTACCACTTCTTCGGTTCAGTGAGATATGCTGGATTCTAAACGGAGAAGCTTCTCTGACGCTTTTTCACAGAGATTTTGAAACTGAAATTTCCAAACCCGTTTCCAACGAAGGCGCCAATGGGCTTCCCCATAGAACTTGCCAACCTGAATTCCTACAGGCTAGATGTGAGAGGCACATTCTGCTGCTTCCTCCCTTAGAGTTAAACTAGCTTCTGAAAGCTCAACCTCCGGGGAGTTTGTTTGGCAGAGATATAGAACACACTTTTCCAAGCCTGTTGGAAGGCATTTGCAGTTTCATTTCGCGTCTAATTTCCCAAACCAAACTGCTTGCAGCTCTAACTCCCTTCTAACTACCACTTCTTCGGTTCAGTGAGATATGCTGGATTCTAAACGGAGAAGCTTCTCTGACGCTTTTTCACAGAGATTTTGAAACTGAAATCTCCCATGCCGTTTCCACCATAGGCAGCAATGGGCTTCCCCACAGAACTTGCCAACCTGAATTCCTACAGGCTAGACGTGAGAGGCACATTCTGCTGCTTCCTCCCTTAGAGTTAAACTTGCTTCTGAAAGCTCAACCTCCGGGGAGTTTGTTTGGCAGAGATATAGAACACACTTTTCCAAGCCTGTTGGAAGGCCTTTGCAGTGTCATTTCGCATCTAATTTCCCAAACCAAACTGCTTGCAGCTCTAACTCCCTTCTAACTACCACTTCTTCGGTTCAGTGAGATATGCTGGATTCTAAACGGAGAAGCTTCTCTGACGCTTTTTCACAGAGATTTTGAAACTGAAATCTCCCATGCCGTTTCCACCATAGGCAGCAATGGGCTTCCCCATAGAACTTGCCAACCTGAATTCCTACAGGCTAGATGTGAGAGGCAAATTCTGCTGCTTCCTTCCTTAGAGTTAAACTAGCTTCTGAAAGCTCAACCTCCGGGGAGTTTGTTTGGCAGAGATATAGAACACACTTTTCCAAGCCTGTTGGAAGGCATTTGCAGTTTCATTTCGCGTCTAATTTCCCAAACCAAACTGCTTGCAGCTCTAACTCCCTTCTAACTACCACTTCTTCAGTTCAGTGAGATATGCTGGATTCTAAACGGAGAAGCTTCTCTGACGCTTTTTCACAGAGATTTTGAAACTGAAATTTCCAAACCCGTTTCCAACGAAGGCGCCAATGGGCTTCCCCATAGAACTTGCCAACCTGAATTCCTACAGGCTAGATGTGAGAGGCACATTCTGCTGCTTCCTCCCTTAGAGTTAAACTAGCTTCTGAAAGCTCAACCTCCGGGGAGTTTGTTTGGCAGAGATATAGAACACACTTTTCCAAGCCTGTTGGAAGGCATTTGCAGTTTCATTTCGCGTCTAATTTCCCAAACCAAACTGCTTGCAGCTCTAACTGCCTTCTAACTACCACTTCTTCGGTTCAGTGAGATATGCTGGATTCTAAACGGAGAAGCTTCTCTGACGCTTTTTCACAGAGATTTTGAAACTGAAATCTCCCATGCCGTTTCCACCATAGGCAGCAATGGGCTTCCCCATAGAACTTGCCAACCTGAATTCCTACAGGCTAGATGTGAGAGGCACATTCTGCTGCTTCCTCCCTTAGAGTTAAACTTGCTTCTGAAAGCTCAACCTCCGGGGAGTCTGTTTGGCAGAGATATAGAACACACTTTTCCAAGCCTGTTGGAAGGCATTTGCAGTTTCATTTCGCGTCAAATTTCCCAAACCAAACTGCTTGCAGCTCTAACTCCCTTCTAACTACCACTTCTTCGGTTCAGTGAGATATGCTGGATTCTAAACGGAGAAGCTTCTCTGACGCTTTTTCACAGAGATTTTGAAACTGAAATCTCCCATGCCGTTTCCACCATAGGCAGCAATGGGCTTCCCCATAGAACTTGCCAACCTGAATTCCTACAGGCTAGATGTGAGAGGCACATTCTGCTGCTTCCTCCCTTAGAGTTAAACTAGCTTCTGAAAGCTCAACCTCCGGGGAGTTTGTTTGGCAGAGATATAGAACACACTTTTCCAAGCCTGTTGGAAGGCATTTGCAGTTTCATTTCGCGTCTAATTTCCCAAACCAAACTGCTTGCAGCTCTAACTCCCTTCTAACTACCACTTCTTCGGTTCAGTGAGATATGCTGGATTCTAAACGGAGAAGCTTCTCTGACGCTTTTTCACAGAGATTTTGAAACTGAAATCTGCCATGCCGTTTCCACCATAGGCAGCAATGGGCTTCCCTATAGAACTTGCCAACCTGAATTCCTACAGGCTAGATTTGAGAGGCACATTCTGCTGCTTCCTCCCTTAGAGTTAAACTAGCTTCTGAAAGCTCAACCTCCGGGGAGTTTGTTTGGCAGAGATATAGAACACACTTTTCCAAGCCTGTTGGAAGGCCTTTGCAGTGTCATTTCGCATCTAATTTCCCAAACCAAACTGCTTGCAGCTCTAACTCCCTTCTAACTACCACTTCTTCGGTTCAGTGAGATATGCTGGATTCTAAACGGAGAAGCTTCTCTGATGCTTTTTCACAGAGATTTTGAAACTGAAATCTCCCATGCCGTTTCCACCATAGGCAGCAATGGGCTTCCCCATAGAACTTGCCAACCTGAATTCCTACAGGCTAGATGTGAGAGGCACATTCTGCTGCTTCCTTCCTTAGAGTTAAACTAGCTTCTGAAAGCGCAACCTCCGGGGAGTTTGTTTGGCAGAGATATAGAACACACTTTTCCAAGCCTGTTGGAAGGCATTTGCAGTTTCATTTCGCGTCTAATTTCCCAAACCAAACTGCTTGCAGCTCTAACTCCCTTCTAACTACCACTTCTTCGGTTCAGTGAGATATGCTGGATTCTAAACGGAGAAGCTTCTCTGACGCTTTTTCACAGAGATTTTGAAACTGAAATCTCCCATGCCGTTTCCACCATAGGCAGCAATGGGCTTCCCCACAGAACTTGCCAACCTGAATTCCTACAGGCTAGATGTGAGAGGCACATTCTGCTGCTTCCTCCCTTAGAGTTAAACTTGCTTCTGAAAGCTCAACCTCCGGGGAGTTTGTTTGGCAGAGATATAGAACACACTTTTCTAAGCCTGTTGGAAGGCCTTTGCAGTGTCATTTCGCATCTAATTTCCCAAACCAAACTGCTTGCAGCTCTAACTCCCTTCTAACTACCACTTCTTCGGTTCAGTGAGATATGCTGGATTCTAAACGGAGAAGCTTCTCTGACGCTTTTTCACAGAGATTTTGAAACTGAAATCTCCCATGCCGTTTCCACCATAGGCAGCAATGGGCTTCCCCATAGAACTTGCCAACCTGAATTCCTACAGGCTAGATGTGAGAGGCAAATTCTGCTGCTTCCTTCCTTAGAGTTAAACTAGCTTCTGAAAGCTCAACCTCCGGGGAGTTTGTTTGGCAGAGATATAGAACACACTTTTCCAAGCCTGTTGGAAGGCATTTGCAGTTTCATTTCGCGTCTAATTTCCCAAACCAAACTGCTTGCAGCTCTAACTCCCTTCTAACTACCACTTCTTCGGTTCAGTGAGATATGCTGGATTCTAAACGGAGAAGCTTCTCTGACGCTTTTTCACAGAGATTTTGAAACTGAAATCTCCCATGCTGTTTCCACCATAGCCAGCAATGGGCTTCCCCATAGAACTTGCCAACCTGAATTCCTACAGGCTAGATGTGAGAGGCACATTCTGCTGCTTCCTCCCTTAGAGTTAAACTAGCTTCTGAAAGCTCAACCTCCGGGGAGTCTGTTTGGCAGAGATATAGAACACACTTTTCCAAGCCTGTTGGAAGGCATTTGCAGTTTCATTTCGCGTCTAATTTCCCAAACCAAACTGCTTGCCGCTCTAACTGCCTTCTAACTACCACTTCTTCGGTTCAGTGAGATATGCTGGATTCTAAACGGAGAAGCTTCTCTGACGCTTTTTCACAGATATTTTGAAACTGAAATCTCCCATGCCGTTTCCACCATAGGCAGCAATGGGCTTCCCCACAGAACTTGCCAACCTGAATTCCTACAGGCTAGATGTGAGAGGCACATTCTGCTGCTTCCTCCCTAACAGTTAAGCTTGCTTCTGAAAGCTCAACCTCCGGGGAGTCTGTTTGGCAGAGATATAGAACACACTTTTCCAAGCCTGTTGGAAGGCCTTTGCAGTGTCATTTCGCATTTAATTTCCCAAACCAAACTGCTTGCAGCTCTAACTCCCTTCTAACTACCACTTCTTCGGTTCAGTGAGATATGCTGGATTCTAAACGGAGAAGCTTCTCTGACGCTTTTTCACAGAGATTTTGAAACTGAAATTTCCAAACCCGTTTCCAACGAAGGCGCCAATGGGCTTCCCCATAGAACTTGCCAACCTGAATTCCTACAGGCAAGATGTGAGAGGCACATTCTGCTGCTTCCTCCCTTAGAGTTAAACTAGCTTCTGAAAGCTCAACCTCCGGGGAGTTTGTTTGGCAGAGATATAGAACACACTTTTCCAAGCCTGTTGGAAGGCATTTGCAGTTTCATTTCGCGTCTAATTTCCCAAACCAAACTGCTTGCAGCTCTAACTCCCTTCTAACTACCACTTCTTCGGTTCAGTGAGATATGCTGGATTCTAAACGGAGAAGCTTCTCTGACGCTTTTTCACAGAGATTTTGAAACTGAAATCTCCCATGCCGTTTCCACCATAGGCAGCAATGGGCTTCCCCATAGAACTTGCCAACCTGAATTCCTACAGGCTAGATGTGAGAGGCACATTCTGCTGCTTCCTCCCTAACAGTTAAGCTTGCTTCTGAAAGCTCAACCTCCGGGGACTCTGTTTGGCACAGATATAGAACACACTTTTCCAAGCCTGTTGGAAGGCCTTTGCAGTGTCATTTCGCATCTAATTTCCCAAACCAAACTGCTTGCAGCTCTAACTCCCTTCTAACTACCACTTCTTCGGTTCAGTGAGATATGCTGGATTCTAAACGGAGAAGCTTCTCTGACGCTTTTTCACAGAGATTTTGAAACTGAAATCTCCCATGCCGTTTCCACCATAGGCAGCAATGGGCTTCCCCATAGAACTTGCCAACCTGAATTCCTAAAGGCTAGATGTGAGAGGCACATTCTGCTGCTTCCTCCCTTAGAGTTAAACTTGCTTCTGAAAGCTCAACCTCCGGGGAGTTTGTTTGGCAGAGATATAGAACACACTTTTCCAAGCCTGTTGGAAGGCATTTGCAGGTTCATTTCGCGTCTAATTTCCCAAACCAAACTGCTTGCAGCTCTAACTCCCTTCTAACTACGACTTCTTCGGTTCAGTGAAATATGCTGGATTCTAAACGGAGAAGCTTCTCTGACGCTTTTTCACAGAGATTTTGAAACTGAAATTTCCAAACCCGTTTCCAACGAAGGCGCCAATGGGCTTCCCCATAGAACTTGCCAACCTGAATTCCTACAGGCTAGATGTGAGAGGCACATTCTGCTGCTTCCTCCCTTAGAGTTAAACTAGCTTCTGAAAGCTCAACCTCCGGGGAGTTTGTTTGGCAGAGATATAGAACACACTTTTCCAAGCCTGTTGGAAGGCATTTGCAGTTTCATTTCGCGTCTAATTTCCCAAACCAAACTGCTTGCAGCTCTAACTGCCTTCTAACTACCACTTCTTCTGTTCAGTGAGATATGCTGGATTCTAAACGGAGAAGCTTCTCTGACGCTTTTTCACAGAGATTTTGAAACTGAAATCTCCCATGCCGTTTCCACCATAGGCAGCAATGGGCTTCCCCATAGAACTTGCCAACCTGAATTCCTACAGGCTAGATGTGAGAGGCACATTCTGCTGCTTCCTCCCTAAGAGTTAAGCTTGCTTCTGAAAGCTCAACCTCCGGGGACTCTGTTTGGCACAGATATAGAACACACTTTTCCAAGCCTGTTGGAAGGCCTTTGCAGTGTCATTTCGCATCTAATTTCCCAAACCAAACTGCTTGCAGCTCTAACTCCCTTCTAACTACCACTTCTTCGGTTCAGTGAGATATGCTGGATTCTAAACGGAGAAGCTTCTCTGACGCTTTTTCACAGAGATTTTGAAACTGAAATTTCCAAACCCGTTTCCAACGAAGGCGTCAATTGGCTTCCCCATAGAACTTGCCAACCTGAATTCCTACAGGCTAGATGTGAGAGGCACATTCTGCTGCTTCCTCCCTTAGAGTTAAACTAGCTTCTGAAAGCTCAACCTCCGGGGAGTTTGTTTGGCAGAGATATAGAACACACTTTTCCAAGCCTGTTGGAAGGCATTTGCAGTTTCATTTCGCGTCTAATTTCCCAAACCAAACTGCTTGCAGCTCTAACTGCCTTCTAACTACCAGTTCTTCGGTTCAGTGAGATATGCTGGATTCTAAACGGAGAAGCTTCTCTGACGCTTTTTCACAGAGATTTTGAAACTGAAATCTCCCATGCCGTTTCCACCATAGGCAGCAAAGGGCTTCCCCATAGAACTTGCCAACCTGAATTCCTACAGGCTAGATGTGAGAGGCACATTCTGCTGCTTCCTCCCTTAGAGTTAAACTTGCTTCTGAAAGCTCAACCTCCGGGGAGTTTGTTTGGCAGAGATATAGAACACACTTTTCCAAGCCTGTTGGAAGGCATTTGCAGTTTCATTTCGCGTCTAATTTCCCAAACCAAACTGCTTGCAGCTCTAACTCCCTTCTAACTACCACTTCTTCGGTTCAGTGAGATATGCTGGATTCTAAACGGAGAAGCTTCTCTGACGCTTTTTCACAGAGATTTTGAAACTGAAATCTCCCATGCCGTTTCCACCATAGGCAGCAATGGGCTTCCCCATAGAACTTGCCAACCTGAATTCCTACAGGCTAGATGTGAGAGGCACATTCTGCTGCTTCCTCCCTAAGAGTTAAGCTTGCTTCTGAAAGCTCAACCTCCGGGGAGTCTGTTTGGCAGAGATATAGAACACACTTTTCCAAGCCTGTTGGAAGGCCTTTGCAGTGTCATTTCGCGTCTAATTTCCCAAACCAAACTGCTTGGAGCTCTAACTCCCTTCTAACTACCACTTCTTCGGTTCAGTGAGATATGCTGGATTCTAAACGGAGAAGCTTCTCTGACGCTTTTTCACAGAGATTTTGAAACTGAAATTTCCAAACCCGTTTCCAACGAAGGCGCCAATGGGCTTCCCCATAGAACTTGCCAACCTGAATTCCTACAGGCTAGATGTGAGAGGCACATTCTGCTGCTTCCTCCCTTAGAGTTAAACTAGCTTCTGAAAGCTCAACCTCCGGGGAGTTTGTTTGGCAGAGATATAGAACACACTTTTCCAAGCCTGTTGGAAGGCATTTGCAGTTTCATTTCGCGTCTAATTTCCCAAACCAAACTGCTTGCAGCTCTAACTGCCTTCTAACTACCACTTCTTCGGTTCAGTGAGATATGCTGGATTCTAAACGGAGAAGCTTCTCTGACGCTTTTTCACAGAGATTTTGAAACTGAAATCTCCCATGCCGTTTCCACCATAGGCAGCAATGGGCTTCCCCATAGAACTTGCCAACCTGAATTCCTACAGGCTAGATGTGAGAGGCACATTCTGCTGCTTCCTCCCTTAGAGTTAAACTAGCTTCTGAAAGCTCAACCTCCGGGGAGTTTGTTTGGCAGAGATATAGAACACACTTTTCCAAGCCTGTTGGAAGGCATTTGCAGTTTCATTTCGCGTCTAATTTCCCAAACCAAACTGCTTGCAGCTCTAACTGCCTTCTAACTACTACTTCTTCGGTTCAGTGAGATATGCTGGATTCTAAACGGAGAAGCTTCTCTGACGCTTTTTCACAGAGATTTTGAAACTGAAATCTCCCATGCTGTTTCCACCATAGCCAGCAATGGGCTTCCCCATAGAACTTGCCAACCTGAATTCCTACAGGCTAGATGTGAGAGGCACATTCTGCTGCTTCCTCCCTTAGAGTTAAACTTGCTTCTGAAAGCTCAACCTCCGGGGAGTTTGTTTGGCAGAGATATAGAACACACTTTTCCAAGCCTGTTGGAAGGCATTTGCAGTTTCATTTCGCGTCTAATTTGCCAAACCAAACTGCTTGCAGCTCTAACTCCCTTCTAACTACCACTTCTTCGGTTCAGTGAGTTATGCTGGATTCTAAACGGAGAAGCTTCTCTGACGCTTTTTCACAGAGATTTTGAAACTGAAATCTCCCATGCCGTTTCCACCATAGGCAGCAATGGGCTTCCCCATAGAACTTGCCAACCTGAATTCCTACAGGCTAGATGTGAGAGGCACATTCTGCTGCTTCCTCCCTTAGAGTTAAACTTGCTTCTGAAAGCTCAACCTCCGGGGAGTTTGTTTGGCAGAGATATAGAACACACTTTTCCAAGCCTGTTGGAAGGCATTTGCAGTTTAATTTCGCGTCTAATTTCCCAAACCAAACTGCTTGCAGCTCTAACTCCCTTCTAACTACCACTTCTTCGGTTCAGTGAGATATGCTGGATTCTAAACGGAGAAGCTTCTCTGACGCTTTTTCACAGAGATTTTGAAACTGAAATTTCCAAACCCGTTTCCAACGAAGGCGCCAATGGGCTTCCCCATAGAACTTGCCAACCTGAATTCCTACAGGCTAGATGTGAGAGGCACATTCTGCTGCTTCCTCCCTTAGTGTTAAACTAGCTTCTGAAAGCTCAACCTCCGGGGAGTTTGTTTGGCAGAGATATAGAACACACTTTTCCAAGCCTGTTGGAAGGCCTTTGCAGTGTCATTTCGCATCTAATTTCCCAAACCAAACTGCTTGCAGCTCTAACTCCCTTCTAACTACCACTTCTTCGGTTCAGTGAGATATGCTGGATTCTAAACGGAGAAGCTTCTCTGACGCTTTTTCACAGAGATTTTGAAACTGAAATCTCCCATGCCGTTTCCACCAGAGGCAGCAATGGGCTTCCCCATAGAACTTGCCAACCTGAATTCCTAAAGGCTAGATGTGAGAGGCACATTCTGCTGCTTCCTCCCTTAGAGTTAAACTTGCTTCTGAAAGCTCAACCTCCGGGGAGTTTGTTTGGCAGAGATATAGAACACACTTTTCCAAGCCTGTTGGAAGGCATTTGCAGTTTCATTTCGCGTCTAATTTCCCAAACCAAACTGCTTGCAGCTCTAACTCCCTTCTAACTACCACTTCTTCGGTTCAGTGAGATATGCTGGATTCTAAACGGAGAAGCTTCTCTGACGCTTTTTCACAGAGATTTTGAAACTGAAATTTCCAAACCCGTTTCCAACGAAGGCGCCAATGGGCTTCCCCATAGAACTTGCCAACCTGAATTCCTACAGGCTTGATGTGAGAGGCACATTCTGCTGCTTCCTCCCTTAGAGTTAAACTAGCTTCTGAAAGCTCAACCTCCGGGGAGTTTGTTTGGCAGAGATATAGAACACACTTTTCCAAGCCTGTTGGAAGGCATTTGCAGTTTCATTTCGCGTCTAATTTCCCAAACCAAACTGCTTGCAGCTCTAACTCCCTTCTAACTACCACTTCTTCGGTTCAGTGAGATATGCTGGATTCTAAACGGAGAAGCTCCTCTGACGCTTTTTCACAGAGATTTTGAAACTGAAATCTCCCATGCCGTTTCCACCATAGGCAGCAATGGGCTTCCCCATAGAACTTGCCAACCTGAATTCCTACAGGCTAGATGTGAGAGGCACATTCTGCTGCTTGCTCCATTAGAGTTAAACTAGCTTCTGAAAGCTCAACCTCCGGGGAGTTTGTTTGGCAGAGATATAGAACACACTTTTCCAAGCCTGTTGGAAGGCATTTGCAGTTTCATTTCGCGTCTAATTTCCCAAACCAAACTGCTTGCAGCTCTAACTCCCTTCTAACTACCACTTCTTCGGTTCAGTGAGATATGCTGGATTCTAAACGGAGAAGCTTCTCTGACGCTTTTTCACAGAGATTTTGAAACTGAAATCTCCCATGCCGTTTCCACCATAGGCAGCAATGGGCTTCCTCACAGAACTTGCCAACCTGAATTCCTACAGGCTAGATGTGAGAGGCACATTCTGCTGCTTCCTCCCTTAGAGTTAAACTTGCTTCTGAAAGCTCAACCTCCGGGGAGTTTGTTTGGCAGAGATATAGAACACACTTTTCCAAGCCTGTTGGAAGGCCTTTGCAGTGTCATTTCGCATCTAATTTCCAAAACCAAACTGCTTTCAGCTCTAACTGCCTTCTAACTACCACTTCTTCGGTTCAGTGAGATATGCTGGATTCGAAACGGAGAAGCTTCTCTGACGCTTTTTCACAGAGATTTTGAAACTGAAATCTCCCATGCCGTTTCCACCATAGGCAGCAATGGGCTTCCCCATAGAACTTGCCAACCTGAATTCCTACAGGCTAGATGTGAGAGGCACATTCTGCTGCTTCCTCCCTTAGAGTTAAACTAGCTTCTGAAAGCTCAACCTCCGGGGAGTGTGTTTGGCAGAGATATAGAACACACTTTTCCAAGCCTGTTGGAAGGCATTTGCAGTTTCATTTCGCGTCTAATTTCCCAAACCAAACTGCTTGCAGCTCTAACTCCCTTCTAACTACCACTTCTTCGGTTCAGTGAGATATGCTGTATTCTAAACGGAGAAGCATCTCTGACGCTTTTTCACAGAGATTTTGAAACTGAAATTTCCAAACCCGTTTCCAACGAAGGCGCCAATGGGCTTCCCCATAGAACTTGCCAACCTGAATTCCTACAGGCTAGATGTGAGAGGCACATTCTGCTGCTTCCTCCCTTAGAGTTAAACTAGCTTCTGAAAGCTCAACCTCCGGGGAGTTTGTTTGGCAGAGATATAGAACACACTTTTCCAAGCCTGTTGGAAGGCATTTGCAGTTTCATTTCGCGTCAAATTTCCCAAACCAAACTGCTTGCAGCTCTAACTCCCTTCTAACTACCACTTCTTCGGTTCAGTGAGATATGCTGGATTCTAAACGGAGAAGCTTCTCTGACGCTTTTTCACAGAGATTTTGAAACTGAAATCTCCCATGCCGTTTCCACCATAGGCAGCAATGGGCTTCCCCATAGAACTTGCCAACCTGAATTCCTACAGGCTAGAGGTGAGAGGCACATTCTGCTGCTTCCTCCCTTAGAGTTAAACTTGCTTCTGAAAGCTCAACCTCCGGGGAGTCTGTTTGGCAGAGATATAGAACACACTTTTCCAAGCCTGTTGGAAGGCATTTGCAGTTTCATTTCGCGTCTAATTTCCCAAACCAAACTGCTTGCAGCTCTAACTCCCTTCTAACTACCACTTCTTCGGTTCAGTGAGATATGCTGGATTCTAAACGGAGAAGCTTCTCTGACGCTTTTTCACAGAGATTTTGAAACTGAAATCTCCCATGCCGTTTCCACCATAGGCAGCAATGGGCTTCCCCATAGAACTTGCCAACCTGAATTCCTACAGGCTAGATGTGACAGGCACATTCTGCTGCTTCCTCCCTTAGAGTTAAACTAGCTTCTGAAAGCTCAACCTCCGGGGAGTTTGTTTGGCAGAGATATAGAACACACTTTTCCAAGCCTGTTGGAAGGCATTTGCAGTTTCATTTCGCGTCTAATTTCCCAAACCAAACTGCTTGCAGCTCTAACTCCCTTCTAACTACCACTTCTTCGGTTCAGTGAGATATGCTGGATTCTAAACGGAGAAGCTTCTCTGACGCTTTTTCACAGAGATTTTGAAACTGAAATCTCCCATGCCATTTCCACCATAGGCAGCAATGGGCTTCCCCATAGAACTTGCCAACCTGAATTCCTACAGGCTAGATGTGAGAGGCACATTCTGCTGCTTCTTCCCTTAGAGTTAAACTTGCTTCTGAAAGCTCAACCTCCGGGGAGTTTGTTTGGCAGAGATATAGAACACACTTTTCCAAGCCTGTTGGAAGGCATTTGCAGTTTCATTTCGCGTCTAATTTCCCAAACCAAACTGCTTGCAGCTCTAACTCCCTTCTAACTACCACTTCTTCGGTTCAGTGAGATATGCTGGATTCTAAACGGAGAAGCTTCTCTGACGCTTTTTCACAGAGATTTTGAAACTGAAATCTGCCATGCCGTTTCCACCATAGGCAGCAATGGGCTTCCCTATAGAACTTGCCAACCTGAATTCCTACAGGCTAGATGTGAGAGGCACATTCTGCTGCTTCCTCCCTTAGAGTTAAACTAGCTTCTGAAAGCTCAACCTCCGGGGAGTTTGTTTGGCAGAGATATAGAACACACTTTTCCAAGCCTGTTGGAAGGCCTTTGCAGTGTCATTTCGCATCTAATTTCCCAAACCAAACTGCTTGCAGCTCTAACTCCCTTCTAACTACCACTTCTTCGGTTCAGTGAGATATGCTGGATTCTAAACGGAGAAGCTTCTCTGACGCTTTTTCACAGAGATTTTGAAACTGAAATTTCCAAACCCGTTTCCAACGAAGGCGCCAATGGGCTTCCCCATAGAACTTGCCAACCTGAATTCCTACAGGCTAGATGTGAGAGGCACATTCTGCTGCTTCCTCCCTTAGAGTTAAACTAGCTTCTGAAAGCTCAACCTCCGGGGAGTTTGTTTGGCAGAGATATAGAACACACTTTTCCAAGCCTGTTGGAAGGCATTTGCAGTTTCATTTCGCGTCTAATTTCCCAAACCAAACTGCTTGCAGCTCTAACTCCCTTCTAACTACCACTTCTTCGGTTCAGTGAGATATGCTGGATTCTAAACGGAGAAGCTTCTCTGACGCTTTTTCACAGAGATTTTGAAACTGAAATCTCCCATGCCGTTTCCACCATAGGCAGCAATGGGCTTCCCCACAGAACTTGCCAACCTGAATTCCTACAGGCTAGACGTGAGAGGCACATTCTGCTGCTTCCTCCCTTAGAGTTAAACTTGCTTCTGAAAGCTCAACCTCCGGGGAGTTTGTTTGGCAGAGATATAGAACACACTTTTCCAAGCCTGTTGGAAGGCCTTTGCAGTGTCATTTCGCATCTAATTTCCCAAACCAAACTGCTTGCAGCTCTAACTCCCTTCTAACTACCACTTCTTCGGTTCAGTGAGATATGCTGGATTCTAAACGGAGAAGCTTCTCTGACGCTTTTTCACAGATATTTTGAAACTGAAATCTCCCATGCCGTTTCCACCATAGGCAGCAATGGGCTTCCCCATAGAACTTGCCAACCTGAATTCCTACAGGCTAGATGTGAGAGGCACATTCTGCTGCTTCCTCCCTAACAGTTAAGCTTGCTTCTGAAAGCTCAACCTCCGGGGAGTCTGTTTGGCAGAGATATAGAACACACTTTTCCAAGCCTGTTGGAAGGCCTTTGCAGTGTCATTTCGCATTTAATTTCCCAAACCAAACTGCTTGCAGCTCTAACTCCCTTCTAACTACCACTTCTTCGGTTCAGTGAGATATGCTGGATTCTAAACGGAGAAGCTTCTCTGACGCTTTTTCACAGAGATTTTGAAACTGAAATTTCCAAACCCGTTTCCAACGAAGGCGCCAATGGGCTTCCACATAGAACTTGCCAACCTGAATTCCTACAGGCTAGATGTGAGAGGCACATTCTGCTGCTTCCTCCCTTAGAGTTAAACTAGCTTCTGAAAGCTCAACCTCCGGGGAGTTTGTTTGGCAGAGATATAGAACACACTTTTCCAAGCCTGTTGGAAGGCATTTGCAGTTTCATTTCGCGTCTAATTTCCCAAACCAAACTGCTTGCAGCTCTAACTCCCTTCTAACTACCACTTCTTCGGTTCAGTGAGATATGCTGGATTCTAAACGGAGAAGCTTCTCTGACGCTTTTTCACAGAGATTTTGAAACTGAAATCTCCCATGCCGTTTCCACCATAGGCAGCAATGGGCTTCCCCATAGAACTTGCCAACCTGAATTCCTACAGGCTAGATGTGAGAGGCACATTCTGCTGCTTCCTCCCTAACAGTTAAGCTTGCTTCTGAAAGCTCAACCTCCGGGGACTCTGTTTGGCACAGATATAGAACACACTTTTCCAAGCCTGTTGGAAGGCCTTTGCAGTGTCATTTCGCATCTAATTTCCCAAACCAAACTGCTTGCAGCTCTAACTCCCTTCTAACTACCACTTCTTCGGTTCAGTGAGATATGCTGGATTCTAAACGGAGAAGCTTCTCTGACGCTTTTTCACAGAGATTTTGAAACTGAAATCTCCCATGCCGTTTCCACCATAGGCAGCAATGGGCTTCCCCATAGAACTTGCCAACCTGAATTCCTACAGGCTAGATGTGAGAGGCACATTCTGCTGCTTCCTCCCTTAGAGTTAAACTAGCTTCTGAAAGCTCAACCTCCGGGGAGTTTGTTTGGCAGAGATATAGAACACACTTTTCCAAGCCTGTTGGAAGGCATTTGCAGTTTCATTTCGCGTCTAATTTCCCAAACCAAACTGCTTGCAGCTCTAACTGCCTTCTAACTACTACTTCTTCGGTTCAGTGAGATATGCTGGATTCTAAACGGAGAAGCTTCTCTGACGCTTTTTCACAGAGATTTTGAAACTGAAATCTCCCATGCTGTTTCCACCATAGCCAGCAATGGGCTTCCCCATAGAACTTGCCAACCTGAATTCCTACAGGCTAGATGTGAGAGGCACATTCTGCTGCTTCCTCCCTTAGAGTTAAACTTGCTTCTGAAAGCTCAACCTCCGGGGAGTTTGTTTGGCAGAGATATAGAACACACTTTTCCAAGCCTGTTGGAAGGCATTTGCAGTTTCATTTCGCGTCTAATTTGCCAAACCAAACTGCTTGCAGCTCTAACTCCCTTCTAACTACCACTTCTTCGGTTCAGTGAGTTATGCTGGATTCTAAACGGAGAAGCTTCTCTGACGCTTTTTCACAGAGATTTTGAAACTGAAATCTCCCATGCCGTTTCCACCATAGGCAGCAATGGGCTTCCCCATAGAACTTGCCAACCTGAATTCCTACAGGCTAGATGTGAGAGGCACATTCTGCTGCTTCCTCCCTTAGAGTTAAACTTGCTTCTGAAAGCTCAACCTCCGGGGAGTTTGTTTGGCAGAGATATAGAACACACTTTTCCAAGCCTGTTGGAAGGCATTTGCAGTTTCATTTCGCGTCTAATTTCCCAAACCAAACTGCTTGCAGCTCTAACTCCCTTCTAACTACCACTTCTTCGGTTCAGTGAGATATGCTGGATTCTAAACGGAGAAGCTTCTCTGACGCTTTTTCACAGAGATTTTGAAACTGAAATTTCCAAACCCGTTTCCAACGAAGGCGCCAATGGGCTTCCCCATAGAACTTGCCAACCTGAATTCCTACAGGCTAGATGTGAGAGGCACATTCTGCTGCTTCCTCCCTTAGTGTTAAACTAGCTTCTGAAAGCTCAACCTCCGGGGAGTTTGTTTGGCAGAGATATAGAACACACTTTTCCAAGCCTGTTGGAAGGCCTTTGCAGTGTCATTTCGCATCTAATTTCCCAAACCAAACTGCTTGCAGCTCTAACTCCCTTCTAACTACCACTTCTTCGGTTCAGTGAGATATGCTGGATTCTAAACGGAGAAGCTTCTCTGACGCTTTTTCACAGAGATTTTGAAACTGAAATCTCCCATGCCGTTTCCACCAGAGGCAGCAATGGGCTTCCCCATAGAACTTGCCAACCTGAATTCCTAAAGGCTAGATGTGAGAGGCACATTCTGCTGCTTCCTCCCTTAGAGTTAAACTTGCTTCTGAAAGCTCAACCTCCGGGGAGTTTGTTTGGCAGAGATATAGAACACACTTTTCCAAGCCTGTTGGAAGGCATTTGCAGTTTCATTTCGCGTCTAATTTCCCAAACCAAACTGCTTGCAGCTCTAACTCCCTTCTAACTACCACTTCTTCGGTTCAGTGAGATATGCTGGATTCTAAACGGAGAAGCTTCTCTGACGCTTTTTCACAGAGATTTTGAAACTGAAATTTCCAAACCCGTTTCCAACGAAGGCGCCAATGGGCTTCCCCATAGAACTTGCCAACCTGAATTCCTACAGGCTTGATGTGAGAGGCACATTCTGCTGCTTCCTCCCTTAGAGTTAAACTAGCTTCTGAAAGCTCAACCTCCGGGGAGTTTGTTTGGCAGAGATATAGAACACACTTTTCCAAGCCTGTTGGAAGGCATTTGCAGTTTCATTTCGCGTCTAATTTCCCAAACCAAACTGCTTGCAGCTCTAACTCCCTTCTAACTACCACTTCTTCGGTTCAGTGAGATATGCTGGATTCTAAACGGAGAAGCTCCTCTGACGCTTTTTCACAGAGATTTTGAAACTGAAATCTCCCATGCCGTTTCCACCATAGGCAGCAATGGGCTTCCCCATAGAACTTGCCAACCTGAATTCCTACAGGCTAGATGTGAGAGGCACATTCTGCTGCTTGCTCCATTAGAGTTAAACTAGCTTCTGAAAGCTCAACCTCCGGGGAGTTTGTTTGGCAGAGATATAGAACACACTTTTCCAAGCCTGTTGGAAGGCATTTGCAGTTTCATTTCGCGTCTAATTTCCCAAACCAAACTGCTTGCAGCTCTAACTCCCTTCTAACTACCACTTCTTCGGTTCAGTGAGATATGCTGGATTCTAAACGGAGAAGCTTCTCTGACGCTTTTTCACAGAGATTTTGAAACTGAAATCTCCCATGCCGTTTCCACCATAGGCAGCAATGGGCTTCCTCACAGAACTTGCCAACCTGAATTCCTACAGGCTAGATGTGAGAGGCACATTCTGCTGCTTCCTCCCTTAGAGTTAAACTTGCTTCTGAAAGCTCAACCTCCGGGGAGTTTGTTTGGCAGAGATATAGAACACACTTTTCCAAGCCTGTTGGAAGGCCTTTGCAGTGTCATTTCGCATCTAATTTCCAAAACCAAACTGCTTTCAGCTCTAACTGCCTTCTAACTACCACTTCTTCGGTTCAGTGAGATATGCTGGATTCGAAACGGAGAAGCTTCTCTGACGCTTTTTCACAGAGATTTTGAAACTGAAATCTCCCATGCCGTTTCCACCATAGGCAGCAATGGGCTTCCCCATAGAACTTGCCAACCTGAATTCCTACAGGCTAGATGTGAGAGGCACATTCTGCTGCTTCCTCCCTTAGAGTTAAACTAGCTTCTGAAAGCTCAACCTCCGGGGAGTGTGTTTGGCAGAGATATAGAACACACTTTTCCAAGCCTGTTGGAAGGCATTTGCAGTTTCATTTCGCGTCTAATTTCCCAAACCAAACTGCTTGCAGCTCTAACTCCCTTCTAACTACCACTTCTTCGGTTCAGTGAGATATGCTGTATTCTAAACGGAGAAGCATCTCTGACGCTTTTTCACAGAGATTTTGAAACTGAAATTTCCAAACCCGTTTCCAACGAAGGCGCCAATGGGCTTCCCCATAGAACTTGCCAACCTGAATTCCTACAGGCTAGATGTGAGAGGCACATTCTGCTGCTTCCTCCCTTAGAGTTAAACTAGCTTCTGAAAGCTCAACCTCCGGGGAGTTTGTTTGGCAGAGATATAGAACACACTTTTCCAAGCCTGTTGGAAGGCATTTGCAGTTTCATTTCGCGTCAAATTTCCCAAACCAAACTGCTTGCAGCTCTAACTCCCTTCTAACTACCACTTCTTCGGTTCAGTGAGATATGCTGGATTCTAAACGGAGAAGCTTCTCTGACGCTTTTTCACAGAGATTTTGAAACTGAAATCTCCCATGCCGTTTCCACCATAGGCAGCAATGGGCTTCCCCATAGAACTTGCCAACCTGAATTCCTACAGGCTAGATGTGAGAGGCACATTCTGCTGCTTCCTCCCTTAGAGTTAAACTTGCTTCTGAAAGCTCAACCTCCGGGGAGTCTGTTTGGCAGAGATATAGAACACACTTTTCCAAGCCTGTTGGAAGGCATTTGCAGTTTCATTTCGCGTCTAATTTCCCAAACCAAACTGCTTGCAGCTCTAACTCCCTTCTAACTACCACTTCTTCGGTTCAGTGAGATATGCTGGATTCTAAACGGAGAAGCTTCTCTGACGCTTTTTCACAGAGATTTTGAAACTGAAATCTCCCATGCCGTTTCCACCATAGGCAGCAATGGGCTTCCCCATAGAACTTGCCAACCTGAATTCCTACAGGCTAGATGTGACAGGCACATTCTGCTGCTTCCTCCCTTAGAGTTAAACTAGCTTCTGAAAGCTCAACCTCCGGGGAGTTTGTTTGGCAGAGATATAGAACACACTTTTCCAAGCCTGTTGGAAGGCATTTGCAGTTTCATTTCGCGTCTAATTTCCCAAACCAAACTGCTTGCAGCTCTAACTCCCTTCTAACTACCACTTCTTCGGTTCAGTGAGATATGCTGGATTCTAAACGGAGAAGCTTCTCTGACGCTTTTTCACAGAGATTTTGAAACTGAAATCTCCCATGCCATTTCCACCATAGGCAGCAATGGGCTTCCCCATAGAACTTGCCAACCTGAATTCCTACAGGCTAGATGTGAGAGGCACATTCTGCTGCTTCTTCCCTTAGAGTTAAACTTGCTTCTGAAAGCTCAACCTCCGGGGAGTTTGTTTGGCAGAGATATAGAACACACTTTTCCAAGCCTGTTGGAAGGCATTTGCAGTTTCATTTCGCGTCTAATTTCCCAAACCAAACTGCTTGCAGCTCTAACTCCCTTCTAACTACCACTTCTTCGGTTCAGTGAGATATGCTGGATTCTAAACGGAGAAGCTTCTCTGACGCTTTTTCACAGAGATTTTGAAACTGAAATCTGCCATGCCGTTTCCACCATAGGCAGCAATGGGCTTCCCTATAGAACTTGCCAACCTGAATTCCTACAGGCTAGATGTGAGAGGCACATTCTGCTGCTTCCTCCCTTAGAGTTAAACTAGCTTCTGAAAGCTCAACCTCCGGGGAGTTTGTTTGGCAGAGATATAGAACACACTTTTCCAAGCCTGTTGGAAGGCCTTTGCAGTGTCATTTCGCATCTAATTTCCCAAACCAAACTGCTTGCAGCTCTAACTCCCTTCTAACTACCACTTCTTCGGTTCAGTGAGATATGCTGGATTCTAAACGGAGAAGCTTCTCTGACGCTTTTTCACAGAGATTTTGAAACTGAAATTTCCAAACCCGTTTCCAACGAAGGCGCCAATGGGCTTCCCCATAGAACTTGCCAACCTGAATTCCTACAGGCTAGATGTGAGAGGCACATTCTGCTGCTTCCTCCCTTAGAGTTAAACTAGCTTCTGAAAGCTCAACCTCCGGGGAGTTTGTTTGGCAGAGATATAGAACACACTTTTCCAAGCCTGTTGGAAGGCATTTGCAGTTTCATTTCGCGTCTAATTTCCCAAACCAAACTGCTTGCAGCTCTAACTCCCTTCTAACTACCACTTCTTCGGTTCAGTGAGATATGCTGGATTCTAAACGGAGAAGCTTCTCTGACGCTTTTTCACAGAGATTTTGAAACTGAAATCTCCCATGCCGTTTCCACCATAGGCAGCAATGGGCTTCCCCATAGAACTTGCCAACCTGAATTCCTACAGGCTAGATGTGAGAGGCACATTCTGCTGCTTCCTCCCTTAGAGTTAAACTAGCTTCTGAAAGCTCAACCTCCGGGGAGTTTGTTTGGCAGAGATATAGAACACACTTTTCCAAGCCTGTTGGAAGGCATTTGCAGTTTCATTTCGCGTCTAATTTCCCAAACCAAACTGCTTGCAGCTCTAACTGCCTTCTAACTACCACTTCTTCGGTTCAGTGAGATATGCTGGATTCTAAACGGAGAAGCTTCTCTGACGCTTTTTCACAGAGATTTTGAAACTGAAATCTCCCATGCCGTTTCCACCATAGGCAGCAATGGGCTTCCCCATAGAACTTGCCAACCTGAATTCCTACAGGCTAGATGTGAGAGGCACATTCTGCTGCTTCCTCCCTTAGAGTTAAACTTGCTTCTGAAAGCTCAACCTCCGGGGAGTCTGTTTGGCAGAGATATAGAACACACTTTTCCAAGCCTGTTGGAAGGCATTTGCAGTTTCATTTCGCGTCAAATTTCCCAAACCAAACTGCTTGCAGCTCTAACTCCCTTCTAACTACCACTTCTTCGGTTCAGTGAGATATGCTGGATTCTAAACGGAGAAGCTTCTCTGACGCTTTTTCACAGAGATTTTGAAACTGAAATCTCCCATGCCGTTTCCACCATAGGCAGCAATGGGCTTCCCCATAGAACTTGCCAACCTGAATTCCTACAGGCTAGATGTGAGAGGCACATTCTGCTGCTTCCTCCCTTAGAGTTAAACTAGCTTCTGAAAGCTCAACCTCCGGGGAGTTTGTTTGGCAGAGATATAGAACAAACTTTTCCAAGCCTGTTGGAAGGCATTTGCAGTTTCATTTCGCGTCTAATTTCCCAAACCAAACTGCTTGCAGCTCTAACTCCCTTCTAACTACCACTTCTTCGGTTCAGTGAGATATGCTGGATTCTAAACGGAGAAGCTTCTCTGACGCTTTTTCACAGAGATTTTGAAACTGAAATCTGCCATGCCGTTTCCACCATAGGCAGCAATGGGCTTCCCTATAGAACTTGCCAACCTGAATTCCTACAGGCTAGATTTGAGAGGCACATTCTGCTGCTTCCTCCCTTAGAGTTAAACTAGCTTCTGAAAGCTCAACCTCCGGGGAGTTTGTTTGGCAGAGATATAGAACACACTTTTCCAAGCCTGTTGGAAGGCCTTTGCAGTGTCATTTCGCATCTAATTTCCCAAACCAAACTGCTTGCAGCTCTAACTCCCTTCTAACTACCACTTCTTCGGTTCAGTGAGATATGCTGGATTCTAAACGGAGAAGCTTCTCTGATGCTTTTTCACAGAGATTTTGAAACTGAAATCTCCCATGCCGTTTCCACCATAGGCAGCAATGGGCTTCCCCATAGAACTTGCCAACCTGAATTCCTACAGGCTAGATGTGAGAGGCACATTCTGCTGCTTCCTTCCTTAGAGTTAAACTAGCTTCTGAAAGCGCAACCTCCGGGGAGTTTGTTTGGCAGAGATATAGAACACACTTTTCCAAGCCTGTTGGAAGGCATTTGCAGTTTCATTTCGCGTCTAATTTCCCAAACCAAACTGCTTGCAGCTCTAACTCCCTTCTAACTACCACTTCTTCGGTTCAGTGAGATATGCTGGATTCTAAACGGAGAAGCTTCTCTGACGCTTTTTCACAGAGATTTTGAAACTGAAATTTCCAAACCCGTTTCCAACGAAGGCGCCAATGGGCTTCCCCATAGAACTTGCCAACCTGAATTCCTACAGGCTAGATGTGAGAGGCACATTCTGCTGCTTCCTCCATTAGAGTTAAACTAGCTTCTGAAAGCTCAACCTCCGGGGAGTTTGTTTGGCAGAGATATAGAACACACTTTTCCAAGCCTGTTGGAAGGCATTTGCAGTTTCATTTCGCGTCTAATTTCCCAAACCAAACTGCTTGCAGCTCTAACTCCCTTCTAACTACCACTTCTTCGGTTCAGTGAGATATGCTGGATTCTAAACGGAGAAGCTTCTCTGACGCTTTTTCACAGAGATTTTGAAACTGAAATCTCCCATGCCGTTTCCACCATAGGCAGCAATGGGCTTCCCCACAGAACTTGCCAACCTGAATTCCTACAGGCTAGATGTGAGAGGCACATTCTGCTGCTTCCTCCCTTAGAGTTAAACTTGCTTCTGAAAGCTCAACCTCCGGGGAGTTTGTTTGGCAGAGATATAGAACACACTTTTCTAAGCCTGTTGGAAGGCCTTTGCAGTGTCATTTCGCATCTAATTTCCCAAACCAAACTGCTTGCAGCTCTAACTCCCTTCTAACTACCACTTCTTCGGTTCAGTGAGATATGCTGGATTCTAAACGGAGAAGCTTCTCTGACGCTTTTTCACAGAGATTTTGAAACTGAAATCTCCCATGCCGTTTCCACCATAGGCAGCAATGGGCTTCCCCATAGAACTTGCCAACCTGAATTCCTACAGGCTAGATGTGAGAGGCAAATTCTGCTGCTTCCTTCCTTAGAGTTAAACTAGCTTCTGAAAGCTCAACCTCCGGGGAGTTTGTTTGGCAGAGATATAGAACACACTTTTCCAAGCCTGTTGGAAGGCATTTGCAGTTTCATTTCGCGTCTAATTTCCCAAACCAAACTGCTTGCAGCTCTAACTCCCTTCTAACTACCACTTCTTCGGTTCAGTGAGATATGCTGGATTCTAAACGGAGAAGCTTCTCTGACGCTTTTTCACAGATATTTTGAAACTGAAATCTCCCATGCCGTTTCCACCATAGGCAGCAATGGGCTTCCCCATAGAACTTGCCAACCTGAATTCCTACAGGCTAGATGTGAGAGGCACATTCTGCTGCTTCCTCCCTAACAGTTAAGCTTGCTTCTGAAAGCTCAACCTCCGGGGAGTCTGTTTGGCAGAGATATAGAACACACTTTTCCAAGCCTGTTGGAAGGCCTTTGCAGTGTCATTTCGCATTTAATTTCCCAAACCAAACTGCTTGCAGCTCTAACTCCCTTCTAACTACCACTTCTTCGGTTCAGTGAGATATGCTGGATTCTAAACGGAGAAGCTTCTCTGACGCTTTTTCACAGAGATTTTGAAACTGAAATTTCCAAACCCGTTTCCAACGAAGGCGCCAATGGGCTTCCCCATAGAACTTGCCAACCTGAATTCCTACAGGCAAGATGTGAGAGGCACATTCTGCTGCTTCCTCCCTTAGAGTTAAACTAGCTTCTGAAAGCTCAACCTCCGGGGAGTTTGTTTGGCAGAGATATAGAACACACTTTTCCAAGCCTGTTGGAAGGCATTTGCAGTTTCATTTCGCGTCTAATTTCCCAAACCAAACTGCTTGCAGCTCTAACTCCCTTCTAACTACCACTTCTTCGGTTCAGTGAGATATGCTGGATTCTAAACGGAGAAGCTTCTCTGACGCTTTTTCACAGAGATTTTGAAACTGAAATCTCCCATGCTGTTTCCACCATAGCCAGCAATGGGCTTCCCCATAGAACTTGCCAACCTGAATTCCTACAGGCTAGATGTGAGAGGCACATTCTGCTGCTTCCTCCCTTAGAGTTAAACTAGCTTCTGAAAGCTCAACCTCCGGGGAGTCTGTTTGGCAGAGATATAGAACACACTTTTCCAAGCCTGTTGGAAGGCATTTGCAGTTTCATTTCGCGTCTAATTTCCCAAACCAAACTGCTTGCCGCTCTAACTGCCTTCTAACTACCACTTCTTCGGTTCAGTGAGATATGCTGGATTCTAAACGGAGAAGCTTCTCTGACGCTTTTTCACAGAGATTTTGAAACTGAAATCTCCCATGCCGTTTCCACCATAGGCAGCAATGGGCTTCCCCACAGAACTTGCCAACCTGAATTCCTACAGGCTAGACGTGAGAGGCACATTCTGCTGCTTCCTCCCTTAGAGTTAAACTTGCTTCTGAAAGCTCAACCTCCGGGGAGTTTGTTTGGCAGAGATATAGAACACACTTTTCCAAGCCTGTTGGAAGGCCTTTGCAGTGTCATTTCGCATCTAATTTCCCAAACCAAACTGCTTGAAGCTCTAACTCCCTTCTAACTACCACTTCTTCGGTTCAGTGAGATATGCTGGATTCTAAACGGAGAAGCTTCTCTGACGCTTTTTCACAGAGATTTTGAAACTGAAATCTCCCATGCCGTTTCCACCATAGGCAGCAATGGGCTTCCCCATAGAACTTGCCAACCTGAATTCCTACAGGCTAGATGTGAGAGGCAAATTCTGCTGCTTCCTTCCTTAGAGTTAAACTAGCTTCTGAAAGCTCAACCTCCGGGGAGTTTGTTTGGCAGAGATATAGAACACACTTTTCCAAGCCTGTTGGAAGGCATTTGCAGTTTCATTTCGCGTCTAATTTCCCAAACCAAACTGCTTGCAGCTCTAACTCCCTTCTAACTACCACTTCTTCGGTTCAGTGAGATATGCTGGATTCTAAACGGAGAAGCTTCTCTGACGCTTTTTCACAGAGATTTTGAAACTGAAATTTCCAAACCCGTTTCCAACGAAGGCGCCAATGGGCTTCCCCATAGAACTTGCCAACCTGAATTCCTACAGGCTAGATGTGAGAGGCACATTCTGCTGCTTCCTCCCTTAGAGTTAAACTAGCTTCTGAAAGCTCAACCTCCGGGGAGTTTGTTTGGCAGAGATATAGAACACACTTTTCCAAGCCTGTTGGAAGGCATTTGCAGTTTCATTTCGCGTCTAATTTCCCAAACCAAACTGCTTGCAGCTCTAACTGCCTTCTAACTACCACTTCTTCGGTTCAGTGAGATATGCTGGATTCTAAACGGAGAAGCTTCTCTGACGCTTTTTCACAGAGATTTTGAAACTGAAATCTCCCATGCCGTTTCCACCATAGGCAGCAATGGGCTTCCCCATAGAACTTGCCAACCTGAATTCCTACAGGCTAGATGTGAGAGGCACATTCTGCTGCTTCCTCCCTTAGAGTTAAACTTGCTTCTGAAAGCTCAACCTCCGGGGAGTCTGTTTGGCAGAGATATAGAACACACTTTTCCAAGCCTGTTGGAAGGCATTTGCAGTTTCATTTCGCGTCAAATTTCCCAAACCAAACTGCTTGCAGCTCTAACTCCCTTCTAACTACCACTTCTTCGGTTCAGTGAGATATGCTGGATTCTAAACGGAGAAGCTTCTCTGACGCTTTTTCACAGAGATTTTGAAACTGAAATCTCCCATGCCGTTTCCACCATAGGCAGCAATGGGCTTCCCCATAGAACTTGCCAACCTGAATTCCTACAGGCTAGATGTGAGAGGCACATTCTGCTGCTTCCTCCCTTAGAGTTAAACTAGCTTCTGAAAGCTCAACCTCCGGGGAGTTTGTTTGGCAGAGATATAGAACACACTTTTCCAAGCCTGTTGGAAGGCATTTGCAGTTTCATTTCGCGTCTAATTTCCCAAACCAAACTGCTTGCAGCTCTAACTCCCTTCTAACTACCACTTCTTCGGTTCAGTGAGATATGCTGGATTCTAAAGGGAGAAGCTTCTCTGACGCTTTTTCACAGAGATTTTGAAACTGAAATCTGCCATGCCGTTTCCACCATAGGCAGCAATGGGCTTCCCTATAGAACTTGCCAACCTGAATTCCTACAGGCTAGATTTGAGAGGCACATTCTGCTGCTTCCTCCCTTAGAGTTAAACTAGCTTCTGAAAGCTCAACCTCCGGGGAGTTTGTTTGGCAGAGATATAGAACACACTTTTCCAAGCCTGTTGGAAGGCCTTTGCAGTGTCATTTCGCATCTAATTTCCCAAACCAAACTGCTTGCAGCTCTAACTCCCTTCTAACTACCACTTCTTCGGTTCAGTGAGATATGCTGGATTCTAAACGGAGAAGCTTCTCTGATGCTTTTTCACAGAGATTTTGAAACTGAAATCTCCCATGCCGTTTCCACCATAGGCAGCAATGGGCTTCCCCATAGAACTTGCCAACCTGAATTCCTACAGGCTTGATGTGAGAGGCACATTCTGCTGCTTCCTTCCTTAGAGTTAAACTAGCTTCTGAAAGCGCAACCTCCGGGGAGTTTGTTTGGCAGAGATATAGAACACACTTTTCCAAGCCTGTTGGAAGGCATTTGCAGTTTCATTTCGCGTCTAATTTCCCAAACCAAACTGCTTGCAGCTCTAACTCCCTTCTAACTACCACTTCTTCGGTTCAGTGAGATATGCTGGATTCTAAACGGAGAAGCTTCTCTGACGCTTTTTCACAGAGATTTTGAAACTGAAATTTCCAAACCCGTTTCCAACGAAGGCGCCAATGGGCTTCCCCATAGAACTTGCCAACCTGAATTCCTACAGGCTAGATGTGAGAGGCACATTCTGCTGCTTCCTCCATTAGAGTTAAACTAGCTTCTGAAAGCTCAACCTCCGGGGAGTTTGTTTGGCAGAGATATAGAACACACTTTTCCAAGCCTGTTGGAAGGCATTTGCAGTTTCATTTCGCGTCTAATTTCCCAAACCAAACTGCTTGCAGCTCTAACTCCCTTCTAACTACCACTTCTTCGGTTCAGTGAGATATGCTGGATTCTAAACGGAGAAGCTTCTCTGACGCTTTTTCACAGAGATTTTGAAACTGAAATCTCCCATGCCGTTTCCACCATAGGCAGCAATGGGCTTCCCCACAGAACTTGCCAACCTGAATTCCTACAGGCTAGATGTGAGAGGCACATTCTGCTGCTTCCTCCCTTAGAGTTAAACTAGCTTCTGAAAGCTCAACCTCCGGGGAGTCTGTTTGGCAGAGATATAGAACACACTTTTCCAAGCCTGTTGGAAGGCATTTGCAGTTTCATTTCGCGTCTAATTTCCCAAACCAAACTGCTTGCAGCTCTAACTGCCTTCTAACTACCACTTCTTCGGTTCAGTGAGATATGCTGGATTCTAAACGGAGAAGCTTCTCTGACGCTTTTTCACAGATATTTTGAAACTGAAATCTCCCATGCCGTTTCCACCATAGGCAGCAATGGGCTTCCCCATAGAACTTGCCAACCTGAATTCCTACAGGCTAGATGTGAGAGGCACATTCTGCTGCTTCCTCCCTAACAGTTAAGCTTGCTTCTGAAAGCTCAACCTCCGGGGAGTCTGTTTGGCAGAGATATAGAACACACTTTTCCAAGCCTGTTGGAAGGCCTTTGCAGTGTCATTTCGCATTTAATTTCCCAAACCAAACTGCTTGCAGCTCTAACTCCCTTCTAACTACCACTTCTTCGGTTCAGTGAGATATGCTGGATTCTAAACGGAGAAGCTTCTCTGACGCTTTTTCACAGAGATTTTGAAACTGAAATCTCCCATGCCGTTTCCACCATAGGCAGCAATGGGCTTCCCCATAGAACTTGCCAACCTGAATTCCTACAGGCTAGATGTGAGAGGCAAATTCTGCTGCTTCCTTCCTTAGAGTTAAACTAGCTTCTGAAAGCTCAACCTCCGGGGAGTTTGTTTGGCAGAGATATAGAACACACTTTTCCAAGCCTGTTGGAAGGCATTTGCAGTTTCATTTCGCGTCTAATTTCCCAAACCAAACTGCTTGCAGCTCTAACTCCCTTCTAACTACCACTTCTTCGGTTCAGTGAGATATGCTGGATTCTAAACGGAGAAGCTTCTCTGACGCTTTTTCACAGAGATTTTGAAACTGAAATCTCCCATGCTGTTTCCACCATAGCCAGCAATGGGCTTCCCCATAGAACTTGCCAACCTGAATTCCTACAGGCTAGATGTGAGAGGCACATTCTGCTGCTTCCTCCCTTAGAGTTAAACTAGCTTCTGAAAGCTCAACCTCCGGGGAGTCTGTTTGGCAGAGATATAGAACACACTTTTCCAAGCCTGTTGGAAGGCATTTGCAGTTTCATTTCGCGTCTAATTTCCCAAACCAAACTGCTTGCAGCTCTAACTGCCTTCTAACTACCACTTCTTCGGTTCAGTGAGATATGCTGGATTCTAAACGGAGAAGCTTCTCTGACGCTTTTTCACAGATATTTTGAAACTGAAATCTCCCATGCCGTTTCCACCATAGGCAGCAATGGGCTTCCCCATAGAACTTGCCAACCTGAATTCCTACAGGCTAGATGTGAGAGGCACATTCTGCTGCTTCCTCCCTAACAGTTAAGCTTGCTTCTGAAAGCTCAACCTCCGGGGAGTCTGTTTGGCAGAGATATAGAACACACTTTTCCAAGCCTGTTGGAAGGCCTTTGCAGTGTCATTTCGCATTTAATTTCCCAAACCAAACTGCTTGCAGCTCTAACTCCCTTCTAACTACCACTTCTTCGGTTCAGTGAGATATGCTGGATTCTAAACGGAGAAGCTTCTCTGACGCTTTTTCACAGAGATTTTGAAACTGAAATTTCCAAACCCGTTTCCAACGAAGGCGCCAATGGGCTTCCCCATAGAACTTGCCAACCTGAATTCCTACAGGCAAGATGTGAGAGGCACATTCTGCTGCTTCCTCCCTTAGAGTTAAACTAGCTTCTGAAAGCTCAACCTCCGGGGAGTTTGTTTGGCAGAGATATAGAACACACTTTTCCAAGCCTGTTGGAAGGCATTTGCAGTTTCATTTCGCGTCTAATTTCCCAAACCAAACTGCTTGCAGCTCTAACTCCCTTCTAACTACCACTTCTTCGGTTCAGTGAGATATGCTGGATTCTAAACGGAGAAGCTTCTCTGACGCTTTTTCACAGAGATTTTGAAACTGAAATCTCCCATGCCGTTTCCACCATAGGCAGCAATGGGCTTCCCCATAGAACTTGCCAACCTGAATTCCTACAGGCTAGATGTGAGAGGCACATTCTGCTGCTTCCTCCCTAACAGTTAAGCTTGCTTCTGAAAGCTCAACCTCCGGGGACTCTGTTTGGCACAGATATAGAACACACTTTTCCAAGCCTGTTGGAAGGCCTTTGCAGTGTCATTTCGCATCTAATTTCCCAAACCAAACTGCTTGCAGCTCTAACTCCCTTCTAACTACCACTTCTTCGGTTCAGTGAGATATGCTGGATTCTAAACGGAGAAGCTTCTCTGACGCTTTTTCACAGAGATTTTGAAACTGAAATCTCCCATGCCGTTTCCACCATAGGCAGCAATGGGCTTCCCCATAGAACTTGCCAACCTGAATTCCTACAGGCTAGATGTGAGAGGCACATTCTGCTGCTTCCTCCCTTAGAGTTAAACTAGCTTCTGAAAGCTCAACCTCCGGGGAGTTTGTTTGGCAGAGATATAGAACACACTTTTCCAAGCCTGTTGGAAGGCATTTGCAGTTTCATTTCGCGTCTAATTTCCCAAACCAAACTGCTTGCAGCTCTAACTGCCTTCTAACTACTACTTCTTCGGTTCAGTGAGATATGCTGGATTCTAAACGGAGAAGCTTCTCTGACGCTTTTTCACAGAGATTTTGAAACTGAAATCTCCCATGCTGTTTCCACCATAGCCAGCAATGGGCTTCCCCATAGAACTTGCGAACCTGAATTCCTACAGGCTAGATGTGAGAGGCACATTCTGCTGCTTCCTCCCTTAGAGTTAAACTTGCTTCTGAAAGCTCAACCTCCGGGGAGTTTGTTTGGCAGAGATATAGAACACACTTTTCCAAGCCTGTTGGAAGGCATGTGCAGTTTCATTTCGCGTCTAATTTCCCAAACCAAACTGCTTGCAGCTCTAACTCCCTTCTAACTACCACTTCTTCGGTTCAGTGAGTTATGCTGGATTCTAAACGGAGAAGCTTCTCTGACGCTTTTTCACAGAGATTTTGAAACTGAAATCTCCCATGCCGTTTCCACCATAGGCAGCAATGGGCTTCCCCATAGAACTTGCCAACCTGAATTCCTACAGGCTAGATGTGAGAGGCACATTCTGCTGCTTCCTCCCTTAGAGTTAAACTAGCTTCTGAAAGCTCAACCTCCGGGGAGTCTGTTTGGCAGAGATATAGAACACACTTTTCCAAGCCTGTTGGAAGGCATTTGCAGTTTCATTTCGCGTCTAATTTCCCAAACCAAACTGCTTGCAGCTCTAACTGCCTTCTAACTACCACTTCTTCGGTTCAGTGAGATATGCTGGATTCTAAACGGAGAAGCTTCTCTGACGCTTTTTCACAGATATTTTGAAACTGAAATCTCCCATGCCGTTTCCACCATAGGCAGCAATGGGCTTCCCCATAGAACTTGCCAACCTGAATTCCTACAGGCTAGATGTGAGAGGCACATTCTGCTGCTTCCTCCCTAACAGTTAAGCTTGCTTCTGAAAGCTCAACCTCCGGGGAGTCTGTTTGGCAGAGATATAGAACACACTTTTCCAAGCCTGTTGGAAGGCCTTTGCAGTGTCATTTCGCATTTAATTTCCCAAACCAAACTGCTTGCAGCTCTAACTCCCTTCTAACTACCACTTCTTCGGTTCAGTGAGATATGCTGGATTCTAAACGGAGAAGCTTCTCTGACGCTTTTTCACAGAGATTTTGAAACTGAAATTTCCAAACCCGTTTCCAACGAAGGCGCCAATGGGCTTCCACATAGAACTTGCCAACCTGAATTCCTACAGGCTAGATGTGAGAGGCACATTCTGCTGCTTCCTCCCTTAGAGTTAAACTAGCTTCTGAAAGCTCAACCTCCGGGGAGTTTGTTTGGCAGAGATATAGAACACACTTTTCCAAGCCTGTTGGAAGGCATTTGCAGTTTCATTTCGCGTCTAATTTCCCAAACCAAACTGCTTGCAGCTCTAACTCCCTTCTAACTACCACTTCTTCGGTTCAGTGAGATATGCTGGATTCTAAACGGAGAAGCTTCTCTGACGCTTTTTCACAGAGATTTTGAAACTGAAATCTCCCATGCCGTTTCCACCATAGGCAGCAATGGGCTTCCCCATAGAACTTGCCAACCTGAATTCCTACAGGCTAGATGTGAGAGGCACATTCTGCTGCTTCCTCCCTAACAGTTAAGCTTGCTTCTGAAAGCTCAACCTCCGGGGACTCTGTTTGGCACAGATATAGAACACACTTTTCCAAGCCTGTTGGAAGGCCTTTGCAGTGTCATTTCGCATCTAATTTCCCAAACCAAACTGCTTGCAGCTCTAACTCCCTTCTAACTACCACTTCTTCGGTTCAGTGAGATATGCTGGATTCTAAACGGAGAAGCTTCTCTGACGCTTTTTCACAGAGATTTTGAAACTGAAATCTCCCATGCCGTTTCCACCATAGGCAGCAATGGGCTTCCCCATAGAACTTGCCAACCTGAATTCCTACAGGCTAGATGTGAGAGGCACATTCTGCTGCTTCCTCCCTTAGAGTTAAACTAGCTTCTGAAAGCTCAACCTCCGGGGAGTTTGTTTGGCAGAGATATAGAACACACTTTTCCAAGCCTGTTGGAAGGCATTTGCAGTTTCATTTCGCGTCTAATTTCCCAAACCAAACTGCTTGCAGCTCTAACTGCCTTCTAACTACTACTTCTTCGGTTCAGTGAGATATGCTGGATTCTAAACGGAGAAGCTTCTCTGACGCTTTTTCACAGAGATTTTGAAACTGAAATCTCCCATGCTGTTTCCACCATAGCCAGCAATGGGCTTCCCCATAGAACTTGCCAACCTGAATTCCTACAGGCTAGATGTGAGAGGCACATTCTGCTGCTTCCTCCCTTAGAGTTAAACTTGCTTCTGAAAGCTCAACCTCCGGGGAGTTTGTTTGGCAGAGATATAGAACACACTTTTCCAAGCCTGTTGGAAGGCATTTGCAGTTTCATTTCGCGTCTAATTTGCCAAACCAAACTGCTTGCAGCTCTAACTCCCTTCTAACTACCACTTCTTCGGTTCAGTGAGTTATGCTGGATTCTAAACGGAGAAGCTTCTCTGACGCTTTTTCACAGAGATTTTGAAACTGAAATCTCCCATGCCGTTTCCACCATAGGCAGCAATGGGCTTCCCCATAGAACTTGCCAACCTGAATTCCTACAGGCTAGATGTGAGAGGCACATTCTGCTGCTTCCTCCCTTAGAGTTAAACTTGCTTCTGAAAGCTCAACCTCCGGGGAGTTTGTTTGGCAGAGATATAGAACACACTTTTCCAAGCCTGTTGGAAGGCATTTGCAGTTTCATTTCGCGTCTAATTTCCCAAACCAAACTGCTTGCAGCTCTAACTCCCTTCTAACTACCACTTCTTCGGTTCAGTGAGATATGCTGGATTCTAAACGGAGAAGCTTCTCTGACGCTTTTTCACAGAGATTTTGAAACTGAAATTTCCAAACCCGTTTCCAACGAAGGCGCCAATGGGCTTCCCCATAGAACTTGCCAACCTGAATTCCTACAGGCTTGATGTGAGAGGCACATTCTGCTGCTTCCTCCCTTAGAGTTAAACTAGCTTCTGAAAGCTCAACCTCCGGGGAGTTTGTTTGGCAGAGATATAGAACACACTTTTCCAAGCCTGTTGGAAGGCATTTGCAGTTTCATTTCGCGTCTAATTTCCCAAACCAAACTGCTTGCAGCTCTAACTCCCTTCTAACTACCACTTCTTCGGTTCAGTGAGATATGCTGGATTCTAAACGGAGAAGCTCCTCTGACGCTTTTTCACAGAGATTTTGAAACTGAAATCTCCCATGCCGTTTCCACCATAGGCAGCAATGGGCTTCCCCATAGAACTTGCCAACCTGAATTCCTACAGGCTAGATGTGAGAGGCACATTCTGCTGCTTGCTCCATTAGAGTTAAACTAGCTTCTGAAAGCTCAACCTCCGGGGAGTTTGTTTGGCAGAGATATAGAACACACTTTTCCAAGCCTGTTGGAAGGCATTTGCAGTTTCATTTCGCGTCTAATTTCCCAAACCAAACTGCTTGCAGCTCTAACTCCCTTCTAACTACCACTTCTTCGGTTCAGTGAGATATGCTGGATTCTAAACGGAGAAGCTTCTCTGACGCTTTTTCACAGAGATTTTGAAACTGAAATCTCCCATGCCGTTTCCACCATAGGCAGCAATGGGCTTCCTCACAGAACTTGCCAACCTGAATTCCTACAGGCTAGATGTGAGAGGCACATTCTGCTGCTTCCTCCCTTAGAGTTAAACTTGCTTCTGAAAGCTCAACCTCCGGGGAGTTTGTTTGGCAGAGATATAGAACACACTTTTCCAAGCCTGTTGGAAGGCCTTTGCCGTGTCATTTCGCATCTAATTTCCAAAACCAAACTGCTTTCAGCTCTAACTGCCTTCTAACTACCACTTCTTCGGTTCAGTGAGATATGCTGGATTCGAAACGGAGAAGCTTCTCTGACGCTTTTTCACAGAGATTTTGAAACTGAAATCTCCCATGCCGTTTCCACCATAGGCAGCAATGGGCTTCCCCATAGAACTTGCCAACCTGAATTCCTACAGGCTAGATGTGAGAGGCACATTCTGCTGCTTCCTCCCTAACAGTTAAGCTTGCTTCTGAAAGCTCAACCTCCGGGGACTCTGTTTGGCACAGATATAGAACACACTTTTCCAAGCCTGTTGGAAGGCCTTTGCAGTGTCATTTCGCATGTAATTTCCCAAACCAAACTGCTTGCAGCTCTAACTCCCTTCTAACTACCACTTCTTCGGTTCAGTGAGATATGCTGGATTCTAAACGGAGAAGCTTCTCTGACGCTTTTTCACAGAGATTTTGAAACTGAAATCTTCCATGCCGTTTCCACCATAGTTAGCAATGGGCTTCCCCATAGAACTTGCCAACCTGAATTCCTAAAGGCTAGATGTGAGAGGCACATTCTGCTGCTTCCTCCCTTAGAGTTAAACTAGCTTCTGAAAGCTCAACCTCCGGGGAGTGTGTTTGGCAGAGATATAGAACACACTTTTCCAAGCCTGTTGGAAGGCATTTGCAGTTTCATTTCGCGTCTAATTTCCCAAACCAAACTGCTTGCAGCTCTAACTCCCTTCTAACTACCACTTCTTCGGTTCAGTGAGATATGCTGTATTCTAAACGGAGAAGCATCTCTGACGCTTTTTCACAGAGATTTTGAAACTGAAATTTCCAAACCCGTTTCCAACGAAGGCGCCAATGGGCTTCCCCATAGAACTTGCCAACCTGAATTCCTACAGGCTAGATGTGAGAGGCACATTCTGCTGCTTCCTCCCTTAGAGTTAAACTAGCTTCTGAAAGCTCAACCTCCGGGGAGTTTGTTTGGCAGAGATATAGAACACACTTTTCCAAGCCTGTTGGAAGGCATTTGCAGTTTCATTTCGCGTCAAATTTCCCAAACCAAACTGCTTGCAGCTCTAACTCCCTTCTAACTACCACTTCTTCGGTTCAGTGAGATATGCTGGATTCTAAACGGAGAAGCTTCTCTGACGCTTTTTCACAGAGATTTTGAAACTGAAATCTCCCATGCCGTTTCCACCATAGGCAGCAATGGGCTTCCCCATAGAACTTGCCAACCTGAATTCCTACAGGCTAGATGTGAGAGGCACATTCTGCTGCTTCCTCCCTTAGAGTTAAACTTGCTTCTGAAAGCTCAACCTCCGGGGAGTCTGTTTGGCAGAGATATAGAACACACTTTTCCAAGCCTGTTGGAAGGCATTTGCAGTTTCATTTCGCGTCTAATTTCCCAAACCAAACTGCTTGCAGCTCTAACTCCCTTCTAACTACCACTTCTTCGGTTCAGTGAGATATGCTGGATTCTAAACGGAGAAGCTTCTCTGACGCTTTTTCACAGAGATTTTGAAACTGAAATCTCCCATGCCGTTTCCACCATAGGCAGCAATGGGCTTCCCCATAGAACTTGCCAACCTGAATTCCTACAGGCTAGATGTGACAGGCACATTCTGCTGCTTCCTCCCTTAGAGTTAAACTAGCTTCTGAAAGCTCAACCTCCGGGGAGTTTGTTTGGCAGAGATATAGAACACACTTTTCCAAGCCTGTTGGAAGGCATTTGCAGTGTCATTTCGCGTCTAATTTCCCAAACCAAACTGCTTGCAGCTCTAACTCCCTTCTAACTACCACTTCTTCGGTTCAGTGAGATATGCTGGATTCTAAACGGAGAAGCTTCTCTGACGCTTTTTCACAGAGATTTTGAAACTGAAATCTCCCATGCCATTTCCACCATAGGCAGCAATGGGCTTCCCCATAGAACTTGCCAACCTGAATTCCTACAGGCTAGATGTGAGAGGCACATTCTGCTGCTTCTTCCCTTAGAGTTAAACTTGCTTCTGAAAGCTCAACCTCCGGGGAGTTTGTTTGGCAGAGATATAGAACACACTTTTCCAAGCCTGTTGGAAGGCATTTGCAGTTTCATTTCGCGTCTAATTTCCCAAACCAAACTGCTTGCAGCTCTAACTCCCTTCTAACTACCACTTCTTCGGTTCAGTGAGATATGCTGGATTCTAAACGGAGAAGCTTCTCTGACGCTTTTTCACAGAGATTTTGAAACTGAAATCTGCCATGCCGTTTCCACCATAGGCAGCAATGGGCTTCCCTATAGAACTTGCCAACCTGAATTCCTACAGGCTAGATGTGAGAGGCACATTCTGCTGCTTCCTCCCTTAGAGTTAAACTAGCTTCTGAAAGCTCAACCTCCGGGGAGTTTGTTTGGCAGAGATATAGAACACACTTTTCCAAGCCTGTTGGAAGGCCTTTGCAGTGTCATTTCGCATCTAATTTCCCAAACCAAACTGCTTGCAGCTCTAACTCCCTTCTAACTACCACTTCTTCGGTTCAGTGAGATATGCTGGATTCTAAACGGAGAAGCTTCTCTGACGCTTTTTCACAGAGATTTTGAAACTGAAATTTCCAAACCCGTTTCCAACGAAGGCGCCAATGGGCTTCCCCATAGAACTTGCCAACCTGAATTCCTACAGGCTAGATGTGAGAGGCACATTCTGCTGCTTCCTCCCTTAGAGTTAAACTAGCTTCTGAAAGCTCAACCTCCGGGGAGTTTGTTTGGCAGAGATATAGAACACACTTTTCCAAGCCTGTTGGAAGGCATTTGCAGTTTCATTTCGCGTCTAATTTCCCAAACCAAACTGCTTGCAGCTCTAACTCCCTTCTAACTACCACTTCTTCGGTTCAGTGAGATATGCTGGATTCTAAACGGAGAAGCTTCTCTGACGCTTTTTCACAGAGATTTTGAAACTGAAATCTCCCATGCCGTTTCCACCATAGGCAGCAATGGGCTTCCCCACAGAACTTGCCAACCTGAATTCCTACAGGCTAGACGTGAGAGGCACATTCTGCTGCTTCCTCCCTTAGAGTTAAACTTGCTTCTGAAAGCTCAACCTCCGGGGAGTTTGTTTGGCAGAGATATAGAACACACTTTTCCAAGCCTGTTGGAAGGCCTTTGCAGTGTCATTTCGCATCTAATTTCCCAAACCAAACTGCTTGCAGCTCTAACTCCCTTCTAACTACCACTTCTTCGGTTCAGTGAGATATGCTGGATTCTAAACGGAGAAGCTTCTCTGACGCTTTTTCACAGAGATTTTGAAACTGAAATCTCCCATGCCGTTTCCACCATAGGCAGCAATGGGCTTCCCCATAGAACTTGCCAACCTGAATTCCTACAGGCTAGATGTGAGAGGCAAATTCTGCTGCTTCCTTCCTTAGAGTTAAACTAGCTTCTGAAAGCTCAACCTCCGGGGAGTTTGTTTGGCAGAGATATAGAACACACTTTTCCAAGCCTGTTGGAAGGCATTTGCAGTTTCATTTCGCGTCTAATTTCCCAAACCAAACTGCTTGCAGCTCTAACTCCCTTCTAACTACCACTTCTTCGGTTCAGTGAGATATGCTGGATTCTAAACGGAGAAGCTTCTCTGACGCTTTTTCACAGAGATTTTGAAACTGAAATTTCCAAACCCGTTTCCAACGAAGGCGCCAATGGGCTTCCCCATAGAACTTGCCAACCTGAATTCCTACAGGCTAGATGTGAGAGGCACATTCTGCTGCTTCCTCCCTTAGAGTTAAACTAGCTTCTGAAAGCTCAACCTCCGGGGAGTTTGTTTGGCAGAGATATAGAACACACTTTTCCAAGCCTGTTGGAAGGCATTTGCAGTTTCATTTCGCGTCTAATTTCCCAAACCAAACTGCTTGCAGCTCTAACTGCCTTCTAACTACCACTTCTTCGGTTCAGTGAGATATGCTGGATTCTAAACGGAGAAGCTTCTCTGACGCTTTTTCACAGAGATTTTGAAACTGAAATCTCCCATGCCGTTTCCACCATAGGCAGCAATGGGCTTCCCCATAGAACTTGCCAACCTGAATTCCTACAGGCTAGATGTGAGAGGCACATTCTGCTGCTTCCTCCCTTAGAGTTAAACTTGCTTCTGAAAGCTCAACCTCCGGGGAGTCTGTTTGGCAGAGATATAGAACACACTTTTCCAAGCCTGTTGGAAGGCATTTGCAGTTTCATTTCGCGTCAAATTTCCCAAACCAAACTGCTTGCAGCTCTAACTCCCTTCTAACTACCACTTCTTCGGTTCAGTGAGATATGCTGGATTCTAAACGGAGAAGCTTCTCTGACGCTTTTTCACAGAGATTTTGAAACTGAAATCTCCCATGCCGTTTCCACCATAGGCAGCAATGGGCTTCCCCATAGAACTTGCCAACCTGAATTCCTACAGGCTAGATGTGAGAGGCACATTCTGCTGCTTCCTCCCTTAGAGTTAAACTAGCTTCTGAAAGCTCAACCTCCGGGGAGTTTGTTTGGCAGAGATATAGAACACACTTTTCCAAGCCTGTTGGAAGGCATTTGCAGTTTCATTTCGCGTCTAATTTCCCAAACCAAACTGCTTGCAGCTCTAACTCCCTTCTAACTACCACTTCTTCGGTTCAGTGAGATATGCTGGATTCTAAACGGAGAAGCTTCTCTGACGCTTTTTCACAGAGATTTTGAAACTGAAATCTGCCATGCCGTTTCCACCATAGGCAGCAATGGGCTTCCCTATAGAACTTGCCAACCTGAATTCCTACAGGCTAGATTTGAGAGGCACATTCTGCTGCTTCCTCCCTTAGAGTTAAACTAGCTTCTGAAAGCTCAACCTCCGGGGAGTCTGTTTGGCAGAGATATAGAACACACTTTTCCAAGCCTGTTGGAAGGCCTTTGCAGTGTCATTTCGCATCTAATTTCCCAAACCAAACTGCTTGCAGCTCTAACTCCCTTCTAACTACCACTTCTTCGGTTCAGTGAGATATGCTGGATTCTAAACGGAGAAGCTTCTCTGATGCTTTTTCACAGAGATTTTGAAACTGAAATCTCCCATGCCGTTTCCACCATAGGCAGCAATGGGCTTCCCCATAGAACTTGCCAACCTGAATTCCTACAGGCTAGATGTGAGAGGCACATTCTGCTGCTTCCTTCCTTAGAGTTAAACTAGCTTCTGAAAGCGCAACCTCCGGGGAGTTTGTTTGGCAGAGATATAGAACACACTTTTCCAAGCCTGTTGGAAGGCATTTGCAGTTTCATTTCGCGTCTAATTTCCCAAACCAAACTGCTTGCAGCTCTAACTCCCTTCTAACTACCACTTCTTCGGTTCAGTGAGATATGCTGGATTCTAAACGGAGAAGCTTCTCTGACGCTTTTTCACAGAGATTTTGAAACTGAAATTTCCAAACCCGTTTCCAACGAAGGCGCCAATGGGCTTCCCCATAGAACTTGCCAACCTGAATTCCTACAGGCTAGATGTGAGAGGCACATTCTGCTGCTTCCTCCATTAGAGTTAAACTAGCTTCTGAAAGCTCAACCTCCGGGGAGTTTGTTTGGCAGAGATATAGAACACACTTTTCCAAGCCTGTTGGAAGGCATTTGCAGTTTCATTTCGCGTCTAATTTCCCAAACCAAACTGCTTGCAGCTCTAACTCCCTTCTAACTACCACTTCTTCGGTTCAGTGAGATATGCTGGATTCTAAACGGAGAAGCTTCTCTGACGCTTTTTCACAGAGATTTTGAAACTGAAATCTCCCATGCCGTTTCCACCATAGGCAGCAATGGGCTTCCCCACAGAACTTGCCAACCTGAATTCCTACAGGCTAGATGTGAGAGGCACATTCTGCTGCTTCCTCCCTTAGAGTTAAACTTGCTTCTGAAAGCTCAACCTCCGGGGAGTTTGTTTGGCAGAGATATAGAACACACTTTTCTAAGCCTGTTGGAAGGCCTTTGCAGTGTCATTTCGCATCTAATTTCCCAAACCAAACTGCTTGCAGCTCTAACTCCCTTCTAACTACCACTTCTTCGGTTCAGTGAGATATGCTGGATTCTAAACGGAGAAGCTTCTCTGACGCTTTTTCACAGAGATTTTGAAACTGAAATCTCCCATGCCGTTTCCACCATAGGCAGCAATGGGCTTCCCCATAGAACTTGCCAACCTGAATTCCTACAGGCTAGATGTGAGAGGCAAATTCTGCTGCTTCCTTCCTTAGAGTTAAACTAGCTTCTGAAAGCTCAACCTCCGGGGAGTTTGTTTGGCAGAGATATAGAACACACTTTTCCAAGCCTGTTGGAAGGCATTTGCAGTTTCATTTCGCGTCTAATTTCCCAAACCAAACTGCTTGCAGCTCTAACTCCCTTCTAACTACCACTTCTTCGGTTCAGTGAGATATGCTGGATTCTAAACGGAGAAGCTTCTCTGACGCTTTTTCACAGATATTTTGAAACTGAAATCTCCCATGCCGTTTCCACCATAGGCAGCAATGGGCTTCCCCATAGAACTTGCCAACCTGAATTCCTACAGGCTAGATGTGAGAGGCACATTCTGCTGCTTCCTCCCTAACAGTTAAGCTTGCTTCTGAAAGCTCAACCTCCGGGGAGTCTGTTTGGCAGAGATATAGAACACACTTTTCCAAGCCTGTTGGAAGGCCTTTGCAGTGTCATTTCGCATTTAATTTCCCAAACCAAACTGCTTGCAGCTCTAACTCCCTTCTAACTACCACTTCTTCGGTTCAGTGAGATATGCTGGATTCTAAACGGAGAAGCTTCTCTGACGCTTTTTCACAGAGATTTTGAAACTGAAATCTCCCATGCCGTTTCCACCATAGGCAGCAATGGGCTTCCCCATAGAACTTGCCAACCTGAATTCCTACAGGCTAGATGTGAGAGGCAAATTCTGCTGCTTCCTTCCTTAGAGTTAAACTAGCTTCTGAAAGCTCAACCTCCGGGGAGTTTGTTTGGCAGAGATATAGAACACACTTTTCCAAGCCTGTTGGAAGGCATTTGCAGTTTCATTTCGCGTCTAATTTCCCAAACCAAACTGCTTGCAGCTCTAACTCCCTTCTAACTACCACTTCTTCGGTTCAGTGAGATATGCTGGATTCTAAACGGAGAAGCTTCTCTGACGCTTTTTCACAGAGATTTTGAAACTGAAATCTCCCATGCTGTTTCCACCATAGCCAGCAATGGGCTTCCCCATAGAACTTGCCAACCTGAATTCCTACAGGCTAGATGTGAGAGGCACATTCTGCTGCTTCCTCCCTTAGAGTTAAACTAGCTTCTGAAAGCTCAACCTCCGGGGAGTCTGTTTGGCAGAGATATAGAACACACTTTTCCAAGCCTGTTGGAAGGCATTTGCAGTTTCATTTCGCGTCTAATTTCCCAAACCAAACTGCTTGCAGCTCTAACTGCCTTCTAACTACCACTTCTTCGGTTCAGTGAGATATGCTGGATTCTAAACGGAGAAGCTTCTCTGACGCTTTTTCACAGATATTTTGAAACTGAAATCTCCCATGCCGTTTCCACCATAGGCAGCAATGGGCTTCCCCATAGAACTTGCCAACCTGAATTCCTACAGGCTAGATGTGAGAGGCACATTCTGCTGCTTCCTCCCTAACAGTTAAGCTTGCTTCTGAAAGCTCAACCTCCGGGGAGTCTGTTTGGCAGAGATATAGAACACACTTTTCCAAGCCTGTTGGAAGGCCTTTGCAGTGTCATTTCGCATATAATTTCCCAAACCAAACTGCTTGCAGCTCTAACTCCCTTCTAACTACCACTTCTTCGGTTCAGTGAGATATGCTGGATTCTAAACGGAGAAGCTTCTCTGACGCTTTTTCACAGAGATTTTGAAACTGAAATTTCCAAACCCGTTTCCAACGAAGGCGCCAATGGGCTTCCCCATAGAACTTGCCAACCTGAATTCCTACAGGCAAGATGTGAGAAGCACATTCTGCTGCTTCCTCCCTTAGAGTTAAACTAGCTTCTGAAAGCTCAACCTCCGGGGAGTTTGTTTGGCAGAGATATAGAACACACTTTTCCAAGCCTGTTGGAAGGCATTTGCAGTTTCATTTCGCGTCTAATTTCCCAAACCAAACTGCTTGCAGCTCTAACTCCCTTCTAACTACCACTTCTTCGGTTCAGTGAGATATGCTGGATTCTAAACGGAGAAGCTTCTCTGACGCTTTTTCACAGAGATTTTGAAACTGAAATCTCCCATGCCGTTTCCACCATAGGCAGCAATGGGCTTCCCCATAGAACTTGCCAACCTGAATTCCTACAGGCTAGATGTGAGAGGCACATTCTGCTGCTTCCTCCCTAACAGTTAAGCTTGCTTCTGAAAGCTCAACCTCCGGGGACTCTGTTTGGCACAGATATAGAACACACTTTTCCAAGCCTGTTGGAAGGCCTTTGCAGTGTCATTTCGCATCTAATTTCCCAAACCAAACTGCTTGCAGCTCTAACTCCCTTCTAACTACCACTTCTTCGGTTCAGTGAGATATGCTGGATTCTAAACGGAGAAGCTTCTCTGACGCTTTTTCACAGAGATTTTGAAACTGAAATCTCCCATGCCGTTTCCACCATAGGCAGCAATGGGCTTCCCCATAGAACTTGCCAACCTGAATTCCTACAGGCTAGATGTGAGAGGCACATTCTGCTGCTTCCTCCCTTAGAGTTAAACTAGCTTCTGAAAGCTCAACCTCCGGGGAGTTTGTTTGGCAGAGATATAGAACACACTTTTCCAAGCCTGTTGGAAGGCATTTGCAGTTTCATTTCGCGTCTAATTTCCCAAACCAAACTGCTTGCAGCTCTAACTGCCTTCTAACTACTACTTCTTCGGTTCAGTGAGATATGCTGGATTCTAAACGGAGAAGCTTCTCTGACGCTTTTTCACAGAGATTTTGAAACTGAAATCTCCCATGCTGTTTCCACCATAGCCAGCAATGGGCTTCCCCATAGAACTTGCCAACCTGAATTCCTACAGGCTAGATGTGAGAGGCACATTCTGCTGCTTCCTCCCTTAGAGTTAAACTTGCTTCTGAAAGCTCAACCTCCGGGGAGTTTGTTTGGCAGAGATATAGAACACACTTTTCCAAGCCTGTTGGAAGGCATGTGCAGTTTCATTTCGCGTCTAATTTCCCAAACCAAACTGCTTGCAGCTCTAACTCCCTTCTAACTACCACTTCTTCGGTTCAGTGAGTTATGCTGGATTCTAAACGGAGAAGCTTCTCTGACGCTTTTTCACAGAGATTTTGAAACTGAAATCTCCCATGCCGTTTCCACCATAGGCAGCAATGGGCTTCCCCATAGAACTTGCCAACCTGAATTCCTACAGGCTAGATGTGAGAGGCACATTCTGCTGCTTCCTCCCTTAGAGTTAAACTAGCTTCTGAAAGCTCAACCTCCGGGGAGTCTGTTTGGCAGAGATATAGAACACACTTTTCCAAGCCTGTTGGAAGGCATTTGCAGTTTCATTTCGCGTCTAATTTCCCAAACCAAACTGCTTGCAGCTCTAACTGCCTTCTAACTACCACTTCTTCGGTTCAGTGAGATATGCTGGATTCTAAACGGAGAAGCTTCTCTGACGCTTTTTCACAGATATTTTGAAACTGAAATCTCCCATGCCGTTTCCACCATAGGCAGCAATGGGCTTCCCCATAGAACTTGCCAACCTGAATTCCTACAGGCTAGATGTGAGAGGCACATTCTGCTGCTTCCTCCCTAACAGTTAAGCTTGCTTCTGAAAGCTCAACCTCCGGGGAGTCTGTTTGGCAGAGATATAGAACACACTTTTCCAAGCCTGTTGGAAGGCCTTTGCAGTGTCATTTCGCATTTAATTTCCCAAACCAAACTGCTTGCAGCTCTAACTCCCTTCTAACTACCACTTCTTCGGTTCAGTGAGATATGCTGGATTCTAAACGGAGAAGCTTCTCTGACGCTTTTTCACAGAGATTTTGAAACTGAAATTTCCAAACCCGTTTCCAACGAAGGCGCCAATGGGCTTCCCCATAGAACTTGCCAACCTGAATTCCTACAGGCAAGATGTGAGAGGCACATTCTGCTGCTTCCTCCCTTAGAGTTAAACTAGCTTCTGAAAGCTCAACCTCCGGGGAGTTTGTTTGGCAGAGATATAGAACACACTTTTCCAAGCCTGTTGGAAGGCATTTGCAGTTTCATTTCGCGTCTAATTTCCCAAACCAAACTGCTTGCAGCTCTAACTCCCTTCTAACTACCACTTCTTCGGTTCAGTGAGATATGCTGGATTCTAAACGGAGAAGCTTCTCTGACGCTTTTTCACAGAGATTTTGAAACTGAAATCTCCCATGCCGTTTCCACCATAGGCAGCAATGGGCTTCCCCATAGAACTTGCCAACCTGAATTCCTACAGGCTAGATGTGAGAGGCACATTCTGCTGCTTCCTCCCTAACAGTTAAGCTTGCTTCTGAAAGCTCAACCTCCGGGGACTCTGTTTGGCACAGATATAGAACACACTTTTCCAAGCCTGTTGGAAGGCCTTTGCAGTGTCATTTCGCATCTAATTTCCCAAACCAAACTGCTTGCAGCTCTAACTCCCTTCTAACTACCACTTCTTCGGTTCAGTGAGATATGCTGGATTCTAAACGGAGAAGCTTCTCTGACGCTTTTTCACAGAGATTTTGAAACTGAAATCTCCCATGCCGTTTCCACCATAGGCAGCAATGGGCTTCCCCATAGAACTTGCCAACCTGAATTCCTACAGGCTAGATGTGAGAGGCACATTCTGCTGCTTCCTCCCTTAGAGTTAAACTAGCTTCTGAAAGCTCAACCTCCGGGGAGTTTGTTTGGCAGAGATATAGAACACACTTTTCCAAGCCTGTTGGAAGGCATTTGCAGTTTCATTTCGCGTCTAATTTCCCAAACCAAACTGCTTGCAGCTCTAACTGCCTTCTAACTACTACTTCTTCGGTTCAGTGAGATATGCTGGATTCTAAACGGAGAAGCTTCTCTGACGCTTTTTCACAGAGATTTTGAAACTGAAATCTCCCATGCTGTTTCCACCATAGCCAGCAATGGGCTTCCCCATAGAACTTGCCAACCTGAATTCCTACAGGCTAGATGTGAGAGGCACATTCTGCTGCTTCCTCCCTTAGAGTTAAACTTGCTTCTGAAAGCTCAACCTCCGGGGAGTTTGTTTGGCAGAGATATAGAACACACTTTTCCAAGCCTGTTGGAAGGCATGTGCAGTTTCATTTCGCGTCTAATTTCCCAAACCAAACTGCTTGCAGCTCTAACTCCCTTCTAACTACCACTTCTTCGGTTCAGTGAGTTATGCTGGATTCTAAACGGAGAAGCTTCTCTGACGCTTTTTCACAGAGATTTTGAAACTGAAATCTCCCATGCCGTTTCCACCATAGGCAGCAATGGGCTTCCCCATAGAACTTGCCAACCTGAATTCCTACAGGCTAGATGTGAGAGGCACATTCTGCTGCTTCCTCCCTTAGAGTTAAACTAGCTTCTGAAAGCTCAACCTCCGGGGAGTCTGTTTGGCAGAGATATAGAACACACTTTTCCAAGCCTGTTGGAAGGCATTTGCAGTTTCATTTCGCGTCTAATTTCCCAAACCAAACTGCTTGCAGCTCTAACTGCCTTCTAACTACCACTTCTTCGGTTCAGTGAGATATGCTGGATTCTAAACGGAGAAGCTTCTCTGACGCTTTTTCACAGATATTTTGAAACTGAAATCTCCCATGCCGTTTCCACCATAGGCAGCAATGGGCTTCCCCATAGAACTTGCCAACCTGAATTCCTACAGGCTAGATGTGAGAGGCACATTCTGCTGCTTCCTCCCTAACAGTTAAGCTTGCTTCTGAAAGCTCAACCTCCGGGGAGTCTGTTTGGCAGAGATATAGAACACACTTTTCCAAGCCTGTTGGAAGGCCTTTGCAGTGTCATTTCGCATTTAATTTCCCAAACCAAACTGCTTGCAGCTCTAACTCCCTTCTAACTACCACTTCTTCGGTTCAGTGAGATATGCTGGATTCTAAACGGAGAAGCTTCTCTGACGCTTTTTCACAGAGATTTTGAAACTGAAATTTCCAAACCCGTTTCCAACGAAGGCGCCAATGGGCTTCCCCATAGAACTTGCCAACCTGAATTCCTACAGGCTAGATGTGAGAGGCACATTCTGCTGCTTCCTCCCTTAGAGTTAAACTAGCTTCTGAAAGCTCAACCTCCGGGGAGTTTGTTTGGCAGAGATATAGAACACACTTTTCCAAGCCTGTTGGAAGGCATTTGCAGTTTCATTTCGCGTCTAATTTCCCAAACCAAACTGCTTGCAGCTCTAACTCCCTTCTAACTACCACTTCTTCGGTTCAGTGAGATATGCTGGATTCTAAACGGAGAAGCTTCTCTGACGCTTTTTCACAGAGATTTTGAAACTGAAATCTCCCATGCCGTTTCCACCATAGGCAGCAATGGGCTTCCCCATAGAACTTGCCAACCTGAATTCCTACAGGCTAGATGTGAGAGGCACATTCTGCTGCTTCCTCCCTAACAGTTAAGCTTGCTTCTGAAAGCTCAACCTCCGGGGACTCTGTTTGGCACAGATATAGAACACACTTTTCCAAGCCTGTTGGAAGGCCTTTGCAGGGTCATTTCGCATCTAATTTCCCAAACCAAACTGCTTGCAGCTCTAACTCCCTTCTAACTACCACTTCTTCGGTTCAGTGAGATATGCTGGATTCTAAACGGAGAAGCTTCTCTGACGCTTTTTCACAGAGATTTTGAAACTGAAATCTCCCATGCCGTTTCCACCATAGGCAGCAATGGGCTTCCCCATAGAACTTGCCAACCTGAATTCCTACAGGCTAGATGTGAGAGGCACATTCTGCTGCTTCCTCCCTTAGAGTTAAACTAGCTTCTGAAAGCTCAACCTCCGGGGAGTTTGTTTGGCAGAGATATAGAACACACTTTTCCAAGCCTGTTGGAAGGCATTTGCAGTTTCATTTCGCGTCTAATTTCCCAAACCAAACTGCTTGCAGCTCTAACTGCCTTCTAACTACTACTTCTTCGGTTCAGTGAGATATGCTGGATTCTAAACGGAGAAGCTTCTCTGACGCTTTTTCACAGAGATTTTGAAACTGAAATCTCCCATGCTGTTTCCACCATAGCCAGCAATGGGCTTCCCCATAGAACTTGCCAACCTGAATTCCTACAGGCTAGATGTGAGAGGCACATTCTGCTGCTTCCTCCCTTAGAGTTAAACTTGCTTCTGAAAGCTCAACCTCCGGGGAGTTTGTTTGGCAGAGATATAGAACACACTTTTCCAAGCCTGTTGGAAGGCATTTGCAGTTTCATTTCGCGTCTAATTTCCCAAACCAAACTGCTTGCAGCTCTAACTCCCTTCTAACTACCACTTCTTCGGTTCAGTGAGTTATGCTGGATTCTAAACGGAGAAGCTTCTCTGACGCTTTTTCACAGAGATTTTGAAACTGAAATCTCCCATGCCGTTTCCACCATAGGCAGCAATGGGCTTCCCCATAGAACTTGCCAACCTGAATTCCTACAGGCTAGATGTGAGAGGCACATTCTGCTGCTTCCTCCCTTAGAGTTAAACTTGCTTCTGAAAGCTCAACCTCCGGGGAGTTTGTTTGGCAGAGATATAGAACACACTTTTCCAAGCCTGTTGGAAGGCATTTGCAGTTTCATTTCGCGTCTAATTTCCCAAACCAAACTGCTTGCAGCTCTAACTCCCTTCTAACTACCACTTCTTCGGTTCAGTGAGATATGCTGGATTCTAAACGGAGAAGCTTCTCTGACGCTTTTTCACAGAGATTTTGAAACTGAAATTTCCAAACCCGTTTCCAACGAAGGCGCCAATGGGCTTCCCCATAGAACTTGCCAACCTGAATTCCTACAGGCTAGATGTGAGAGGCACATTCTGCTGCTTCCTGCCTTAGTGTTAAACTAGCTTCTGAAAGCTCAACCTCCGGGGAGTTTGTTTGGCAGAGATATAGAACACACTTTTCCAAGCCTGTTGGAAGGCCTTTGCAGTGTCATTTCGCATCTAATTTCCCAAACCAAACTGCTTGCAGCTCTAACTCCCTTCTAACTACCACTTCTTCGGTTCAGTGAGATATGCTGGATTCTAAACGGAGAAGCTTCTCTGACGCTTTTTCACAGAGATTTTGAAACTGAAATCTCCCATGCCGTTTCCACCAGAGGCAGCAATGGGCTTCCCCATAGAACTTGCCAACCTGAATTCCTAAAGGCTAGATGTGAGAGGCACATTCTGCTGCTTCCTCCCTTAGAGTTAAACTTGCTTCTGAAAGCTCAACCTCCGGGGAGTTTGTTTGGCAGAGATATAGAACACACTTTTCCAAGCCTGTTGGAAGGCATTTGCAGTTTCATTTCGCGTCTAATTTCCCAAACCAAACTGCTTGCAGCTCTAACTCCCTTCTAACTACCACTTCTTCGGTTCAGTGAGATATGCTGGATTCTAAACGGAGAAGCTTCTCTGACGCTTTTTCACAGAGATTTTGAAACTGAAATTTCCAAACCCGTTTCCAACGAAGGCGCCAATGGGCTTCCCCATAGAACTTGCCAACCTGAATTCCTACAGGCTTGATGTGAGAGGCACATTCTGCTGCTTCCTCCCTTAGAGTTAAACTAGCTTCTGAAAGCTCAACCTCCGGGGAGTTTGTTTGGCAGAGATATAGAACACACTTTTCCAAGCCTGTTGGAAGGCATTTGCAGTTTCATTTCGCGTCTAATTTCCCAAACCAAACTGCTTGCAGCTCTAACTCCCTTCTAACTACCACTTCTTCGGTTCAGTGAGATATGCTGGATTCTAAACGGAGAAGCTTCTCTGACGCTTTTTCACAGAGATTTTGAAACTGAAATCTCCCATGCCGTTTCCACCATAGGCAGCAATGGGCTTCCCCATAGAACTTGCCAACCTGAATTCCTACAGGCTAGATGTGAGAGGCACATTCTGCTGCTTGCTCCATTAGAGTTAAACTAGCTTCTGAAAGCTCAACCTCCGGGGAGTTTGTTTGGCAGAGATATAGAACACACTTTTCCAAGCCTGTTGGAAGGCATTTGCAGTTTCATTTCGCGTCTAATTTCCCAAACCAAACTGCTTGCAGCTCTAACTCCCTTCTAACTACCACTTCTTCGGTTCAGTGAGATATGCTGGATTCTAAACGGAGAAGCTTCTCTGACGCTTTTTCACAGAGATTTTGAAACTGAAATCTCCCATGCCGTTTCCACCATAGGCAGCAATGGGCTTCCTCACAGAACTTGCCAACCTGAATTCCTACAGGCTAGATGTGAGAGGCACATTCTGCTGCTTCCTCCCTTAGAGTTAAACTTGCTTCTGAAAGCTCAACCTCCGGGGAGTTTGTTTGGCAGAGATATAGAACACACTTTTCCAAGCCTGTTGGAAGGCCTTTGCAGTGTCATTTCGCATCTAATTTCCCAAACCAAACTGCTTGCAGCTCTAACTCCCTTCTAACTACCACTTCTTCGGTTCAGTGAGATATGCTGGATTCTAAACGGAGAAGCTTCTCTGACGCTTTTTCACAGAGATTTTGAAACTGAAATCTCCCATGCCGTTTCCACCATAGGCAGCAATGGGCTTCCCCATAGAACTTGCCAACCTGAATTCCTACAGGCTAGATGTGAGAGGCAAATTCTGCTGCTTCCTTCCTTAGAGTTAAACTAGCTTCTGAAAGCTCAACCTCCGGGGAGTTTGTTTGGCAGAGATATAGAACACACTTTTCCAAGCCTGTTGGAAGGCATTTGCAGTTTCATTTCGCGTCTAATTTCCCAAACCAAACTGCTTGCAGCTCTAACTCCCTTCTAACTACCACTTCTTCGGTTCAGTGAGATATGCTGGATTCTAAACGGAGAAGCTTCTCTGACGCTTTTTCACAGAGATTTTGAAACTGAAATCTCCCATGCTGTTTCCACCATAGCCAGCAATGGGCTTCCCCATAGAACTTGCCAACCTGAATTCCTACAGGCTAGATGTGAGAGGCACATTCTGCTGCTTCCTCCCTTAGAGTTAAACTAGCTTCTGAAAGCTCAACCTCCAGGGAGTCTGTTTGGCAGAGATATAGAACACACTTTTCCAAGCCTGTTGGAAGGCATTTGCAGTTTCATTTCGCGTCTAATTTCCCAAACCAAACTGCTTGCAGCTCTAACTGCCTTCTAACTACCACTTCTTCGGTTCAGTGAGATATGCTGGATTCTAAACGGAGAAGCTTCTCTGACGCTTTTTCACAGATATTTTGAAACTGAAATCTCCCATGCCGTTTCCACCATAGGCAGCAATGGGCTTCCCCATAGAACTTGCCAACCTGAATTCCTACAGGCTAGATGTGAGAGGCACATTCTGCTCTTTCCTCCCTTAGAGTTAAACTAGCTTCTGAAAGCTCAACCTCCGGGGAGTTTGTTTGGCAGAGATATAGAACACACTTTTCCAAGCCTGTTGGAAGGCATTTGCAGTTTCATTTCGCGTCTAATTTCCCAAACCAAACTGCTTGCAGCTCTAACTGCCTTCTAACTACTACTTCTTCGGTTCAGTGAGATATGCTGGATTCTAAACGGAGAAGCTTCTCTGACGCTTTTTCACAGAGATTTTGAAACTGAAATCTCCCATGCTGTTTCCACCATAGCCAGCAATGGGCTTCCCCATAGAACTTGCCAACCTGAATTCCTACAGGCTAGATGTGAGAGGCACATTCTGCTGCTTCCTCCCTTAGAGTTAAACTTGCTTCTGAAAGCTCAACGTCCGGGGAGTTTGTTTGGCAGAGATATAGAACACACTTTTCCAAGCCTGTTGGAAGGCATTTGCAGTTTCATTTCGCGTCTAATTTCCCAAACCAAACTGCTTGCAGCTCTAACTCCCTTCTAACTACCACTTCTTCGGTTCAGTGAGTTATGCTGGATTCTAAACGGAGAAGCTTCTCTGACGCTTTTTCACAGATATTTTGAAACTGAAATCTCCCATGCCGTTTCCACCATAGGCAGCAATGGGCTTCCCCATAGAACTTGCCAACCTGAATTCCTACAGGCTAGATGTGAGAGGCACATTCTGCTGCTTCCTCCCTTAGAGTTAAACTTGCTTCTGAAAGCTCAACCTCCGGGGAGTTTGTTTGGCAGAGATATAGAACACACTTTTCCAAGCCTGTTGGAAGGCATTTGCAGTTTCATTTCGCGTCTAATTTCCCAAACCAAACTGCTTGCAGCTCTAACTCCCTTCTAACTACCACTTCTTCGGTTCAGTGAGATATGCTGGATTCTAAACGGAGAAGCTTCTCTGACGCTTTTTCACAGAGATTTTGAAACTGAAATTTCCAAACCCGTTTCCAACGAAGGCGCCAATGGGCTTCCCCATAGAACTTGCCAACCTGAATTCCTACAGGCTAGATGTGAGAGGCACATTCTGCTGCTTCCTCCCTTAGTGTTAAACTAGCTTCTGAAAGCTCAACCTCCGGGGAGTTTGTTTGGCAGAGATATAGAACACACTTTTCCAAGCCTGTTGGAAGGCCTTTGCAGTGTCATTTCGCATCTAATTTCCCAAACCAAACTGCTTGCAGCTCTAACTCCCTTCTAACTACCACTTCTTCGGTTCAGTGAGATATGCTGGATTCTAAACGGAGAAGCTTCTCTGACGCTTTTTCACAGAGATTTTGAAACTGAAATCTCCCATGCCATTTCCACCATAGGCAGCAATGGGCTTCCCCATAGAACTTGCCAACCTGAATTCCTACAGGCTAGATGTGAGAGGCACATTCTGCTGCTTCTTCCCTTAGAGTTAAACTTGCTTCTGAAAGCTCAACCTCCGGGGAGTTTGTTTGGCAGAGATATAGAACACACTTTTCCAAGCCTGTTGGAAGGCATTTGCAGTTTCATTTCGCGTCTAATTTCCCAAACCAAACTGCTTGCAGCTCTAACTCCCTTCTAACTACCACTTCTTCGGTTCAGTGAGATATGCTGGATTCTAAACGGAGAAGCTTCTCTGACGCTTTTTCACAGAGATTTTGAAACTGAAATCTGCCATGCCGTTTCCACCATAGGCAGCAATGGGCTTCCCTATAGAACTTGCCAACCTGAATTCCTACAGGCTAGATGTGAGAGGCACATTCTGCTGCTTCCTCCCTTAGAGTTAAACTAGCTTCTGAAAGCTCAACCTCCGGGGAGTTTGTTTGGCAGAGATATAGAACACACTTTTCCAAGCCTGTTGGAAGGCCTTTGCAGTGTCATTACGCATCTAATTTCCCAAACCAAACTGCTTGCAGCTCTAACTCCCTTCTAACTACCACTTCTTCGGTTCAGTGAGATATGCTGGATTCTAAACGGAGAAGCTTCTCTGATGCTTTTTCACAGAGATTTTGAAACTGAAATCTCCCATGCCGTTTCCACCATAGGCAGCAATGGGCTTCCCCATAGAACTTGCCAACCTGAATTCCTACAGGCTAGATGTGAGAGGCACATTCTGCTGCTTCCTTCCTTAGAGTTAAACTAGCTTCTGAAAGCGCAACCTCCGGGGAGTTTGTTTGGCAGAGATATAGAACACACTTTTCCAAGCCTGTTGGAAGGCATTTGCAGTTTCATTTCGCGTCTAATTTCCCAAACCAAACTGCTTGCAGCTCTAACTCCCTTCTAACTACCACTTCTTCGGTTCAGTGAGATATGCTGGATTCTAAACGGAGAAGCTTCTCTGACGCTTTTTCACAGAGATTTTGAAACTGAAATTTCCAAACCCGTTTCCAACGAAGGCGCCAATGGGCTTCCCCATAGAACTTGCCAACCTGAATTCCTACAGGCTAGATGTGAGAGGCACATTCTGCTGCTTCCTCCATTAGAGTTAAACTAGCTTCTGAAAGCTCAACCTCCGGGGAGTTTGTTTGGCAGAGATATAGAACACACTTTTCCAAGCCTGTTGGAAGGCATTTGCAGTTTCATTTCGCGTCTAATTTCCCAAACCAAACTGCTTGCAGCTCTAACTCCCTTCTAACTACCACTTCTTCGGTTCAGTGAGATATGCTGGATTCTAAACGGAGAAGCTTCTCTGACGCTTTTTCACAGAGATTTTGAAACTGAAATCTCCCATGCCGTTTCCACCATAGGCAGCAATGGGCTTCCCCACAGAACTTGCCAACCTGAATTCCTACAGGCTAGATGTGAGAGGCACATTCTGCTGCTTCCTCCCTTAGAGTTAAACTTGCTTCTGAAAGCTCAACCTCCGGGGAGTTTGTTTGGCAGAGATATAGAACACACTTTTCCAAGCCTGTTGGAAGGCCTTTGCAGTGTCATTTCGCATCTAATTTTCCAAACCAAACTGCTTGCAGCTCTAACTCCCTTCTAACTACCACTTCTTCGGTTCAGTGAGATATGCTGGATTCTAAACGGAGAAGCTTCTCTGACGCTTTTTCACAGAGATTTTGAAACTGAAATCTCCCATGCCGTTTCCACCATAGGCAGCAATGGGCTTCCCCATAGAACTTGCCAACCTGAATTCCTACAGGCTAGATGTGAGAGGCAAATTCTGCTGCTTCCTTCCTTAGAGTTAAACTAGCTTCTGAAAGCTCAACCTCCGGGGAGTTTGTTTGGCAGAGATATAGAACACACTTTTCCAAGCCTGTTGGAAGGCATTTGCAGTTTCATTTCGCGTCTAATTTCCCAAACCAAACTGCTTGCAGCTCTAACTCCCTTCTAACTACCACTTCTTCGGTTCAGTGAGATATGCTGGATTCTAAACGGAGAAGCTTCTCTGACGCTTTTTCACAGAGATTTTGAAACTGAAATCTCCCATGCTGTTTCCACCATAGCCAGCAATGGGCTTCCCCATAGAACTTGCCAACCTGAATTCCTACAGGCTAGATGTGAGAGGCACATTCTGCTGCTTCCTCCCTTAGAGTTAAACTAGCTTCTGAAAGCTCAACCTCCAGGGAGTCTGTTTGGCAGAGATATAGAACACACTTTTCCAAGCCTGTTGGAAGGCATTTGCAGTTTCATTTCGTGTCTAATTTCCCAAACCAAACTGCTTGCAGCTCTAACTGCCTTCTAACTACCACTTCTTCGGTTCAGTGAGATATGCTGGATTCTAAACGGAGAAGCTTCTCTGACGCTTTTTCACAGAGATTTTGAAACTGAAATCTCCCATGCCGTTTCCACCATAGGCAGCAATGGGCTTCCCCATAGAACTTGCCAACCTGAATTCCTACAGGATAGATGTGAGAGGCACATTCTGCTGCTTCCTCCCTTAGAGTTAAACTTGCTTCTGAAAGCTCAACCTCCGGGGAGTTTGTTTGGCAGAGATATAGAACACACTTTTCCAAGCCTGTTGGAAGGCATTTGCAGTTTCATTTCGCGTCTAATTTCCCAAACCAAACTGCTTGCAGCTCTAACTCCCTTCTAACTACCACTTCTTCGGTTCAGTGAGATATGCTGGATTCTAAACGGAGAAGCTTCTCTGACGCTTTTTCACAGAGATTTTGAAACTGAAATTTCCAAACCCGTTTCCAACGAAGGCGCCAATGGGCTTCCCCATAGAACTTGCCAACCTGAATTCCTACAGGCTAGATGTGAGAGGCACATTCTGCTGCTTCCTCCCTTAGTGTTAAACTAGCTTCTGAAAGCTCAACCTCCGGGGAGTTTGTTTGGCAGAGATATAGAACACACTTTTCCAAGCCTGTTGGAAGGCCTTTGCAGTGTCATTTCGCATCTAATTTCCCAAACCAAACTGCTTGCAGCTCTAACTCCCTTCTAACTACCACTTCTTCGGTTCAGTGAGATATGCTGGATTCTAAACGGAGAAGCTTCTCTGACGCTTTTTCACAGAGATTTTGAAACTGAAATCTCCCATGCCGTTTCCACCATAGGCAGCAATGGGCTTCCCCATAGAACTTGCCAACCTGAATTCCTACAGGCTAGATGTGAGAGGCACATTCTGCTGCTTCCTCCCTTAGAGTTAAACTTGCTTCTGAAAGCTCAACCTCCGGGGAGTTTGTTTGGCAGAGATATAGAACACACTTTTCCAAGCCTGTTGGAAGGCATTTGCAGTTTCATTTCGCGTCTAATTTCCCAAACCAAACTGCTTGCAGCTCTAACTCCCTTCTAACTACCACTTCTTCGGTTCAGTGAGATATGCTGGATTCTAAACGGAGAAGCTTCTCTGACGCTTTTTCACAGAGATTTTGAAACTGAAATTTCCAAACCCGTTTCCAACGAAGGCGCCAATGGGCTTCCCCATAGAACTTGCCAACCTGAATTCCTACAGGCTTGATGTGAGAGGCACATTCTGCTGCTTCCTCCCTTAGAGTTAAACTAGCTTCTGAAAGCTCAACCTCCGGGGAGTTTGTTTGGCAGAGATATAGAACACACTTTTCCAAGCCTGTTGGAAGGCATTTGCAGTTTCATTTCGCGTCTAATTTCCCAAACCAAACTGCTTGCAGCTCTAACTCCCTTCTAACTACCACTTCTTCGGTTCAGTGAGATATGCTGGATTCTAAACGGAGAAGCTTCTCTGACGCTTTTTCACAGAGATTTTGAAACTGAAATCTCCCATGCCGTTTCCACCATAGGCAGCAATGGGCTTCCCCATAGAACTTGCCAACCTGAATTCCTACAGGCTAGATGTGAGAGGCACATTCTGCTGCTTGCTCCATTAGAGTTAAACTAGCTTCTGAAAGCTCAACCTCCGGGGAGTTTGTTTGGCAGAGATATAGAACACACTTTTCCAAGCCTGTTGGAAGGCATTTGCAGTTTCATTTCGCGTCTAATTTCCCAAACCAAACTGCTTGCAGCTCTAACTCCCTTCTAACTACCACTTCTTCGGTTCAGTGAGATATGCTGGATTCTAAACGGAGAAGCTTCTCTGACGCTTTTTCACAGAGATTTTGAAACTGAAATCTCCCATGCCGTTTCCACCATAGGCAGCAATGGGCTTCCCCACAGAACTTGCCAACCTGAATTCCTACAGGCTAGATGTGAGAGGCACATTCTGCTGCTTCCTCCCTTAGAGTTAAACTTGCTTCTGAAAGCTCAACCTCCGGGGAGTTTGTTTGGCAGAGATATAGAACACACTTTTCCAAGCCTGTTGGAAGGCCTTTGCAGTGTCATTTCGCGTCTAATTTCCCAAACCAAACTGCTTGCAGCTCTAACTCCCTTCTAACTACCACTTCTTCGGTTCAGTGAGATATGCTGGATTCTAAACGGAGAAGCTTCTCTGACGCTTTTTCACAGAGATTTTGAAACTGAAATCTCCCATGCTGTTTCCACCATAGCCAGCAATGGGCTTCCCCATAGAACTTGCCAACCTGAATTCCTACAGGCTAGATGTGAGAGGCACATTCTGCTGCTTCCTCCCTTAGAGGTAAACTAGCTTCTGAAAGCTCAACCTCCAGGGAGTCTGTTTGGCAGAGATATAGAACACACTTTTCCAAGCCTGTTGGAAGGCATTTGCAGTTTCATTTCGCGTCTAATTTCCCAAACCAAACTGCTTGCAGCTCTAACTGCCTTCTAACTACCACTTCTTCGGTTCAGTGAGATATGCTGGATTCTAAACGGAGAAGCTTCTCTGACGCTTTTTCACAGATATTTTGAAACTGAAATCTCCCATGCCGTTTCCACCATAGGCAGCAATGGGCTTCCCCATAGAACTTGCCAACCTGAATTCCTACAGGCTAGATGTGAGAGGCACATTCTGCTCTTTCCTCCCTTAGAGTTAAACTAGCTTCTGAAAGCTCAACCTCCGGGGAGTTTGTTTGGCAGAGATATAGAACACACTTTTCCAAGCCTGTTGGAAGGCATTTGCAGTTTCATTTCGCGTCTAATTTCCCAAACCAAACTGCTTGCAGCTCTAACTGCCTTCTAACTACTACTTCTTCGGTTCAGTGAGATATGCTGGATTCTAAACGGAGAAGCTTCTCTGACGCTTTTTCACAGAGATTTTGAAACTGAAATCTCCCATGCTGTTTCCACCATAGCCAGCAATGGGCTTCCCCATAGAACTTGCCAACCTGAATTCCTACAGGCTAGATGTGAGAGGCACATTCTGCTGCTTCCTCCCTTAGAGTTAAACTTGCTTCTGAAAGCTCAACGTCCGGGGAGTTTGTTTGGCAGAGATATAGAACACACTTTTCCAAGCCTGTTGGAAGGCATTTGCAGTTTCATTTCGCGTCTAATTTCCCAAACCAAACTGCTTGCAGCTCTAACTCCCTTCTAACTACCACTTCTTCGGTTCAGTGAGTTATGCTGGATTCTAAACGGAGAAGCTTCTCTGACGCTTTTTCACAGATATTTTGAAACTGAAATCTCCCATGCCGTTTCCACCATAGGCAGCAATGGGCTTCCCCATAGAACTTGCCAACCTGAATTCCTACAGGCTAGATGTGAGAGGCACATTCTGCTGCTTCCTCCCTTAGAGTTAAACTTGCTTCTGAAAGCTCAACCTCCGGGGAGTTTGTTTGGCAGAGATATAGAACACACTTTTCCAAGCCTGTTGGAAGGCATTTGCAGTTTCATTTCGCGTCTAATTTCCCAAACCAAACTGCTTGCAGCTCTAACTCCCTTCTAACTACCACTTCTTCGGTTCAGTGAGATATGCTGGATTCTAAACGGAGAAGCTTCTCTGACGCTTTTTCACAGAGATTTTGAAACTGAAATTTCCAAACCCGTTTCCAACGAAGGCGCCAATGGGCTTCCCCATAGAACTTGCCAACCTGAATTCCTACAGGCTAGATGTGAGAGGCACATTCTGCTGCTTCCTCCCTTAGTGTTAAACTAGCTTCTGAAAGCTCAACCTCCGGGGAGTTTGTTTGGCAGAGATATAGAACACACTTTTCCAAGCCTGTTGGAAGGCCTTTGCAGTGTCATTTCGCATCTAATTTCCCAAACCAAACTGCTTGCAGCTCTAACTCCCTTCTAACTACCACTTCTTCGGTTCAGTGAGATATGCTGGATTCTAAACGGAGAAGCTTCTCTGACGCTTTTTCACAGAGATTTTGAAACTGAAATCTCCCATGCCATTTCCACCATAGGCAGCAATGGGCTTCCCCATAGAACTTGCCAACCTGAATTCCTACAGGCTAGATGTGAGAGGCACATTCTGCTGCTTCTTCCCTTAGAGTTAAACTTGCTTCTGAAAGCTCAACCTCCGGGGAGTTTGTTTGGCAGAGATATAGAACACACTTTTCCAAGCCTGTTGGAAGGCATTTGCAGTTTCATTTCGCGTCTAATTTCCCAAACCAAACTGCTTGCAGCTCTAACTCCCTTCTAACTACCACTTCTTCGGTTCAGTGAGATATGCTGGATTCTAAACGGAGAAGCTTCTCTGACGCTTTTTCACAGAGATTTTGAAACTGAAATCTCCCATGCCGTTTCCACCATAGGCAGCAATGGGCTTCCCTATAGAACTTGCCAACCTGAATTCCTACAGGCTAGATGTGAGAGGCACATTCTGCTGCTTCCTCCCTTAGAGTTAAACTAGCTTCTGAAAGCTCAACCTCCGGGGAGTTTGTTTGGCAGAGATATAGAACACACTTTTCCAAGCCTGTTGGAAGGCCTTTGCAGTGTCATTACGCATCTAATTTCCCAAACCAAACTGCTTGCAGCTCTAACTCCCTTCTAACTACCACTTCTTCGGTTCAGTGAGATATGCTGGATTCTAAACGGAGAAGCTTCTCTGATGCTTTTTCACAGAGATTTTGAAACTGAAATCTCCCATGCCGTTTCCACCATAGGCAGCAATGGGCTTCCCCATAGAACTTGCCAACCTGAATTCCTACAGGCTAGATGTGAGAGGCACATTCTGCTGCTTCCTTCCTTAGAGTTAAACTAGCTTCTGAAAGCGCAACCTCCGGGGAGTTTGTTTGGCAGAGATATAGAACACACTTTTCCAAGCCTGTTGGAAGGCATTTGCAGTTTCATTTCGCGTCTAATTTCCCAAACCAAACTGCTTGCAGCTCTAACTCCCTTCTAACTACCACTTCTTCGGTTCAGTGAGATATGCTGGATTCTAAACGGAGAAGCTTCTCTGACGCTTTTTCACAGAGATTTTGAAACTGAAATTTCCAAACCCGTTTCCAACGAAGGCGCCAATGGGCTTCCCCATAGAACTTGCCAACCTGAATTCCTACAGGCTAGATGTGAGAGGCACATTCTGCTGCTTCCTCCATTAGAGTTAAACTAGCTTCTGAAAGCTCAACCTCCGGGGAGTTTGTTTGGCAGAGATATAGAACACACTTTTCCAAGCCTGTTGGAAGGCATTTGCAGTTTCATTTCGCGTCTAATTTCCCAAACCAAACTGCTTGCAGCTCTAACTCCCTTCTAACTACCACTTCTTCGGTTCAGTGAGATATGCTGGATTCTAAACGGAGAAGCTTCTCTGACGCTTTTTCACAGAGATTTTGAAACTGAAATCTGCCATGCCGTTTCCACCATAGGCAGCAATGGGCTTCCCTATAGAACTTGCCAACCTGAATTCCTACAGGCTAGATTTGAGAGGCACATTCTGCTGCTTCCTCCCTTAGAGTTAAACTAGCTTCTGAAAGCTCAACCTCCGGGGAGTTTGTTTGGCAGAGATATAGAACACACTTTTCCAAGCCTGTTGGAAGGCCTTTGCAGTGTCATTTCGCATCTAATTTCCCAAACCAAACTGCTTGCAGCTCTAACTCCCTTCTAACTACCACTTCTTCGGTTCAGTGAGATATGCTGGATTCTAAACGGAGAAGCTTCTCTGACGCTTTTTCACAGAGATTTTGAAACTGAAATCTCCCATGCCGTTTCCACCATAGGCAGCAATGGGCTTCCCCACAGAACTTGCCAACCTGAATTCCTACAGGCTAGATGTGAGAGGCACATTCTGCTGCTTCCTCCCTTAGAGTTAAACTTGCTTCTGAAAGCTCAACCTCCGGGGAGTTTGTTTGGCAGAGATATAGAACACACTTTTCTAAGCCTGTTGGAAGGCCTTTGCAGTGTCATTTCGCATCTAATTTCCCAAACCAAACTGCTTGCAGCTCTAACTCCCTTCTAACTACCACTTCTTCGGTTCAGTGAGATATGCTGGATTCTAAACGGAGAAGCTTCTCTGACGCTTTTTCACAGAGATTTTGAAACTGAAATCTCCCATGCTGTTTCCACCATAGCCAGCAATGGGCTTCCCCATAGAACTTGCCAACCTGAATTCCTACAGGCTAGATGTGAGAGGCACATTCTGCTGCTTCCTCCCTTAGAGTTAAACTAGCTTCTGAAAGCTCAACCTCCGGGGAGTCTGTTTGGCAGAGATATAGAACACACTTTTCCAAGCCTGTTGGAAGGCATTTGCAGTTTCATTTCGCGTCTAATTTCCCAAACCAAACTGCTTGCAGCTCTAACTGCCTTCTAACTACCACTTCTTCGGTTCAGTGAGATATGCTGGATTCTAAACGGAGAAGCTTCTCTGACGCTTTTTCACAGAGATTTTGAAACTGAAATCTCCCATGCCGTTTCCACCATAGGCAGCAATGGGCTTCCCCATAGAACTTGCCAACCTGAATTCCTACAGGCTAGATGTGAGAGGCACATTCTGCTGCTTCCTCCCTAACAGTTAAGCTTGCTTCTGAAAGCTCAACCTCCGGGGAGTCTGTTTGGCAGAGATATAGAACACACTTTTCCAAGCCTGTTGGAAGGCCTTTGCAGTGTCATTTCGCATTTAATTTCCCAAACCAAACTGCTTGCAGCTCTAACTCCCTTCTAACTACCACTTCTTCGGTTCAGTGAGATATGCTGGATTCTAAACGGAGAAGCTTCTCTGACGCTTTTTCACAGAGATTTTGAAACTGAAATTTCCAAACCCGTTTCCAACGAAGGCGCCAATGGGCTTCCCCATAGAACTTGCCAACCTGAATTCCTACAGGCTAGATGTGAGAGGCACATTCTGCTGCTTCCTCCCTTAGAGTTAAACTTGCTTCTGAAAGCTCAACCTCCGGGGAGTTTGTTTGGCAGAGATATAGAACACACTTTTCCAAGCCTGTTGGAAGGCATTTGCAGTTTCATTTCGCGTCTAATTTCCCAAACCAAACTGCTTGCAGCTCTAACTCCCTTCTAACTACCACTTCTTCGGTTCAGTGAGATATGCTGGATTCTAAACGGAGAAGCTTCTCTGACGCTTTTTCACAGAGATTTTGAAACTGAAATCTCCCATGCCGTTTCCACCATAGGCAGCAATGGGCTTCCCCATAGAACTTGCCAACCTGAATTCCTACAGGCTAGATGTGAGAGGCACATTCTGCTGCTTCCTCCCTAACAGTTAAGCTTGCTTCTGAAAGCTCAACCTCCGGGGACTCTGTTTGGCACAGATATAGAACACACTTTTCCAAGCCTGTTGGAAGGCCTTTGCAGTGTCATTTCGCATCTAATTTCCCAAACCAAACTGCTTGCAGCTCTAACTCCCTTCTAACTACCACTTCTTCGGTTCAGTGAGATATGCTGGATTCTAAACGGAGAAGCTTCTCTGACGCTTTTTCACAGAGATTTTGAAACTGAAATCTCCCATGCCGTTTCCACCATAGGCAGCAATGGGCTTCCCCATAGAACTTGCCAACCTGAATTCCTACAGGCTAGATGTGAGAGGCACATTCTGCTGCTTCCTCCCTTAGAGTTAAACTAGCTTCTGAAAGCTCAACCTCCGGGGAGTTTGTTTGGCAGAGATATAGAACACACTTTTCCAAGCCTGTTGGAAGGCATTTGCAGTTTCATTTCGCGTCTAATTTCCCAAACCAAACTGCTTGCAGCTCTAACTGCCTTCTAACTACTACTTCTTCGGTTCAGTGAGATATGCTGGATTCTAAACGGAGAAGCTTCTCTGACGCTTTTTCACAGAGATTTTGAAACTGAAATCTCCCATGCTGTTTCCACCATAGCCAGCAATGGGCTTCCCCATAGAACTTGCCAACCTGAATTCCTACAGGCTAGATGTGAGAGGCACATTCTGCTGCTTCCTCCCTTAGAGTTAAACTTGCTTCTGAAAGCTCAACCTCCGGGGAGTTTGTTTGGCAGAGATATAGAACACACTTTTCCAAGCCTGTTGGAAGGCATTTGCAGTTTCATTTCGCGTCTAATTTCCCAAACCAAACTGCTTGCAGCTCTAACTCCCTTCTAACTACCACTTCTTCGGTTCAGTGAGTTATGCTGGATTCTAAACGGAGAAGCTTCTCTGACGCTTTTTCACAGAGATTTTGAAACTGAAATCTCCCATGCCGTTTCCACCATAGGCAGCAATGGGCTTCCCCATAGAACTTGCCAACCTGAATTCCTACAGGCTAGATGTGAGAGGCACATTCTGCTGCTTCCTCCTTTAGAGTTAAACTTGCTTCTGAAAGCTCAACCTCCGGGGAGTTTGTTTGGCAGAGATATAGAACACACTTTTCCAAGCCTGTTGGAAGGCATTTGCAGTTTCATTTCGCGTCTAATTTCCCAAACCAAACTGCTTGCAGCTCTAACTCCCTTCTAACTACCACTTCTTCGGTTCAGTGAGATATGCTGGATTCTAAACGGAGAAGCTTCTCTGACGCTTTTTCACAGAGATTTTGAAACTGAAATTTCCAAACCCGTTTCCAACGAAGGCGCCAATGGGCTTCCCCATAGAACTTGCCAACCTGAATTCCTACAGGCTAGATGTGAGAGGCACATTCTGCTGCTTCCTCCCTTAGTGTTAAACTAGCTTCTGAAAGCTCAACCTCCGGGGAGTTTGTTTGGCAGAGATATAGAACACACTTTTCCAAGCCTGTTGGAAGGCCTTTGCAGTGTCATTTCGCATCTAATTTCCCAAACCAAACTGCTTGCAGCTCTAACTCCCTTCTAACTACCACTTCTTCGGTTCAGTGAGATATGCTGGATTCTAAACGGAGAAGCTTCTCTGACGCTTTTTCACAGAGATTTTGAAACTGAAATCTCCCATGCCGTTTCCACCATAGGCAGCAATGGGCTTCCCCATAGAACTTGCCAACCTGAATTCCTAAAGGCTAGATGTGAGAGGCACATTCTGCTGCTTCCTCCCTTAGAGTTAAACTTGCTTCTGAAAGCTCAACCTCCGGGGAGTTTGTTTGGCAGAGATATAGAACACACTTTTCCAAGCCTGTTGGAAGGCATTTGCAGTTTCATTTCGCGTCTAATTTCCCAAACCAAACTGCTTGCAGCTCTAACTCCCTTCTAACTACCACTTCTTCGGTTCAGTGAGATATGCTGGATTCTAAACGGAGAAGCTTCTCTGACGCTTTTTCACAGAGATTTTGAAACTGAAATTTCCAAACCCGTTTCCAACGAAGGCGCCAATGGGCTTCCCCATAGAACTTGCCAACCTGAATTCCTACAGGCTTGATGTGAGAGGCACATTCTGCTGCTTCCTCCCTTAGAGTTAAACTAGCTTCTGAAAGCTCAACCTCCGGGGAGTTTGTTTGGCAGAGATATAGAACACACTTTTCCAAGCCTGTTGGAAGGCATTTGCAGTTTCATTTCGCGTCTAATTTCCCAAACCAAACTGCTTGCAGCTCTAACTCCCTTCTAACTACCACTTCTTCGGTTCAGTGAGATATGCTGGATTCTAAACGGAGAAGCTTCTCTGACGCTTTTTCACAGAGATTTTGAAACTGAAATCTCCCATGCCGTTTCCACCATAGGCAGCAATGGGCTTCCCCATAGAACTTGCCAACCTGAATTCCTACAGGCTAGATGAGAGAGGCACATTCTGCTGCTTGCTCCATTAGAGTTAAACTAGCTTCTGAAAGCTCAACCTCCGGGGAGTTTGTTTGGCAGAGATATAGAACACACTTTTCCAAGCCTGTTGGAAGGCATTTGCAGTTTCATTTCGCGTCTAATTTCCCAAACCAAACTGCTTGCAGCTCTAACTCCCTTCTAACTACCACTTCTTCGGTTCAGTGAGATATGCTGGATTCTAAACGGAGAAGCTTCTCTGACGCTTTTTCACAGAGATTTTGAAAGTGAAATCTCCCATGCCGTTTCCACCATAGGCAGCAATGGGCTTCCCCATAGAACTTGCCAACCTGAATTCCTACAGGCTAGATGTGAGAGGCAAATTCTGCTGCTTCCTTCCTTAGAGTTAAACTAGCTTCTGAAAGCTCAACCTCCGGGGAGTTTGTTTGGCAGAGATATAGAACACACTTTTCCAAGCCTGTTGGAAGGCATTTGCAGTTTCATTTCGCGTCTAATTTCCCAAACCAAACTGCTTGCAGCTCTAACTCCCTTCTAACTACCACTTCTTCGGTTCAGTGAGATATGCTGGATTCTAAACGGAGAAGCTTCTCTGACGCTTTTTCACAGAGATTTTGAAACTGAAATCTCCCATGCTGTTTCCACCATAGCCAGCAATGGGCTTCCCCATAGAACTTGCCAACCTGAATTCCTACAGGCTAGATGTGAGAGGCACATTCTGCTGCTTCCTCCCTTAGAGTTAAACTAGCTTCTGAAAGCTCAACCTCCAGGGAGTCTGTTTGGCAGAGATATAGAACACACTTTTCCAAGCCTGTTGGAAGGCATTTGCAGTTTCATTTCGCGTCTAATTTCCCAAACCAAACTGCTTGCAGCTCTAACTGCCTTCTAACTACCACTTCTTCGGTTCAGTGAGATATGCTGGATTCTAAACGGAGAAGCTTCTCTGACGCTTTTTCACAGATATTTTGAAACTGAAATCTCCCATGCCGTTTCCACCATAGGCAGCAATGGGCTTCCCCATAGAACTTGCCAACCTGAATTCCTACAGGCTAGATGTGAGAGGCACATTCTGCTCTTTCCTCCCTTAGAGTTAAACTAGCTTCTGAAAGCTCAACCTCCGGGGAGTTTGTTTGGCAGAGATATAGAACACACTTTTCCAAGCCTGTTGGAAGGCATTTGCAGTTTCATTTCGCGTCTAATTTCCCAAACCAAACTGCTTGCAGCTCTAACTGCCTTCTAACTACTACTTCTTCGGTTCAGTGAGATATGCTGGATTCTAAACGGAGAAGCTTCTCTGACGCTTTTTCACAGAGATTTTGAAACTGAAATCTCCCATGCTGTTTCCACCATAGCCAGCAATGGGCTTCCCCATAGAACTTGCCAACCTGAATTCCTACAGGCTAGATGTGAGAGGCACATTCTGCTGCTTCCTCCCTTAGAGTTAAACTTGCTTCTGAAAGCTCAACGTCCGGGGAGTTTGTTTGGCAGAGATATAGAACACACTTTTCCAAGCCTGTTGGAAGGCATTTGCAGTTTCATTTGGCGTCTAATTTCCCAAACCAAACTGCTTGCAGCTCTAACTCCCTTCTAACTACCACTTCTTCGGTTCAGTGAGTTATGCTGGATTCTAAACGGAGAAGCTTCTCTGACGCTTTTTCACAGATATTTTGAAACTGAAATCTCCCATGCCGTTTCCACCATAGGCAGCAATGGGCTTCCCCATAGAACTTGCCAACCTGAATTCCTACAGGCTAGATGTGAGAGGCACATTCTGCTGCTTCCTCCCTTAGAGTTAAACTTGCTTCTGAAAGCTCAACCTCCGGGGAGTTTGTTTGGCAGAGATATAGAACACACTTTTCCAAGCCTGTTGGAAGGCATTTGCAGTTTCATTTCGCGTCTAATTTCCCAAACCAAACTGCTTGCAGCTCTAACTCCCTTCTAACTACCACTTCTTCGGTTCAGTGAGATATGCTGGATTCTAAACGGAGAAGCTTCTCTGACGCTTTTTCACAGAGATTTTGAAACTGAAATTTCCAAACCCGTTTCCAACGAAGGCGCCAATGGGCTTCCCCATAGAACTTGCCAACCTGAATTCCTGCAGGCTAGATGTGAGAGGCACATTCTGCTGCTTCCTCCCTTAGTGTTAAACTAGCTTCTGAAAGCTCAACCTCCGGGGAGTTTGTTTGGCAGAGATATAGAACACACTTTTCCAAGCCTGTTGGAAGGCCTTTGCAGTGTCATTTCGCATCTAATTTCCCAAACCAAACTGCTTGCAGCTCTAACTCCCTTCTAACTACCACTTCTTCGGTTCAGTGAGATATGCTGGATTCTAAACGGAGAAGCTTCTCTGACGCTTTTTCACAGAGATTTTGAAACTGAAATCTCCCATGCCATTTCCACCATAGGCAGCAATGGGCTTCCCCATAGAACTTGCCAACCTGAATTCCTACAGGCTAGATGTGAGAGGCACATTCTGCTGCTTCTTCCCTTAGAGTTAAACTTGCTTCTGAAAGCTCAACCTCCGGGGAGTTTGTTTGGCAGAGATATAGAACACACTTTTCCAAGCCTGTTGGAAGGCATTTGCAGTTTCATTTCGCGTCTTATTTCCCAAACCAAACTGCTTGCAGCTCTAACTCCCTTCTAACTACCACTTCTTCGGTTCAGTGAGATATGCTGGATTCTAAACGGAGAAGCTTCTCTGACGCTTTTTCACAGAGATTTTGAAACTGAAATCTGCCATGCCGTTTCCACCATAGGCAGCAATGGGCTTCCCTATAGAACTTGCCAACCTGAATTCCTACAGGCTAGATGTGAGAGGCACATTCTGCTGCTTCCTCCCTTAGAGTTAAACTAGCTTCTGAAAGCTCAACCTCCGGGGAGTTTGTTTGGCAGAGATATAGAACACACTTTTCCAAGCCTGTTGGAAGGCCTTTGCAGTGTCATTACGCATCTAATTTCCCAAACCAAACTGCTTGCAGCTCTAACTCCCTTCTAACTACCACTTCTTCGGTTCAGTGAGATATGCTGGATTCTAAACGGAGAAGCTTCTCTGATGCTTTTTCACAGAGATTTTGAAACTGAAATCTCCCATGCCGTTTCCACCATAGGCAGCAATGGGCTTCCCCATAGAACTTGCCAACCTGAATTCCTACAGGCTAGATGTGAGAGGCACATTCTGCTGCTTCCTTCCTTAGAGTTAAACTAGCTTCTGAAAGCGCAACCTCCGGGGAGTTTGTTTGGCAGAGATATAGAACACACTTTTCCAAGCCTGTTGGAAGGCATTTGCAGTTTCATTTCGCGTCTAATTTCCCAAACCAAACTGCTTGCAGCTCTAACTCCCTTCTAACTACCACTTCTTCGGTTCAGTGAGATATGCTGGATTCTAAACGGAGAAGCTTCTCTGACGCTTTTTCACAGAGATTTTGAAACTGAAATTTCCAAACCCGTTTCCAACGAAGGCGCCAATGGGCTTCCCCATAGAACTTGCCAACCTGAATTCCTACAGGCTAGATGTGAGAGGCACATTCTGCTGCTTCCTCCATTAGAGTTAAACTAGCTTCTGAAAGCTCAACCTCCGGGGAGTTTGTTTGGCAGAGATATAGAACACACTTTTCCAAGCCTGTTGGAAGGCATTTGCAGTTTCATTTCGCGTCTAATTTCCCAAACCAAACTGCTTGCAGCTCTAACTCCCTTCTAACTACCACTTCTTCGGTTCAGTGAGATATGCTGGATTCTAAACGGAGAAGCTTCTCTGACGCTTTTTCACAGAGATTTTGAAACTGAAATCTCCCATGCCGTTTCCACCATAGGCAGCAATGGGCTTCCCCACAGAACTTGCCAACCTGAATTCCTACAGGCTAGATGTGAGAGGCATATTCTGCTGCTTCCTCCCTTAGAGTTAAACTTGCTTCTGAAAGCTCAACCTCCGGGGAGTTTGTTTGGCAGTGATATAGAACACACTTTTCCAAGCCTGTTGGAAGGCCTTTGCAGTGTCATTTCGCATCTAATTTTCCAAACCAAACTGCTTGCAGCTCTAACTCCCTTCTAACTACCACTTCTTCGGTTCAGTGAGATATGCTGGATTCTAAACGGAGAAGCTTCTCTGACGCTTTTTCACAGAGATTTTGAAACTGAAATCTCCCATGCCGTTTCCACCATAGGCAGCAATGGGCTTCCCCATAGAACTTGCCAACCTGAATTCCTACAGGCTAGATGTGAGAGGCAAATTCTGCTGCTTCCTTCCTTAGAGTTAAACTAGCTTCTGAAAGCTCAACCTCCGGGGAGTTTGTTTGGCAGAGATATAGAACACACTTTTCCAAGCCTGTTGGAAGGCATTTGCAGTTTCATTTCGCGTCTAATTTCCCAAACCAAACTGCTTGCAGCTCTAACTCCCTTCTAACTACCACTTCTTCGGTTCAGTGAGATATGCTGGATTCTAAACGGAGAAGCTTCTCTGACGCTTTTTCACAGAGATTTTGAAACTGAAATCTCCCATGCTGTTTCCACCATAGCCAGCAATGGGCTTCCCCATAGAACTTGCCAACCTGAATTCCTACAGGCTAGATGTGAGAGGCACATTCTGCTGCTTCCTCCCTTAGAGTTAAACTAGCTTCTGAAAGCTCAACCTCCAGGGAGTCTGTTTGGCAGAGATATAGAACACACTTTTCCAAGCCTGTTGGAAGGCATTTTCAGTTTCATTTCGCGTCTAATTTCCCAAACCAAACTGCTTGCAGCTCTAACTGCCTTCTAACTACCACTTCTTCGGTTCAGTGAGATATGCTGGATTCTAAACGGAGAAGCTTCTCTGACGCTTTTTCACAGAGATTTTGAAACTGAAATCTCCCATGCCGTTTCCACCATAGGCAGCAATGGGCTTCCCCACAGAACTTGCCAACCTGAATTCCTACAGGCTAGATGTGAGAGGCACATTCTGCTGCTTCCTCCCTTAGAGTTAAACTTGCTTCTGAAAGCTCAACCTCCGGGGAGTTTGTTTGGCAGAGATATAGAACACACTTTTCCAAGCCTGTTGGAAGGCATTTGCAGTTTCATTTCGCGTCTAATTTCCCAAACCAAACTGCTTGCAGCTCTAACTCCCTTCTAACTACCACTTCTTCGGTTCAGTGAGATATGCTGGATTCTAAACGGAGAAGCTTCTCTGACGCTTTTTCACAGAGATTTTGAAACTGAAATTTCCAAACCCGTTTCCAACGAAGGCGCCAATGGGCTTCCCCATAGAACTTGCCAACCTGAATTCCTACAGGCTAGATGTGAGAGGCACATTCTGCTGCTTCCTCCCTTAGTGTTAAACTAGCTTCTGAAAGCTCAACCTCCGGGGAGTTTGTTTGGCAGAGATATAGAACACACTTTTCCAAGCCTGTTGGAAGGCCTTTGCAGTGTCATTTCGCATCTAATTTCCCAAACCAAACTGCTTGCAGCTCTAACTCCCTTCTAACTACCACTTCTTCGGTTCAGTGAGATATGCTGGATTCTAAACGGAGAAGCTTCTCTGACGCTTTTTCACAGAGATTTTGAAACTGAAATCTCCCATGCCGTTTCCACCATAGGCAGCAATGGGCTTCCCCATAGAACTTGCCAACCTGAATTCCTAAAGGCTAGATGTGAGAGGCACATTCTGCTGCTTCCTCCCTTAGAGTTAAACTTGCTTCTGAAAGCTCAACCTCCGGGGAGTTTGTTTGGCAGAGATATAGAACACACTTTTCCAAGCCTGTTGGAAGGCATTTGCAGTTTCATTTCGCGTCTAATTTCCCAAACCAAACTGCTTGCAGCTCTAACTCCCTTCTAACTACCACTTCTTCGGTTCAGTGAGATATGCTGGATTCTAAACGGAGAAGCTTCTCTGACGCTTTTTCACAGAGATTTTGAAACTGAAATTTCCAAACCCGTTTCCAACGAAGGCGCCAATGGGCTTCCCCATAGAACTTGCCAACCTGAATTCCTACAGGCTTGATGTGAGAGGCACATTCTGCTGCTTCCTCCCTTAGAGTTAAACTAGCTTCTGAAAGCTCAACCTCCGGGGAGTTTGTTTGGCAGAGATATAGAACACACTTTTCCAAGCCTGTTGGAAGGCATTTGCAGTTTCATTTCGCGTCTAATTTCCCAAACCAAACTGCTTGCAGCTCTAACTCCCTTCTAACTACCACTTCTTCGGTTCAGTGAGATATGCTGGATTCTAAACGGAGAAGCTTCTCTGACGCTTTTTCACAGAGATTTTGAAACTGAAATCTCCCATGCCGTTTCCACCATAGGCAGCAATGGGCTTCCCCATAGAACTTGCCAACCTGAATTCCTACAGGCTAGATGTGAGAGGCACATTCTGCTGCTTGCTCCATTAGAGTTAAACTAGCTTCTGAAAGCTCAACCTCCGGGGAGTTTGTTTGGCAGAGATATAGAACACACTTTTCCAAGCCTGTTGGAAGGCATTTGCAGTTTCATTTCGCGTCTAATTTCCCAAACCAAACTGCTTGCAGCTCTAACTCCCTTCTAACTACCACTTCTTCGGTTCAGTGAGATATGCTGGATTCTAAACGGAGAAGCTTCTCTGACGCTTTTTCACAGAGATTTTGAAACTGAAATCTCCCATGCCGTTTCCACCATAGGCAGCAATGGGCTTCCCCACAGAACTTGCCAACCTGAATTCCTACAGGCTAGATGTGAGAGGCACATTCTGCTGCTTCCTCCCTTAGAGTTAAACTTGCTTCTGAAAGCTCAACCTCCGGGGAGTTTGTTTGGCAGAGATATAGAACACACTTTTCCAAGCCTGTTGGAAGGCCTTTGCAGTGTCATTTCGCATCTAATTTCCCAAACCAAACTGCTTGCAGCTCTAACTCCCTTCTAACTACCACTTCTTCGGTTCAGTGAGATATGCTGGATTCTAAACGGAGAAGCTTCTCTGACGCTTTTTCACAGAGATTTTGAAACTGAAATCTCCCATGCCGTTTCCACCATAGGCAGCAATGGGCTTCCCCATAGAACTTGCCAACCTGAATTCCTACAGGCTAGATGTGAGAGGCAAATTCTGCTGCTTCCTTCCTTAGAGTTAAACTAGCTTCTGAAAGCTCAACCTCCGGGGAGTTTGTTTGGCAGAGATATAGAACACACTTTTCCAAGCCTGTTGGAAGGCATTTGCAGTTTCATTTCGCGTCTAATTTCCCAAACCAAACTGCTTGCAGCTCTAACTCCCTTCTAACTACCACTTCTTCGGTTCAGTGAGATATGCTGGATTCTAAACGGAGAAGCTTCTCTGACGCTTTTTCACAGAGATTTTGAAACTGAAATCTCCCATGCTGTTTCCACCATAGCCAGCAATGGGCTTCCCCATAGAACTTGCCAACCTGAATTCCTACAGGCTAGATGTGAGAGGCACATTCTGCTGCTTCCTCCCTTAGAGTTAAACTAGCTTCTGAAAGCTCAACCTCCAGGGAGTCTGTTAGGCAGAGATATAGAACACACTTTTCCAAGCCTGTTGGAAGGCATTTGCAGTTTCATTTCGCGTCTAATTTCCCAAACCAAACTGCTTGCAGCTCTAACTGCCTTCTAACTACCACTTCTTCGGTTCAGTGAGATATGCTGGATTCTAAACGGAGAAGCTTCTCTGACGCTTTTTCACAGATATTTTGAAACTGAAATCTCCCATGCCGTTTCCAACATAGGCAGCAATGGGCTTCCCCATAGAACTTGCCAACCTGAATTCCTACAGGCTAGATGTGAGAGGCACATTCTGCTCTTTCCTCCCTTAGAGTTAAACTAGCTTCTGAAAGCTCAACCTCCGGGGAGTTTGTTTGGCAGAGATATAGAACACACTTTTCCAAGCCTGTTGGAAGGCATTTGCAGTTTCATTTCGCGTCTAATTTCCCAAACCAAACTGCTTGCAGCTCTAACTGCCTTCTAACTACTACTTCTTCGGTTCAGTGAGATATGCTGGATTCTAAACGGAGAAGCTTCTCTGACGCTTTTTCACAGAGATTTTGAAACTGAAATCTCCCATGCTGTTTCCACCATAGCCAGCAATGGGCTTCCCCATAGAACTTGCCAACCTGAATTCCTACAGGCTAGATGTGAGAGGCACATTCTGCTGCTTCCTCCCTTAGAGTTAAACTTGCTTCTGAAAGCTCAACGTCCGGGGAGTTTGTTTGGCAGAGATATAGAACACACTTTTCCAAGCCTGTTGGAAGGCATTTGCAGTTTCATTTCGCGTCTAATTTCCCAAACCAAACTGCTTGCAGCTCTAACTCCCTTCTAACTACCACTTCTTCGGTTCAGTGAGTTATGCTGGATTCTAAACGGAGAAGCTTCTCTGACGCTTTTTCACAGATATTTTGAAACTGAAATCTCCCATGCCGTTTCCACCATAGGCAGCAATGGGCTTCCCCATAGAACTTGCCAACCTGAATTCCTACAGGCTAGATGTGAGAGGCACATTCTGCTGCTTCCTCCCTTAGAGTTAAACTTGCTTCTGAAAGCTCAACCTCCGGGGAGTTTGTTTGGCAGAGATATAGAACACACTTTTCCAAGCCTGTTGGAAGGCATTTGCAGTTTCATTTCGCGTCTAATTTCCCAAACCAAACTGCTTGCAGCTCTAACTCCCTTCTAACTACCACTTCTTTGGTTCAGTGAGATATGCTGGATTCTAAACGGAGAAGCTTCTCTGACGCTTTTTCACAGAGATTTTGAAACTGAAATTTCCAAACCCGTTTCCAACGAAGGCGCCAATGGGCTTCCCCATAGAACTTGCCAACCTGAATTCCTACAGGCTAGATGTGAGAGGCACATTCTGCTGCTTCCTCCCTTAGTGTTAAACTAGCTTCTGAAAGCTCAACCTCCGGGGAGTTTGTTTGGCAGAGATATAGAACACACTTTTCCAAGCCTGTTGGAAGGCCTTTGCAGTGTCATTTCGCATCTAATTTCCCAAACCAAACTGCTTGCAGCTCTAACTCCCTTCTAACTACCACTTCTTCGGTTCAGTGAGATATGCTGGATTCTAAACGGAGAAGCTTCTCTGACGCTTTTTCACAGAGATTTTGAAACTGAAATCTCCCATGCCATTTCCACCATAGGCAGCAATGGGCTTCCCCATAGAACTTGCCAACCTGAATTCCTACAGGCTAGATGTGAGAGGCACATTCTGCTGCTTCTTCCCTTAGAGTTAAACTTGCTTCTGAAAGCTCAACCTCCGGGGAGTTTGTTTGGCAGAGATATAGAACACACTTTTCCAAGCCTGTTGGAAGGCATTTGCAGTTTCATTTCGCGTCTAATTTCCCAAACCAAACTGCTTGCAGCTCTAACTCCCTTCTAACTACCACTTCTTCGGTTCAGTGAGATATGCTGGATTCTAAACGGAGAAGCTTCTCTGACGCTTTTTCACAGAGATTTTGAAACTGAAATCTGCCATGCCGTTTCCACCATAGGCAGCAATGGGCTTCCCTATAGAACTTGCCAACCTGAATTCCTACAGGCTAGATGTGAGAGGCACATTCTGCTGCTTCCTCCCTTAGAGTTAAACTAGCTTCTGAAAGCTCAACCTCCGGGGAGTTTGTTTGGCAGAGATATAGAACACACTTTTCCAAGCCTGTTGGAAGGCCTTTGCAGTGTCATTACGCATCTAATTTCCCAAACCAAACTGCTTGCAGCTCTAACTCCCTTCTAACTACCACTTCTTCGGTTCAGTGAGATATGCTGGATTCTAAACGGAGAAGCTTCTCTGATGCTTTTTCACAGAGATTTTGAAACTGAAATCTCCCATGCCGTTTCCACCATAGGCAGCAATGGGCTTCCCCATAGAACTTGCCAACCTGAATTCCTACAGGCTAGATGTGAGAGGCACATTCTGCTGCTTCCTTCCTTAGAGTTAAACTAGCTTCTGAAAGCGCAACCTCCGGGGAGTTTGTTTGGCAGAGATATAGAACACACTTTTCCAAGCCTGTTGGAAGGCATTTGCAGTTTCATTTCGCGTCTAATTTCCCAAACCAAACTGCTTGCAGCTCTAACTCCCTTCTAACTACCACTTCTTCGGTTCAGTGAGATATGCTGGATTCTAAACGGAGAAGCTTCTCTGACGCTTTTTCACAGAGATTTTGAAACTGAAATTTCCAAACCCGTTTCCAACGAAGGCGCCAATGGGCTTCCCCATAGAACTTGCCAACCTGAATTCCTACAGGCTAGATGTGAGAGGCACATTCTGCTGCTTCCTCCATTAGAGTTAAACTAGCTTCTGAAAGCTCAACCTCCGGGGAGTTTGTTTGGCAGAGATATAGAACACACTTTTCCAAGCCTGTTGGAAGGCATTTGCAGTTTCATTTCGCGTCTAATTTCCCAAACCAAACTGCTTGCAGCTCTAACTCCCTTCTAACTACCACTTCTTCGGTTCAGTGAGATATGCTGGATTCTAAACGGAGAAGCTTCTCTGACGCTTTTTCACAGAGATTTTGAAACTGAAATCTCCCATGCCGTTTCCACCATAGGCAGCAATGGGCTTCCCCATAGAACTTGCCAACCTGAATTCCTACAGGCTAGATGTGAGAGGCAAATTCTGCTGCTTCCTTCCTTAGAGTTAAACTAGCTTCTGAAAGCTCAACCTCCGGGGAGTTTGTTTGGCAGAGATATAGAACACACTTTTCCAAGCCTGTTGGAAGGCATTTGCAGTTTCATTTCGCGTCTAATTTCCCAAACCAAACTGCTTGCAGCTCTAACTCCCTTCTAACTACCACTTCTTCGGTTCAGTGAGATATGCTGGATTCTAAACGGAGAAGCTTCTCTGACGCTTTTTCACAGAGATTTTGAAACTGAAATCTCCCATGCTGTTTCCACCATAGCCAGCAATGGGCTTCCCCATAGAACTTGCGAACCTGAATTCCTACAGGCTAGATGTGAGAGGCACATTCTGCTGCTTCCTCCCTTAGAGTTAAACTAGCTTCTGAAAGCTCAACCTCCAGGGAGTCTGTTTGGCAGAGATATAGAACACACTTTTCCAAGCCTGTTGGAAGGCATTTGCAGTTTCATTTCGCGTCTAATTTCCCAAACCAAACTGCTTGCAGCTCTAACTGCCTTCTAACTACCACTTCTTCGGTTCAGTGAGATATGCTGGATTCTAAACGGAGAAGCTTCTCTGACGCTTTTTCACAGAGATTTTGAAACTGAAATCTCCCATGCCGTTTCCACCATAGGCAGCAATGGGCTTCCCCATAGAACTTGCCAACCTGAATTCCTACAGGCTAGATGTGAGAGGCACATTCTGCTGCTTCCTCCCTAACAGTTAAGCTTGCTTCTGAAAGCTCAACCTCCGGGGAGTCTGTTTGGCAGAGATATAGAACACACTTTTCCAAGCCTGTTGGAAGGCCTTTGCAGTGTCATTTCGCATTTAATTTCCCAAACCAAACTGCTTGCAGCTCTAACTCCCTTCTAACTACCAATTCTTCGGTTCAGTGAGATATGCTGGATTCTAAACGGAGAAGCTTCTCTGACGCTTTTTCACAGAGATTTTGAAACTGAAATTTCCAAACCCGTTTCCAACGAAGGCGCCAATGGGCTTCCCCATAGAACTTGCCAACCTGAATTCCTACAGGCTAGATGTGAGAGGCACATTCTGCTGCTTCCTCCCTAACAGTTAAGCTTGCTTCTGAAAGCTCAACCTCCGGGGAGTCTGTTTGGCAGAGATATAGAACACACTTTTCCAAGCCTGTTGGAAGGCCTTTGCAGTGTCATTTCGCATTTAATTTCCCAAACCAAACTGCTTGCAGCTCTAACTCCCTTCTAACTACCACTTCTTCGGTTCAGTGAGATATGCTGGATTCTAAACGGAGAAGCTTCTCTGACGCTTTTTCACAGAGATTTTGAAACTGAAATCTCCCATGCCGTTTCCACCATAGGCAGCAATGGGCTTCCCCATAGAACTTGCCAACCTGAATTCCTACAGGCTAGATGTGAGAGGCAAATTCTGCTGCTTCCTTCCTTAGAGTTAAACTAGCTTCTGAAAGCTCAACCTCCGGGGAGTTTGTTTGGCAGAGATATAGAACACACTTTTCCAAGCCTGTTGGAAGGCATTTGCAGTTTCATTTCGCGTCAAATTTCCCAAACCAAACTGCTTGCAGCTCTAACTGCCTTCTAACTACCACTTCTTCGGTTCAGTGAGATATGCTGGATTCTAAACGGAGAAGCTTCTCTGACGCTTTTTCACAGAGATTTTGAAACTGAAATCTCCCATGCAGTTTCCACCATAGGCAGCAATGGGCTTCCCCATAGAACTTGCCAACCTGAATTCCTAAAGGCTAGATGTGAGAGGCACATTCTGCTGCTTCCTCCCTTAGAGTTAAACTTGCTTCTGAAAGCTCAACCTCCGGGGAGTCTGTTTGGCAGAGATATAGAACACACTTTTCCAAGCCTGTTGGAAGGCATTTGCAGTTTCATTTCGCGTCTAATTTCCTAAACCAAACTGCTTGCAGCTCTAACTCCCTTCTAACTACCACTTCTTCGGTTCAGTGAGATATGCTGGATTCTAAACGGAGAAGCTTCTCTGACGCTTTTTCACAGAGATTTTGAAACTGAAATTTCCAAACCCGTTTCCAACGAAGGCGCCAATGGGCTTCCCCATAGAACTTGCCAACCTGAATTCCTAGAGGCTAGATGTGAGAGGCACATTCTGCTGCTTCCTCCCTTAGAGTTAAACTAGCTTCTGAAAGCTCAACCTCCGGGGAGTTTGTTTGGCAGAGATATAGAACACACTTTTCCAAGCCTGTTGGAAGGCATTTGCAGTTTCATTTCGCGTCTAATTTCCCAAACCAAACTGCTTGCAGCTCTAACTCCCTTCTAACTACCACTTCTTCGGTTCAGTGAGATATGCTGGATTCTAAACGGAGAAGCTTCTCTGACGCTTTTTCACAGAGATTTTGAAACTGAAATTTCCAAACCCGTTTCCAACGAAGGCGCCAATGGGCTTCCCCATAGAACTTGCCAACCTGAATTCCTACAGGCTAGATGTGAGAGGCACATTCTGCTGCTTCCTCCCTTAGAGTTAAACTAGCTTCTGAAAGCTCAACCTCCGGGGAGTTTGTTTGGCAGAGATATAGAACACACTTTTCCAAGCCTGTTGGAAGGCATTTGCAGTTTCATTTCGCGTCAAATTTCCCAAACCAAACTGCTTGCAGCTCTAACTCCCTTCTAACTACCACTTCTTCGGTTCAGTGAGATATGCTGGATTCTAAACGGAGAAGCTTCTCTGACGCTTTTTCACAGAGATTTTGAAACTGAAATCTCCCATGCCGTTTCCACCATAGGCAGCAATGGGCTTCCCCATAGAACTTGCCAACCTGAATTCCTACAGGCTAGATGTGAGAGGCACATTCTGCTGCTTCCTCCCTTAGAGTTAAACTTGCTTCTGAAAGCTCAACCTCCGGGGAGTCTGTTTGGCAGAGATATAGAACACACTTTTCCAAGCCTGTTGGAAGGCATTTGCAGTTTCATTTCGCGTCTAATTTCCCAAACCAAACTGCTTGCAGCTCTAACTCCCTTCTAACTACCACTTCTTCGGTTCAGTGAGATATGCTGGATTCTAAACGGAGAAGCTTCTCTGACGCTTTTTCACAGAGATTTTGAAACTGAAATCTCCCATGCCGTTTCCACCATAGGCAGCAATGGGCTTCCCCATAGAACTTGCCAACCTGAATTCCTACAGGCTAGATGTGAGAGGCACATTCTGCTGCTTCTTCCCTTAGAGTTAAACTTGCTTCTGAAAGCTCAACCTCCGGGGAGTTTGTTTGGCAGAGATATAGAAGACACTTTTCCAAGCCTGTTGGAAGGCATTTGCAGTTTCATTTCGCGTCTAATTTCCCAAACCAAACTGCTTGCAGCTCTAACTCCCTTCTAACTACCACTTCTTCGGTTCAGTGAGATATGCTGGATTCTAAACGGAGAAGCTTCTCTGACGCTTTTTCACAGAGATTTTGAAACTGAAATCTGCCATGCCGTTTCCACCATAGGCAGCAATGGGCTTCCCTATAGAACTTGCCAACCTGAATTCCTACAGGCTAGATGTGAGAGGCACATTCTGCTGCTTCCTCCCTTAGAGTTAAACTAGCTTCTGAAAGCTCAACCTCCGGGGAGTTTGTTTGGCAGAGATATAGAACACACTTTTCCAAGCCTGTTGGAAGGCCTTTGCAGTGTCATTTCGCATCTAATTTCCCAAACCAAACTGCTTGCAGCTCTAACTCCCTTCTAACTACCACTTCTTCGGTTCAGTGAGATATGCTGGATTCTAAACGGAGAAGCTTCTCTGATGCTTTTTCACAGAGATTTTGAAACTGAAATCTCCCATGCCGTTTCCACCATAGGCAGCAATGGGCTTCCCCATAGAACTTGCCAACCTGAATTCCTACAGGCTAGATGTGAGAGGCACATTCTGCTGCTTCCTTCCTTAGAGTTAAACTAGCTTCTGAAAGCGCAACCTCCGGGGAGTTTGTTTGGCAGAGATATAGAACACACTTTTCCAAGCCTGTTGGAAGGCATTTGCAGTTTCATTTCGCGTCTAATTTCCCAAACCAAACTGCTTGCAGCTCTAACTCCCTTCTAACTACCACTTCTTCGGTTCAGTGAGATATGCTGGATTCTAAACGGAGAAGCTTCTCTGACGCTTTTTCACAGAGATTTTGAAACTGAAATTTCCAAACCCGTTTCCAACGAAGGCGCCAATGGGCTTCCCCATAGAACTTGCCAACCTGAATTCCTACAGGCTAGATGTGAGAGGCACATTCTGCTGCTTCCTCCCTTAGAGTTAAACTAGCTTCTGAAAGCTCAACCTCCGGGGAGTTTGTTTGGCAGAGATATAGAACATACTTTTCCAAGCCTGTTGGAAGGCATTTGCAGTTTCATTTCGCGTCTAATTTCCCAAACCAAACTGCTTGCAGCTCTAACTCCCTTCTAACTACCACTTCTTCGGTTCAGTGAGATATGCTGGATTCTAAACGGAGAAGCTTCTCTGACGCTTTTTCACAGAGATTTTGAAACTGAAATCTCCCATGCCATTTCCACCATAGGCAGCAATGGGCTTCCCCATAGAACTTGCCAACCTGAATTCCTACAGGCTAGATGTGAGAGGCACATTCTGCTGCTTCTTCCCTTAGAGTTAAACTTGCTTCTGAAAGCTCAACCTCCGGGGAGTTTGTTTGGCAGAGATATAGAACACACTTTTCCAAGCCTGTTGGAAGGCATTTGCAGTTTCATTTCGCGTCTAATTTCCCAAACCAAACTGCTTGCAGCTCTAACTCCCTTCTAACTACCACTTCTTCGGTTCAGTGAGATATGCTGGATTCTAAACGGAGAAGCTTCTCTGACGCTTTTTCACAGAGATTTTGAAACTGAAATCTGCCATGCCGTTTCCACCATAGGCAGCAATGGGCTTCCCTATAGAACTTGCCAACCTGAATTCCTACAGGCTAGATGTGAGAGGCACATTCTGCTGCTTCCTCCCTTAGAGTTAAACTAGCTTCTGAAAGCTCAACCTCCGGGGAGTTTGTTTGGCAGAGATATAGAACACACTTTTCCAAGCCTGTTGGAAGGCCTTTGCAGTGTCATTTCGCATCTAATTTCCCAAACCAAACTGCTTGCAGCTCTAACTCCCTTCTAACTACCACTTCTTCGGTTCAGTGAGATATGCTGGATTCTAAACGGAGAAGCTTCTCTGATGCTTTTTCACAGAGATTTTGAAACTGAAATCTCCCATGCCGTTTCCACCATAGGCAGCAATGGGCTTCCCCATAGAACTTGCCAACCTGAATTCCTACAGGATAGATGTGAGAGGCACATTCTGCTGCTTCCTTCCTTAGAGTTAAACTAGCTTCTGAAAGCGCAACCTCCGGGGAGTTTGTTTGGCAGAGATATAGAACACACTTTTCCAAGCCTGTTGGAAGGCATTTGCAGTTTCATTTCGCGTCTAATTTCCCAAACCAAACTGCTTGCAGCTCTAACTCCCTTCTAACTACCACTTCTTCGGTTCAGTGAGATATGCTGGATTCTAAACGGAGAAGCTTCTCTGACGCTTTTTCACAGAGATTTTGAAACTGAAATTTCCAAACCCGTTTCCAACGAAGGCGCCAATGGGCTTCCCCATAGAACTTGCCAACCTGAATTCCTACAGGCTAGATGTGAGAGGCACATTCTGCTGCTTCCTCCCTTAGAGTTAAACTAGCTTCTGAAAGCTCAACCTCCGGGGAGTTTGTTTGGCAGAGATATAGAACATACTTTTCCAAGCCTGTTGGAAGGCATTTGCAGTTTCATTTCGCGTCTAATTTCCCAAACCAAACTGCTTGCAGCTCTAACTCCCTTCTAACTACCACTTCTTCGGTTCAGTGAGATATGCTGGATTCTAAACGGAGAAGCTTCTCTGACGCTTTTTCACAGAGATTTTGAAACTGAAATCTCCCATGCCGTTTCCACCATAGGCAGCAATGGGCTTCCCCACAGAACTTGCCAACCTGAATTCCTACAGGCTAGACGTGAGAGGCACATTCTGCTGCTTCCTCCCTTAGAGTTAAACTAGCTTCTGAAAGCTCAACCTCCGGGGAGTTTGTTTGGCAGAGATATAGAACACACTTTTCCAAGCCTGTTGGAAGGCCTTTGCAGTGTCATTTCGCATCTAATTTCCCAAACCAAACTGCTTGCAGCTCTAACTCCCTTCTAACTACCACTTCTTCGGTTCAGTGAGATATGCTGGATTCTAAACGGAGAAGCTTCTCTGACGCTTTTTCACAGAGATTTTGAAACTGAAATCTCCCATGCCGTTTCCACCATAGGCAGCAATGGGCTTCCCCATAGAACTTGCCAACCTGAATTCCTACAGGCTAGATGTGAGAGGCAAATTCTGCTGCTTCCTTCCTTAGAGTTAAACTAGCTTCTGAAAGCTCAACCTCCGGGGAGTTTGTTTGGAAGAGATATAGAACACACTTTTCCAAGCCTGTTGGAAGGCATTTGCAGTTTCATTTCGCGTCTAATTTCCCAAACCAAACTGCTTGCAGCTCTAACTCCCTTCTAACTACCACTTCTTCGGTTCAGTGAGATATGCTGGATTCTAAACGGAGAAGCTTCTCTGACGCTTTTTCACAGAGATTTTGAAACTGAAATCTCCCATGCCATTTCCACCATAGGCAGCAATGGGCTTCCCCATAGAACTTGCCAACCTGAATTCCTACAGGCTAGATGTGAGAGGCACATTCTGCTGCTTCTTCCCTTAGAGTTAAACTTGCTTCTGAAAGCTCAACCTCCGGGGAGTTTGTTTGGCAGAGATATAGAACACACTTTTCCAAGCCTGTTGGAAGGCATTTGCAGTTCATTTCGCGTCTAATTTCCCAAACCAAACTGCTTGCAGCTCTAACTCCCTTCTAACTACCACTTCTTCGGTTCAGTGAGATATGCTGGATTCTAAACGGAGAAGCTTCTCTGACGCTTTTTCACAGAGATTTTGAAACTGAAATCTGCCATGCCGTTTCCACCATAGGCAGCAATGGGCTTCCCTATAGAACTTGCCAACCTGAATTCCTACAGGCTAGATGTGAGAGGCACATTCTGCTGCTTCCTCCCTTAGAGTTAAACTAGCTTCTGAAAGCTGAACCTCCGGGGAGTTTGTTTGGCAGAGATATAGAACACACTTTTCCAAGCCTGTTGGAAGGCCTTTGCAGTGTCATTTCGCATCTAATTTCCCAAACCAAACTGCTTGCAGCTCTAACTCCCTTCTAACTACCACTTCTTCGGTTCAGTGAGATATGCTGGATTCTAAACGGAGAAGCTTCTCTGATGCTTTTTCACAGAGATTTTGAAACTGAAATTTCCAAACCCGTTTCCAACGAAGGCGCCAATGGGCTTCCCCATAGAACTTGCCAACCTGAATTCCTACAGGCTAGATGTGAGAGGCACATTCTGCTGCTTCCTTCCTTAGAGTTAAACTAGCTTCTGAAAGCGCAACCTCCGGGGAGTTTGTTTGGCAGAGATATAGAACACACTTTTCCAAGCCTGTTGGAAGGCATTTGCAGTTTCATTTCGCGTCTAATTTCCCAAACCAAACTGCTTGCAGCTCTAACTCCCTTCTAACTACCACTTCTTCGGTTCAGTGAGATATGCTGGATTCTAAACGGAGAAGCTTCTCTGACGCTTTTTCACAGAGATTTTGAAACTGAAATTTCCAAACCCGTTTCCAACGAAGGCGCCAATGGGCTTCCCCATAGAACTTGCCAACCTGAATTCCTACAGGCTAGATGTGAGAGGCACATTCTGCTGCTTCCTCCCTTAGAGTTAAACTTGCTTCTGAAAGCTCAACCTCCGGGGAGTCTGTTTGGCAGAGATATAGAACACACTTTTCCAAGCCTGTTGGAAGGCATTTGCAGTTTCATTTCGCGTCTAATTTCCTAAACCAAACTGCTTGCAGCTCTAACTCCCTTCTAACTACCACTTCTTCGGTTCAGTGAGATATGCTGGATTCTAAACGGAGAAGCTTCTCTGACGCTTTTTCACAGAGATTTTGAAACTGAAATTTCCAAACCCGTTTCCAACGAAGGCGCCAATGGGCTTCCCCATAGAACTTGCCAACCTGAATTCCTAGAGGCTAGATGTGAGAGGCACATTCTGCTGCTTCCTCCCTTAGAGTTAAACTAGCTTCTGAAAGCTCAACCTCCGGGGAGTTTGTTTGGCAGAGATATAGAACACACTTTTCCAAGCCTGTTGGAAGGCATTTGCAGTTTCATTTCGCGTCTAATTTCCCAAACCAAACTGCTTGCAGCTCTAACTCCCTTCTAACTACCACTTCTTCGGTTCAGTGAGATATGCTGGATTCTAAACGGAGAAGCTTCTCTGACGCTTTTTCACAGAGATTTTGAAACTGAAATTTCCAAACCCGTTTCCAACGAAGGCGCCAATGGGCTTCCCCATAGAACTTGCCAACCTGAATTCCTACAGGCTAGATGTGAGAGGCACATTCTGCTGCTTCCTCCCTTAGAGTTAAACTAGCTTCTGAAAGCTCAACCTCCGGGGAGTTTGTTTGGCAGAGATATAGAACACACTTTTCCAAGCCTGTTGGAAGGCATTTGCAGTTTCATTTCGCGTCAAATTTCCCAAACCAAACTGCTTGCAGCTCTAACTCCCTTCTAACTACCACTTCTTCGGTTCAGTGAGATATGCTGGATTCTAAACGGAGAAGCTTCTCTGACGCTTTTTCACAGAGATTTTGAAACTGAAATCTCCCATGCCGTTTCCACCATAGGCAGCAATGGGCTTCCCCATAGAACTTGCCAACCTGAATTCCTACAGGCTAGATGTGAGAGGCACATTCTGCTGCTTCCTCCCTTAGAGTTAAACTTGCTTCTCAAAGCTCAACCTCCGGGGAGTCTGTTTGGCAGAGATATAGAACACACTTTTCCAAGCCTGTTGGAAGGCATTTGCAGTTTCATTTCGCGTCTAATTTCCCAAACCAAACTGCTTGCAGCTCTAACTCCCTTCTAACTACCACTTCTTCGGTTCAGTGAGATATGCTGGATTCTAAACGGAGAAGCTTCTCTGACGCTTTTTCACAGAGATTTTGAAACTGAAATCTCCCATGCAGTTTCCACCATAGGCAGCAATGGGCTTCCCCATAGAACTTGCCAACCTGAATTCCTACAGGCTAGATGTGAGAGGCACATTCTGCTGCTTCCTCCCTTAGAGTTAAACTTGCTTCTGAAAGCTCAACCTCCGGGGAGTCTGTTTGGCAGAGATATAGAACACACTTTTCCAAGCCTGTTGGAAGGCATTTGCAGTTTCATTTCGCGTCTAATTTCCTAAACCAAACTGCTTGCAGCTCTAACTCCCTTCTAACTACCACTTCTTCGGTTCAGTGAGATATGCTGGATTCTAAACGGAGAAGCTTCTCTGACGCTTTTTCACAGAGATTTTGAAACTGAAATTTCCAAACCCGTTTCCAACGAAGGCGCCAATGGGCTTCCCCATAGAACTTGCCAACCTGAATTCCTAGAGGCTAGATGTGAGAGGCACATTCTGCTGCTTCCTCCCTTAGAGTTAAACTAGCTTCTGAAAGCTCAACCTCCGGGGAGTTTGTTTGGCAGAGATATAGAACACACTTTTCCAAGCCTGTTGGAAGGCATTTGCAGTTTCATTTCGCGTCAAATTTCCCAAACCAAACTGCTTGCAGCTCTAACTCCCTTCTAACTACCACTTCTTCGGTTCAGTGAGATATGCTGGATTCTAAACGGAGAAGCTTCTCTGACGCTTTTTCACAGAGATTTTGAAACTGAAATCTCCCATGCCGTTTCCACCATAGGCAGCAATGGGCTTCCCCATAGAACTTGCCAACCTGAATTCCTACAGGCTAGATGTGAGAGGCACATTCTGCTGCTTCCTCCCTTAGAGTTAAACTTGCTTCTGAAAGCTCAACCTCCGGGGAGTCTGTTTGGCAGAGATATAGAACACACTTTTCCAAGCCTGTTGGAAGGCATTTGCAGTTTCATTTCGCGTCTAATTTCCCAAACCAAACTGCTTGCAGCTCTAACTCCCTTCTAACTACCACTTCTTCGGTTCAGTGAGATATGCTGGATTCTAAACGGAGAAGCTTCTCTGACGCTTTTTCACAGAGATTTTGAAACTGAAATCTCCCATGCCGTTTCCACCATAGGCAGCAATGGGCTTCCCCATAGAACTTGCCAACCTGAATTCCTACAGGCTAGATGTGAGAGGCACATTCTGCTGCTTCTTCCCTTAGAGTTAAACTTGCTTCTGAAAGCTCAACCTCCGGGGAGTTTGTTTGGCAGAGATATAGAACACACTTTTCCAAGCCTGTTGGAAGGCATTTGCAGTTTCATTTCGCGTCTAATTTCCCAAACCAAACTGCTTGCAGCTCTAACTCCCTTCTAACTACCACTTCTTCGGTTCAGTGAGATATGCTGGATTCTAAACGGAGAAGCTTCTCTGACGCTTTTTCACAGAGATTTTGAAACTGAAATCTCCCATGCCGTTTCCACCATAGGCAGCAATGGGCTTCCCCATAGAACTTGCCAACCTGAATTCCTACAGGCTAGATGTGAGAGGCACATTCTGCTGCTTCTTCCCTTAGAGTTAAACTTGCTTCTGAAAGCTCAACCTCCGGGGAGTTTGTTTGGCAGAGATATAGAACACACTTTTCCAAGCCTGTTGGAAGGCATTTGCAGTTTCATTTCGCGTCTAATTTCCCAAACCAAACTGCTTGCAGCTCTAACTCCCTTCTAACTACCACTTCTTCGGTTCAGTGAGATATGCTGGATTCTAAACGGAGAAGCTTCTCTGACGCTTTTTCACAGAGATTTTGAAACTGAAATCTGCCATGCCGTTTCCACCATAGGCAGCAATGGGCTTCCCTATAGAACTTGCCAACCTGAATTCCTACAGGCTAGATGTGAGAGGCACATTCTGCTGCTTCCTCCCTTAGAGTTAAACTTGCTTCTGAAAGCTCAACCTCCGGGGAGTCTGTTTGGCAGAGATATAGAACACACTTTTCCAAGCCTGTTGGAAGGCATTTGCAGTTTCATTTCGCGTCTAATTTCCTAAACCAAACTGCTTGCAGCTCTAACTCCCTTCTAACTACCACTTCTTCGGTTCAGTGAGATATGCTGGATTCTAAACGGAGAAGCTTCTCTGACGCTTTTTCACAGAGATTTTGAAACTGAAATTTCCAAACCCGTTTCCAACGAAGGCGCCAATGGGCTTCCCCATAGAACTTGCCAACCTGAATTCCTACAGGCTAGATGTGAGAGGCACATTCTGCTGCTTCCTCCCTTAGAGTTAAACTAGCTTCTGAAAGCTCAACCTCCGGGGAGTTTGTTTGGCAGAGATATAGAACACACTTTTCCAAGCCTGTTGGAAGGCATTTGCAGTTTCATTTCGCGTCAAATTTCCCAAACCAAACTGCTTGCAGCTCTAACTCCCTTCTAACTACCACTTCTTCGGTTCAGTGAGATATGCTGGATTCTAAACGGAGAAGCTTCTCTGACGCTTTTTCACAGAGATTTTGAAACTGAAATCTCCCATGCCGTTTCCACCATAGGCAGCAATGGGCTTCCCCATAGAACTTGCCAACCTGAATTCCTACAGGCTAGATGTGAGAGGCACATTCTGCTGCTTCCTCCCTTAGAGTTAAACTTGCTTCTGAAAGCTCAACCTCCGGGGAGTCTGTTTGGCAGAGATATAGAACACACTTTTCCAAGCCTGTTGGAAGGCATTTGCAGTTTCATTTCGCGTCTAATTTCCCAAACCAAACTGCTTGCAGCTCTAACTCCCTTCTAACTACCACTTCTTCGGTTCAGTGAGATATGCTGGATTCTAAACGGAGAAGCTTCTCTGACGCTTTTTCACAGAGATTTTGAAACTGAAATCTCCCATGCAGTTTCCACCATAGGCAGCAATGGGCTTCCCCATAGAACTTGCCAACCTGAATTCCTACAGGCTAGATGTGAGAGGCACATTCTGCTGCTTCCTCCCTTAGAGTTAAACTTGCTTCTGAAAGCTCAACCTCCGGGGAGTCTGTTTGGCAGAGATATAGAACACACTTTTCCAAGCCTGTTGGAAGGCATTTGCAGTTTCATTTCGCGTCTAATTTCCTAAACCAAACTGCTTGCAGCTCTAACTCCCTTCTAACTACCACTTCTTCGGTTCAGTGAGATATGCTGGATTCTAAACGGAGAAGCTTCTCTGACGCTTTTTCACAGAGATTTTGAAACTGAAATTTCCAAACCCGTTTCCAACGAAGGCGCCAATGGGCTTCCCCATAGAACTTGCCAACCTGAATTCCTAGAGGCTAGATGTGAGAGGCACATTCTGCTGCTTCCTCCCTTAGAGTTAAACTAGCTTCTGAAAGCTCAACCTCCGGGGAGTTTGTTTGGCAGAGATATAGAACACACTTTTCCAAGCCTGTTGGAAGGCATTTGCAGTTTCATTTCGCGTCTAATTTCCCAAACCAAACTGCTTGCAGCTCTAACTCCCTTCTAACTACCACTTCTTCGGTTCAGTGAGATATGCTGGATTCTAAACGGAGAAGCTTCTCTGACGCTTTTTCACAGAGATTTTGAAACTGAAATTTCCAAACCCGTTTCCAACGAAGGCGCCAATGGGCTTCCCCATAGAACTTGCCAACCTGAATTCCTACAGGCTAGATGTGAGAGGCACATTCTGCTGCTTCCTCCCTTAGAGTTAAACTAGCTTCTGAAAGCTCAACCTCCGGGGAGTTTGTTTGGCAGAGATATAGAACACACTTTTCCAAGCCTGTTGGAAGGCATTTGCAGTTTCATTTCGCGTCAAATTTCCCAAACCAAACTGCTTGCAGCTCTAACTCCCTTCTAACTACCACTTCTTCGGTTCAGTGAGATATGCTGGATTCTAAACGGAGAAGCTTCTCTGACGCTTTTTCACAGAGATTTTGAAACTGAAATCTCCCATGCCGTTTCCACCATAGGCAGCAATGGGCTTCCCCATAGAACTTGCCAACCTGAATTCCTACAGGCTAGATGTGAGAGGCACATTCTGCTGCTTCCTCCCTTAGAGTTAAACTTGCTTCTGAAAGCTCAACCTCCGGGGAGTCTGTTTGGCAGAGATATAGAACACACTTTTCCAAGCCTGTTGGAAGGCATTTGCAGTTTCATTTCGCGTCTAATTTCCCAAACCAAACTGCTTGCAGCTCTAACTCCCTTCTAACTACCACTTCTTCGGTTCAGTGAGATATGCTGGATTCTAAACGGAGAAGCTTCTCTGACGCTTTTTCACAGAGATTTTGAAACTGAAATCTCCCATGCCGTTTCCACCATAGGCAGCAATGGGCTTCCCCATAGAACTTGCCAACCTGAATTCCTACAGGCTAGATGTGAGAGGCACATTCTGCTGCTTCTTCCCTTAGAGTTAAACTTGCTTCTGAAAGCTCAACCTCCGGGGAGTTTGTTTGGCAGAGATATAGAACACACTTTTCCAAGCCTGTTGGAAGGCATTTGCAGTTTCATTTCGCGTCTAATTTCCCAAACCAAACTGCTTGCAGCTCTAACTCCCTTCTAACTACCACTTCTTCGGTTCAGTGAGATATGCTGGATTCTAAACGGAGAAGCTTCTCTGACGCTTTTTCACAGAGATTTTGAAACTGAAATCTGCCATGCCGTTTCCACCATAGGCAGCAATGGGCTTCCCTATAGAACTTGCCAACCTGAATTCCTACAGGCTAGATGTGAGAGGCACATTCTGCTGCTTCCTCCCTTAGAGTTAAACTAGCTTCTGAAAGCTCAACCTCCGGGGAGTTTGTTTGGCAGAGATATAGAACACACTTTTCCAAGCCTGTTGGAAGGCCTTTGCAGTGTCATTTCGCATCTAATTTCCCAAACCAAACTGCTTGCAGCTCTAACTCCCTTCTAACTACCACTTCTTCGGTTCAGTGAGATATGCTGGATTCTAAACGGAGAAGCTTCTCTGATGCTTTTTCACAGAGATTTTGAAACTGAAATCTCCCATGCCGTTTCCACCATAGGCAGCAATGGGCTTCCCCATAGAACTTGCCAACCTGAATTCCTACAGGCTAGATGTGAGAGGCACATTCTGCTGCTTCCTTCCTTAGAGTTAAACTAGCTTCTGAAAGCGCAACCTCCGGGGAGTTTGTTTGGCAGAGATATAGAACACACTTTTCCAAGCCTGTTGGAAGGCATTTGCAGTTTCATTTCGCGTCTAATTTCCCAAACCAAACTGCTTGCAGCTCTAACTCCCTTCTAACTACCACTTCTTCGGTTCAGTGAGATATGCTGGATTCTAAACGGAGAAGCTTCTCTGACGCTTTTTCACAGAGATTTTGAAACTGAAATTTCCAAACCCGTTTCCAACGAAGGCGCCAATGGGCTTCCCCATAGAACTTGCCAACCTGAATTCCTACAGGCTAGATGTGAGAGGCACATTCTGCTGCTTCCTCCCTTAGAGTTAAACTAGCTTCTGAAAGCTCAACCTCCGGGGAGTTTGTTTGGCAGAGATATAGAACATACTTTTCCAAGCCTGTTGGAAGGCATTTGCAGTTTCATTTCGCGTCTAATTTCCCAAACCAAACTGCTTGCAGCTCTAACTCCCTTCTAACTACCACTTCTTCGGTTCAGTGAGATATGCTGGATTCTAAACGGAGAAGCTTCTCTGACGCTTTTTCACAGAGATTTTGAAACTGAAATCTCCCATGCCATTTCCACCATAGGCAGCAATGGGCTTCCCCATAGAACTTGCCAACCTGAATTCCTACAGGCTAGATGTGAGAGGCACATTCTGCTGCTTCTTCCCTTAGAGTTAAACTTGCTTCTGAAAGCTCAACCTCCGGGGAGTTTGTTTGGCAGAGATATAGAACACACTTTTCCAAGCCTGTTGGAAGGCATTTGCAGTTTCATTTCGCGTCTAATTTCCCAAACCAAACTGCTTGCAGCTCTAACTCCCTTCTAACTACCACTTCTTCGGTTCAGTGAGATATGCTGGATTCTAAACGGAGAAGCTTCTCTGACGCTTTTTCACAGAGATTTTGAAACTGAAATCTGCCATGCCGTTTCCACCATAGGCAGCAATGGGCTTCCCTATAGAACTTGCCAACCTGAATTCCTACAGGCTAGATGTGAGAGGCACATTCTGCTGCTTCCTCCCTTAGAGTTAAACTAGCTTCTGAAAGCTCAACCTCCGGGGAGTTTGTTTGGCAGAGATATAGAACACACTTTTCCAAGCCTGTTGGAAGGCCTTTGCAGTGTCATTTCGCATCTAATTTCCCAAACCAAACTGCTTGCAGCTCTAACTCCCTTCTAACTACCACTTCTTCGGTTCAGTGAGATATGCTGGATTCTAAACGGAGAAGCTTCTCTGATGCTTTTTCACAGAGATTTTGAAACTGAAATCTCCCATGCCGTTTCCACCATAGGCAGCAATGGGCTTCCCCATAGAACTTGCCAACCTGAATTCCTACAGGATAGATGTGAGAGGCACATTCTGCTGCTTCCTTCCTTAGAGTTAAACTAGCTTCTGAAAGCGCAACCTCCGGGGAGTTTGTTTGGCAGAGATATAGAACACACTTTTCCAAGCCTGTTGGAAGGCATTTGCAGTTTCATTTCGCGTCAAATTTCCCAAACCAAACTGCTTGCAGCTCTAACTGCCTTCTAACTACCACTTCTTCGGTTCAGTGAGATATGCTGGATTCTAAACGGAGAAGCTTCTCTGACGCTTTTTCACAGAGATTTTGAAACTGAAATCTCCCATGCCGTTTCCACCATAGGCAGCAATGGGCTTCCCCATAGAACTTGCCAACCTGAATTCCTACAGGCTAGATGTGAGAGGCACATTCTGCTGCTTCCTCCCTTAGAGTTAAACTTGCTTCTGAAAGCTCAACCTCCGGGGAGTCTGTTTGGCAGAGATATAGAACACAATTTTCCAAGCCTGTTGGAAGGCATTTGCAGTTTCATTTCGCGTCTAATTTCCCAAACCAAACTGCTTGCAGCTCTAACTCCCTTCTAACTACCACTTCTTCGGTTCAGTGAGATATGGTGGATTCTAAACGGAGAAGCTTCTCTGACGCTTTTTCACAGAGATTTTGAAACTGAAATTTCCAAACCCGTTTCCAACGAAGGCGCCAATGGGCTTCCCCATAGAACTTGCCAACCTGAATTCCTAGAGGCTAGATGTGAGAGGCACATTCTGCTGCTTCCTCCCTTAGAGTTAAACTAGCTTCTGAAAGCTCAACCTCCGGGGAGTTTGTTTGGCAGAGATATAGAACACACTTTTCCAAGCCTGTTGGAAGGCATTTGCAGTTTCATTTCGCGTCTAATTTCCCAAACCAAACTGTTTGCAGCTCTAACTGCCTTCTAACTACCACTTCTTCGGTTCAGTGAGATATGCTGGATTCTAAACGGAGAAGCTTCTCTGACGCTTTTTCACAGAGATTGTGAAGCTGAAATCTCCCATGCCGTTTCCACCATAGGCAGCAATGGGCTTCCCCATAGAACTTGCCAACCGGAATTCCTACAGGCTAGATGTGAGAGGCACATTCTGCTGCTTCCTCCCTTAGAGTTGAACTAGCTTCTGAAAGCTCAACCTCCGGGGAGTTTGTTTGGCAGAGATATAGAACACACTTTTCCAAGCCTGTTGGAAGGCATTTGCAGTTTCATTTCGCGTCTCATTTCCAAAACCAAACTGCTTTCAGCTCTAACTGCCTTCTAACTACCACTTCTTCGGTTCAGTGAGATATGCTGGATTCTAAACGGAGAAGCTTCTCTGACGCTTTTTCACAGAGATTTTGAAACTGAAATCTCCCATGCCGTTTCCACCATAGGCAGCAATGGGCTTCCCCATAGAACTTGCCAACCTGAATTCCTAGAGGCTAGATGTGAGAGGCACATTCTGCTGCTTCCTCCCTAACAGTTAAGCTTGCTTCTGAAAGCTCAACCTCCGGGGACTCTGTTTGGCAGAGATATAGAACACACTTTTCCAAGCCTGTTGGAAGGCCTTTGCAGTGTCATTTCGCATGTAATTTCCCAAACCAAACTGCTTGCAGCTCTAACTCCCTTCTAACTACCACTTCTTCGGTTCAGTGAGATATGCTGGATTCTAAACGGAGAAGCTTCTCTGACGCTTTTTCACAGAGATTTTGAAACTGAAATTTCCAAACCAGTTTCCAACGAAGGCGCCAAAGGGCTTCCCCATAGAACTTGCCAACCTGAATTCCTACAGGCTAGATGTGAGAGGCACATTGTGCTGCTTCCTCCCTTAGAGTTAAACTAGCTTCTGAAAGCTCAACCTCCGGGGAGTTTGTTTGGCAGAGATATAGAACACACTTTTCCAAGCCTGTTGGAAGGCATTTGCAGTTTCATTTCGCGTCAAATTTCCCAAACCAAACTGCTTGCAGCTCTAACTGCCTTCTAACTACCACTTCTTCGGTTCAGTGAGATATGCTGGATTCTAAACGGAGAAGCTTCTCTGACGCTTTTTCACAGAGATTTTGAAACTGAAATCTCCCATGCCGTTTCCACCATAGGCAGCAATGGGCTTCCCCATAGAACTTGCCAACCTGAATTCCTACAGGCTAGATGTGAGAGGCACATTCTGCTGCTTCCTCCCTTAGAGTTAAACTTGCTTCTGAAAGCTCAACCTCCGGGGAGTCTGTTTGGCAGAGATATAGAACACAATTTTCCAAGCCTGTTGGAAGGCATTTGCAGTTTCATTTCGCGTCTAATTTCCCAAACCAAACTGCTTGCAGCTCTAACTCCCTTCTAACTACCACTTCTTCGGTTCAGTGAGATATGGTGGATTCTAAACGGAGAAGCTTCTCTGACGCTTTTTCACAGAGATTTTGAAACTGAAATTTCCAAACCCGTTTCCAACGAAGGCGCCAATGGGCTTCCCCATAGAACTTGCCAACCTGAATTCCTAGAGGCTAGATGTGAGAGGCACATTCTGCTGCTTCCTCCCTTAGAGTTAAACTAGCTTCTGAAAGCTCAACCTCCGGGGAGTTTGTTTGGCAGAGATATAGAACACACTTTTCCAAGCCTGTTGGAAGGCATTTGCAGTTTCATTTCGCGTCTAATTTCCCAAACCAAACTGTTTGCAGCTCTAACTGCCTTCTAACTACCACTTCTTCGGTTCAGTGAGATATGCTGGATTCTAAACGGAGAAGCTTCTCTGACGCTTTTTCACAGAGATTGTGAAGCTGAAATCTCCCATGCCGTTTCCACCATAGGCAGCAATGGGCTTCCCCATAGAACTTGCCAACCGGAATTCCTACAGGCTAGATGTGAGAGGCACATTCTGCTGCTTCCTCCCTTAGAGTTAAACTAGCTTCTGAAAGCTCAACCTCCGGGGAGTTTGTTTGGCAGAGATATAGAACACACTTTTCCAAGCCTGTTGGAAGGCATTTGCAGTTTCATTTCGCGTCTAATTTCCAAAACCAAACTGCTTTCAGCTCTAACTGCCTTCTAACTACCACTTCTTCGGTTCAGTGAGATATGCTGGATTCTAAACGGAGAAGCTTCTCTGACGCTTTTTCACAGAGATTTTGAAACTGAAATCTCCCATGCCGTTTCCACCATAGGCAGCAATGGGCTTCCCCATAGAACTTGCCAACCTGAATTCCTAGAGGCTAGATGTGAGAGGCACATTCTGCTGCTTCCTCCCTAACAGTTAAGCTTGCTTCTGAAAGCTCAACCTCCGGGGACTCTGTTTGGCAGAGATATAGAACACACTTTTCCAAGCCTGTTGGAAGGCCTTTGCAGTGTCATTTCGCATGTAATTTCCCAAACCAAACTGCTTGCAGCTCTAACTCCCTTCTAACTACCACTTCTTCGGTTCAGTGAGATATGCTGGATTCTAAACGGAGAAGCTTCTCTGACGCTTTTTCACAGAGATTTTGAAACTGAAATCTTCCATGCCGTTTCCACCATAGGCAGCAATGGGCTTCCCCATAGAACTTGCCAACCTGAATTCCTAAAGGCTAGATGTGAGAGGCACATTCTGCTGCTTCCTCCCTTAGAGTTAAACTAGCTTCTGAAAGCTCAACCTCCGGGGAGTGTGTTTGGCAGAGATATAGAACACACTTATCCAAGCCTGTTGGAAGGCATTTGCAGTTTCATTTCGCGTCTAATTTCCCAAACCAAACTGCTTGCAGCTCTAACTCCCTTCTAACTACCACTTCTTCGGTTCAGTGAGATATGCTGGATTCTAAACGGAGAAGCTTCTCTGACGCTTTTTCACAGAGATTTTGAAACTGAAATTTCCAAACCCGTTTCCAACGAAGGCGCAAATGGGCTTCCCCATAGAACTTGCCAACCTGAATTCCTACAGGCTAGATGTGAGAGGCACATTCTGCTGCTTCCTCCCTTAGAGTTAAACTAGCTTCTGAACGCTCAACCTCCGGGGAGTTTGTTTGGCAGAGATATAGAACACACTTTTCCAAGCCTGTTGGAAGGCATTTGCAGTTTCATTTCGCGTCAAATTTCCCAAACCAAACTGCTTGCAGCTCTAACTCCCTTCTAACTACCACTTCTTCGGTTCAGTGAGATATGCTGGATTCTAAACGGAGAAGCTTCTCTGACGCTTTTTCACAGAGATTTTGAAACTGAAATTTCCAAACCCGTTTCCAACGAAGGCGCCAAAGGGCTTCCCCATAGAACTTGCCAACCTGAATTCCTACAGGCTAGATGTGAGAGGCACATTGTGCTGCTTCCTCCCTTAGAGTTAAACTAGCTTCTGAAAGCTCAACCTCCGGGGAGTTTGTTTGGCAGAGATATAGAACACACTTTTCCAAGCCTGTTGGAAGGCATTTGCAGTTTCATTTCGCGTCAAATTTCCCAAACCAAACTGCTTGCAGCTCTAACTGCCTTCTAACTACCACTTCTTCGGTTCAGTGAGATATGCTGGATTCTAAACGGAGAAGCTTCTCTGACGCTTTTTCACAGAGATTTTGAAACTGAAATCTCCCATGCCGTTTCCACCATAGGCAGCAATGGGCTTCCCCATAGAACTTGCCAACCTGAATTCCTACAGGCTAGATGTGAGAGGCACATTCTGCTGCTTCCTCCCTTAGAGTTAAACTTGCTTCTGAAAGCTCAACCTCCGGGGAGTCTGTTTGGCAGAGATATAGAACACAATTTTCCAAGCCTGTTGGAAGGCATTTGCAGTTTCATTTCGCGTCTAATTTCCCAAACCAAACTGCTTGCAGCTCTAACTCCCTTCTAACTACCACTTCTTCGGTTCAGTGAGATATGGTGGATTCTAAACGGAGAAGCTTCTCTGACGCTTTTTCACAGAGATTTTGAAACTGAAATTTCCAAACCCGTTTCCAACGAAGGCGCCAATGGGCTTCCCCATAGAACTTGCCAACCTGAATTCCTAGAGGCTAGATGTGAGAGGCACATTCTGCTGCTTCCTCCCTTAGAGTTAAACTAGCTTCTGAAAGCTCAACCTCCGGGGAGTTTGTTTGGCAGAGATATAGAACACACTTTTCCAAGCCTGTTGGAAGGCATTTGCAGTTTCATTTCGCGTCTAATTTCCCAAACCAAACTGTTTGCAGCTCTAACTGCCTTCTAACTACCACTTCTTCGGTTCAGTGAGATATGCTGGATTCTAAACGGAGAAGCTTCTCTGACGCTTTTTCACAGAGATTGTGAAGCTGAAATCTCCCATGCCGTTTCCACCATAGGCAGCAATGGGCTTCCCCATAGAACTTGCCAACCGGAATTCCTACAGGCTAGATGTGAGAGGCACATTCTGCTGCTTCCTCCCTTAGAGTTAAACTAGCTTCTGAAAGCTCAACCTCCGGGGAGTTTGTTTGGCAGAGATATAGAACACACTTTTCCAAGCCTGTTGGAAGGCATTTGCAGTTTCATTTCGCGTCTAATTTCCAAAACCAAACTGCTTTCAGCTCTAACTGCCTTCTAACTACCACTTCTTCGGTTCAGTGAGATATGCTGGATTCTAAACGGAGAAGCTTCTCTGACGCTTTTTCACAGAGATTTTGAAACTGAAATCTCCCATGCCGTTTCCACCATAGGCAGCAATGGGCTTCCCCATAGAACTTGCCAACCTGAATTCCTAGAGGCTAGATGTGAGAGGCACATTCTGCTGCTTCCTCCCTAACAGTTAAGCTTGCTTCTGAAAGCTCAACCTCCGGGGACTCTGTTTGGCAGAGATATAGAACACACTTTTCCAAGCCTGTTGGAAGGCCTTTGCAGTGTCATTTCGCATGTAATTTCCCAAACCAAACTGCTTGCAGCTCTAACTCCCTTCTAACTACCACTTCTTCGGTTCAGTGAGATATGCTGGATTCTAAACGGAGAAGCTTCTCTGACGCTTTTTCACAGAGATTTTGAAACTGAAATCTTCCATGCCGTTTCCACCATAGGCAGCAATGGGCTTCCCCATAGAACTTGCCAACCTGAATTCCTAAAGGCTAGATGTGAGAGGCACATTCTGCTGCTTCCTCCCTTAGAGTTAAACTAGCTTCTGAAAGCTCAACCTCCGGGGAGTGTGTTTGGCAGAGATATAGAACACACTTATCCAAGCCTGTTGGAAGGCATTTGCAGTTTCATTTCGCGTCTAATTTCCCAAACCAAACTGCTTGCAGCTCTAACTCCCTTCTAACTACCACTTCTTCGGTTCAGTGAGATATGCTGGATTCTAAACGGAGAAGCTTCTCTGACGCTTTTTCACAGAGATTTTGAAACTGAAATTTCCAAACCCGTTTCCAACGAAGGCGCAAATGGGCTTCCCCATAGAACTTGCCAACCTGAATTCCTACAGGCTAGATGTGAGAGGCACATTCTGCTGCTTCCTCCCTTAGAGTTAAACTAGCTTCTGAACGCTCAACCTCCGGGGAGTTTGTTTGGCAGAGATATAGAACACACTTTTCCAAGCCTGTTGGAAGGCATTTGCAGTTTCATTTCGCGTCAAATTTCCCAAACCAAACTGCTTGCAGCTCTAACTCCCTTCTAACTACCACTTCTTCGGTTCAGTGAGATATGCTGGATTCTAAACGGAGAAGCTTCTCTGACGCTTTTTCACAGAGATTTTGAAACTGAAATTTCCAAACCCGTTTCCAACGAAGGCGCCAATGGGCTTCCCCATAGAACTTGCCAACCTGAATTCCTAGAGGCTAGATGTGAGAGGCACATTCTGCTGCTTCCTCCCTTAGAGTTAAACTAGCTTCTGAAAGCTCAACCTCCGGGGAGTTTGTTTGGCAGAGATATAGAACACACTTTTCCAAGCCTGTTGGAAGGCATTTGCAGTTTCATTTCGCATCTAATTTCCCAAACCAAACTGCTTGCAGCTCTAACTGCCTTCTAACTACCACTTCTTCGGTTCAGTGAGATATGCTGGATTCTAAACGGAGAAGCTTCTCTGACGCTTTTTCACAGAGATTTTGAAACTGAAATCTCCCATGCTGTTTCCACCATAGCCAGCAATGGGCTTCCCCATAGAACTTGCCAACCTGAATTCCTACAGGCTAGATGTGAGAGGCACATTCTGCTGCTTCCTCCCTTAGAGTTAAACTAGCTTCTGAAAGCTCAACCTCCAGGGAGTCTGTTTGGCAGAGATATAGAACACACTTTTCCAAGCCTGTTGGAAGGCATTTGCAGTTTCATTTCGCGTCTAATTTCCCAAACCAAACTGCTTGCAGCTCTAACTGCCTTCTAACTACCACTTCTTCGGTTCAGTGAGATATGCTGGATTCTAAACGGAGAAGTTTCTCTGACGCTTTTTCACAGAGATTTTGAAACTGAAATTTCCAAACCCGTTTCCAACGAAGGCGCCAATGGGCTTCCCCATAGAACTTGCCAACCTGAATTCCTACAGGCTAGATGTGAGAGGCACATTCTGCTGCTTCCTCCCTTAGAGTTAAACTTGCTTCTGAAAGCTCAACCTCCGGGGAGTTTGTTTGGCAGAGATATAGAACACACTTTTCCAAGCCTGTTGGAAGGCATTTGCAGTTTCATTTCGCGTCTAATTTCCCAAACCAAACTGCTTGCAGCTCTAACTGCCTTCTAACTACCACTTCTTCGGTTCAGTGAGATATGCTGGATTCTAAACGGAGAAGCTTCTCTGACGCTTTTTCACAGAGATTTTGAAACTGAAATCTCCCATGCCGTTTCCACCATAGGCAGCAATGGGCTTCCCCACAGAACTTGCCAACCTGAATTCCTACAGGCTAGACGTGAGAGGCACATTCTGCTGCTTCCTCCCTTAGAGTTAAACTTGCTTCTGAAAGCTCAACCTCCGGGGAGTTTGTTTGGCAGAGATATAGAACACACTTTTCCAAGCCTGTTGGAAGGCCTTTGCAGTGTCATTTCGCATCTAATTTCCCAAACCAAACTGCTTGCAGCTCTAACTCCCTTCTAACTACCACTTCTTCGGTTCAGTGAGATATGCTGGATTCTAAACGGAGAAGCTTCTCTGACGCTTTTTCACAGAGATTTTGAAACTGAAATCTCCCATGCCGTTTCCACCATAGGCAGCAATGGGCTTCCCCATAGAACTTGCCAACCTGAATTCCTACAGGCTAGATGTGAGAGGCAAATTCTGCTGCTTCCTTCCTTAGAGTTAAACTAGCTTCTGAAAGCTCAACCTCCGGGGAGTTTGTTTGGCAGAGATATAGAACACACTTTTCCAAGCCTGTTGGAAGGCATTTGCAGTTTCATTTCGCGTCTAATTTCCCAAACCAAACTGCTTGCAGCTCTAACTCCCTTCTAACTACCACTTCTTCGGTTCAGTGAGATATGCTGGATTCTAAACGGAGAAGCTTCTCTGACGCTTTTTCACAGAGATTTTGAAACTGAAATCTCCCATGCCATTTCCACCATAGGCAGCAATGGGCTTCCCCATAGAACTTGCCAACCTGAATTCCTACAGGCTAGATGTGAGAGGCACATTCTGCTGCTTCTTCCCTTAGAGTTAAACTTGCTTCTGAAAGCTCAACCTCCGGGGAGTTTGTTTGGCAGAGATATAGAACACACTTTTCCAAGCCTGTTGGAAGGCATTTGCAGTTCATTTCGCGTCTAATTTCCCAAACCAAACTGCTTGCAGCTCTAACTCCCTTCTAACTACCACTTCTTCGGTTCAGTGAGATATGCTGGATTCTAAACGGAGAAGCTTCTCTGACGCTTTTTCACAGAGATTTTGAAACTGAAATCTGCCATGCCGTTTCCACCATAGGCAGCAATGGGCTTCCCTATAGAACTTGCCAACCTGAATTCCTACAGGCTAGATGTGAGAGGCACATTCTGCTGCTTCCTCCCTTAGAGTTAAACTAGCTTCTGAAAGCTGAACCTCCGGGGAGTTTGTTTGGCAGAGATATAGAACACACTTTTCCAAGCCTGTTGGAAGGCCTTTGCAGTGTCATTTCGCATCTAATTTCCCAAACCAAACTGCTTGCAGCTCTAACTCCCTTCTAACTACCACTTCTTCGGTTCAGTGAGATATGCTGGATTCTAAACGGAGAAGCTTCTCTGATGCTTTTTCACAGAGATTTTGAAACTGAAATTTCCAAACCCGTTTCCAACGAAGGCGCCAATGGGCTTCCCCATAGAACTTGCCAACCTGAATTCCTACAGGCTAGATGTGAGAGGCACATTCTGCTGCTTCCTTCCTTAGAGTTAAACTAGCTTCTGAAAGCGCAACCTCCGGGGAGTTTGTTTGGCAGAGATATAGAACACACTTTTCCAAGCCTGTTGGAAGGCATTTGCAGTTTCATTTCGCGTCTAATTTCCCAAACCAAACTGCTTGCAGCTCTAACTCCCTTCTAACTACCACTTCTTCGGTTCAGTGAGATATGCTGGATTCTAAACGGAGAAGCTTCTCTGACGCTTTTTCACAGAGATTTTGAAACTGAAATTTCCAAACCCGTTTCCAACGAAGGCGCCAATGGGCTTCCCCATAGAACTTGCCAACCTGAATTCCTAGAGGCTAGATGTGAGAGGCACATTCTGCTGCTTCCTCCCTTAGAGTTAAACTAGCTTCTGAAAGCTCAACCTCCGGGGAGTTTGTTTGGCAGAGATATAGAACACACTTTTCCAAGCCTGTTGGAAGGCATTTGCAGTTTCATTTCGCGTCTAATTTCCCAAACCAAACTGCTTGCAGCTCTAACTCCCTTCTAACTACCACTTCTTCGGTTCAGTGAGATATGCTGGATTCTAAACGGAGAAGCTTCTCTGACGCTTTTTCACAGAGATTTTGAAACTGAAATCTCCCATGCCGTTTCCACCATAGGCAGCAATGGGCTTCCCCACAGAACTTGCCAACCTGAATTCCTACAGGCTAGACGTGAGAGGCACATTCTGCTGCTTCCTCCCTTAGAGTTAAACTTGCTTCTGAAAGCTCAACCTCCGGGGAGTTTGTTTGGCAGAGATATAGAACACAATTTTCCAAGCCTGTTGGAAGGCCTTTGCAGTGTCATTTCGCATCTAATTTCCCAAACCAAACTGCTTGCAGCTCTAACTCCCTTCTAACTACCACTTCTTCGGTTCAGTGAGATATGCTGGATTCTAAACGGAGAAGCTTCTCTGACGCTTTTTCACAGAGATTTTGAAACTGAAATCTCCCATGCCGTTTCCACCATAGGCAGCAATGGGCTTCCCCATAGATCTTGCCAACCTGAATTCCTACAGGCTAGATGTGAGAGGCAAATTCTGCTGCTTCCTTCCTTAGAGTTAAACTAGCTTCTGAAAGCTCAACCTCCGGGGAGTTTGTTTGGCAGAGATATAGAACACACTTTTCCAAGCCTGTTGGAAGGCATTTGCAGTTTCATTTCGCGTCTAATTTCCCAAACCAAACTGCTTGCAGCTCTAACTCCCTTCTAACTACCACTTCTTCGGTTCAGTGAGATATGCTGGATTCTAAACGGAGAAGCTTCTCTGACGCTTTTTCACAGAGATTTTGAAACTGAAATTTCCAAACCAGTTTCCAACGAAGGCGCCAAAGGGCTTCCCCATAGAACTTGCCAACCTGAATTCCTACAGGCTAGATGTGAGAGGCACATTCTGCTGCTTCCTCCCTTAGAGTTAAACTAGCTTCTGAAAGCTCAACCTCCGGGGAGTTTGTTTGGCAGAGATATAGAACACACTTTTCCAAGCCTGTTGGAAGGCATTTGCAGTTTCATTTCGCGTCAAATTTCCCAAACCAAACTGCTTGCAGCTCTAACTGCCTTCTAACTACCACTTCTTCGGTTCAGTGAGATATGCTGGATTCTAAACGGAGAAGCTTCTCTGACGCTTTTTCACAGAGATTTTGAAACTGAAATCTCCCATGCCGTTTCCACCATAGGCAGCAATGGGCTTCCCCATAGAACTTGCCAACCTGAATTCCTACAGGCTAGATGTGAGAGGCACATTCTGCTGCTTCCTCCCTTAGAGTTAAACTTGCTTCTGAAAGCTCAACCTCCGGGGAGTCTGTTTGGCAGAGATATAGAACACAATTTTCCAAGCCTGTTGGAAGGCATTTGCAGTTTCATTTCGCGTCTAATTTCCCAAACCAAACTGCTTGCAGCTCTAACTCCCTTCTAACTACCACTTCTTCGGTTCAGTGAGATATGGTGGATTCTAAACGGAGAAGCTTCTCTGACGCTTTTTCACAGAGATTTTGAAACTGAAATTTCCAAACCCGTTTCCAACGAAGGCGCCAATGGGCTTCCCCATAGAACTTGCCAACCTGAATTCCTAGAGGCTAGATGTGAGAGGCACATTCTGCTGCTTCCTCCCTTAGAGTTAAACTAGCTTCTGAAAGCTCAACCTCCGGGGAGTTTGTTTGGCAGAGATATAGAACACACTTTTCCAAGCCTGTTGGAAGGCATTTGCAGTTTCATTTCGCGTCTAATTTCCCAAACCAAACTGTTTGCAGCTCTAACTGCCTTCTAACTACCACTTCTTCGGTTCAGTGAGATATGCTGGATTCTAAACGGAGAAGCTTCTCTGACGCTTTTTCACAGAGATTGTGAAGCTGAAATCTTCCATGCCGTTTCCACCATAGGCAGCAATGGGCTTCCCCATAGAACTTGCCAACCGGAATTCCTACAGGCTAGATGTGAGAGGCACATTCTGCTGCTTCCTCCCTTAGAGTTAAACTAGCTTCTGAAAGCTCAACCTCCGGGGAGTTTGTTTGGCAGAGATATAGAACACACTTTTCCAAGCCTGTTGGAAGGCATTTGCAGTTTCATTTCGCGTCTCATTTCCAAAACCAAACTGCTTTCAGCTCTAACTGCCTTCTAACTACCACTTCTTCGGTTCAGTGAGATATGCTGGATTCTAAACGGAGAAGCTTCTCTGACGCTTTTTCACAGAGATTTTGAAACTGAAATCTCCCATGCCGTTTCCACCATAGGCAGCAATGGGCTTCCCCACAGAACTTGCCAACCTGAATTCCTACAGGCTAGACGTGAGAGGCACATTCTGCTGCTTCCTCCCTTAGAGTTAAACTTGCTTCTGAAAGCTCAACCTCCGGGGAGTTTGTTTGGCAGAGATATAGAACACAATTTTCCAAGCCTGTTGGAAGGCCTTTGCAGTGTCATTTCGCATCTAATTTCCCAAACCAAACTGCTTGCAGCTCTAACTCCCTTCTAACTACCACTTCTTCGGTTCAGTGAGATATGCTGGATTCTAAACGGAGAAGCTTCTCTGACGCTTTTTCACAGAGATTTTGAAACTGAAATCTCCCATGCCGTTTCCACCATAGGCAGCAATGGGCTTCCCCATAGATCTTGCCAACCTGAATTCCTACAGGCTAGATGTGAGAGGCAAATTCTGCTGCTTCCTTCCTTAGAGTTAAACTAGCTTCTGAAAGCTCAACCTCCGGGGAGTTTGTTTGGCAGAGATATAGAACACACTTTTCCAAGCCTGTTGGAAGGCATTTGCAGTTTCATTTCGCGTCTAATTTCCCAAACCAAACTGCTTGCAGCTCTAACTCCCTTCTAACTACCACTTCTTCGGTTCAGTGAGATATGCTGGATTCTAAACGGAGAAGCTTCTCTGACGCTTTTTCACAGAGATTTTGAAACTGAAATTTCCAAACCAGTTTCCAACGAAGGCGCCAAAGGGCTTCCCCATAGAACTTGCCAACCTGAATTCCTACAGGCTAGATGTGAGAGGCACATTCTGCTGCTTCCTCCCTTAGAGTTAAACTAGCTTCTGAAAGCTCAACCTCCGGGGAGTTTGTTTGGCAGAGATATAGAACACACTTTTCCAAGCCTGTTGGAAGGCATTTGCAGTTTCATTTCGCGTCAAATTTCCCAAACCAAACTGCTTGCAGCTCTAACTGCCTTCTAACTACCACTTCTTCGGTTCAGTGAGATATGCTGGATTCTAAACGGAGAAGCTTCTCTGACGCTTTTTCACAGAGATTTTGAAACTGAAATCTCCCATGCCGTTTCCACCATAGGCAGCAATGGGCTTCCCCATAGAACTTGCCAACCTGAATTCCTACAGGCTAGATGTGAGAGGCACATTCTGCTGCTTCCTCCCTTAGAGTTAAACTTGCTTCTGAAAGCTCAACCTCCGGGGAGTCTGTTTGGCAGAGATATAGAACACAATTTTCCAAGCCTGTTGGAAGGCATTTGCAGTTTCATTTCGCGTCTAATTTCCCAAACCAAACTGCTTGCAGCTCTAACTCCCTTCTAACTACCACTTCTTCGGTTCAGTGAGATATGGTGGATTCTAAACGGAGAAGCTTCTCTGACGCTTTTTCACAGAGATTTTGAAACTGAAATTTCCAAACCCGTTTCCAACGAAGGCGCCAATGGGCTTCCCCATAGAACTTGCCAACCTGAATTCCTAGAGGCTAGATGTGAGAGGCACATTCTGCTGCTTCCTCCCTTAGAGTTAAACTAGCTTCTGAAAGCTCAACCTCCGGGGAGTTTGTTTGGCAGAGATATAGAACACACTTTTCCAAGCCTGTTGGAAGGCATTTGCAGTTTCATTTCGCGTCTAATTTCCCAAACCAAACTGTTTGCAGCTCTAACTGCCTTCTAACTACCACTTCTTCGGTTCAGTGAGATATGCTGGATTCTAAACGGAGAAGCTTCTCTGACGCTTTTTCACAGAGATTGTGAAGCTGAAATCTCCCATGCCGTTTCCACCATAGGCAGCAATGGGCTTCCCCATAGAACTTGCCAACCTGAATTCCTACAGGCTAGATGTGAGAGGCACATTCTGCTGCTTCCTCCCTTAGAGTTAAACTAGCTTCTGAAAGCTCAACCTCCGGGGAGTTTGTTTGGCAGAGATATAGAACACACTTTTCCAAGCCTGTTGGAAGGCATTTGCAGTTTCATTTCGCGTCTCATTTCCAAAACCAAACTGCTTTCAGCTCTAACTGCCTTCTAACTACCACTTCTTCGGTTCAGTGAGATATGCTGGATTCTAAACGGAGAAGCTTCTCTGACGCTTTTTCACAGAGATTTTGAAACTGAAATCTCCCATGCCGTTTCCACCATAGGCAGCAATGGGCTTCCCCATAGAACTTGCCAACCTGAATTCCTAGAGGCTAGATGTGAGAGGCACATTCTGCTGCTTCCTCCCTAACAGTTAAGCTTGCTTCTGAAAGCTCAACCTCCGGGGACTCTGTTTGGCAGAGATATAGAACACACTTTTCCAAGCCTGTTGGAAGGCCTTTGCAGTGTCATTTCGCATGTAATTTCCCAAACCAAACTGCTTGCAGCTCTAACTCCCTTCTAACTACCACTTCTTCGGTTCAGTGAGATATGCTGGATTCTAAACGGAGAAGCTTCTCTGACGCTTTTTCACAGAGATTTTGAAACTGAAATTTCCAAACCAGTTTCCAACGAAGGCGCCAAAGGGCTTCCCCATAGAACTTGCCAACCTGAATTCCTACAGGCTAGATGTGAGAGGCACATTCTGCTGCTTCCTCCCTTAGAGTTAAACTAGCTTCTGAAAGCTCAACCTCCGGGGAGTTTGTTTGGCAGAGATATAGAACACACTTTTCCAAGCCTGTTGGAAGGCATTTGCAGTTTCATTTCGCGTCAAATTTCCCAAACCAAACTGCTTGCAGCTCTAACTGCCTTCTAACTACCACTTCTTCGGTTCAGTGAGATATGCTGGATTCTAAACGGAGAAGCTTCTCTGACGCTTTTTCACAGAGATTTTGAAACTGAAATCTCCCATGCCGTTTCCACCATAGGCAGCAATGGGCTTCCCCATAGAACTTGCCAACCTGAATTCCTACAGGCTAGATGTGAGAGGCACATTCTGCTGCTTCCTCCCTTAGAGTTAAACTTGCTTCTGAAAGCTCAACCTCCGGGGAGTCTGTTTGGCAGAGATATAGAACACAATTTTCCAAGCCTGTTGGAAGGCATTTGCAGTTTCATTTCGCGTCTAATTTCCCAAACCAAACTGCTTGCAGCTCTAACTCCCTTCTAACTACCACTTCTTCGGTTCAGTGAGATATGGTGGATTCTAAACGGAGAAGCTTCTCTGACGCTTTTTCACAGAGATTTTGAAACTGAAATTTCCAAACCCGTTTCCAACGAAGGCGCCAATGGGCTTCCCCATAGAACTTGCCAACCTGAATTCCTAGAGGCTAGATGTGAGAGGCACATTCTGCTGCTTCCTCCCTTAGAGTTAAACTAGCTTCTGAAAGCTCAACCTCCGGGGAGTTTGTTTGGCAGAGATATAGAACACACTTTTCCAAGCCTGTTGGAAGGCATTTGCAGTTTCATTTCGCGTCTAATTTCCCAAACCAAACTGTTTGCAGCTCTAACTGCCTTCTAACTACCACTTCTTCGGTTCAGTGAGATATGCTGGATTCTAAACGGAGAAGCTTCTCTGACGCTTTTTCACAGAGATTGTGAAGCTGAAATCTCCCATGCCGTTTCCACCATAGGCAGCAATGGGCTTCCCCATAGAACTTGCCAACCGGAATTCCTACAGGCTAGATGTGAGAGGCACATTCTGCTGCTTCCTCCCTTAGAGTTAAACTAGCTTCTGAAAGCTCAACCTCCGGGGAGTTTGTTTGGCAGAGATATAGAACACACTTTTCCAAGCCTGTTGGAAGGCATTTGCAGTTTCATTTCGCGTCTAATTTCCAAAACCAAACTGCTTTCAGCTCTAACTGCCTTCTAACTACCACTTCTTCGGTTCAGTGAGATATGCTGGATTCTAAACGGAGAAGCTTCTCTGACGCTTTTTCACAGAGATTTTGAAACTGAAATCTCCCATGCCGTTTCCACCATAGGCAGCAATGGGCTTCCCCATAGAACTTGCCAACCTGAATTCCTACAGGCTAGATGTGAGAGGCACATTCTGCTGCTTCCTCCCTAACAGTTAAGCTTGCTTCTGAAAGCTCAACCTCCGGGGACTCTGTTTGGCAGAGATATAGAACACACTTTTCCAAGCCTGTTGGAAGGCCTTTGCAGTGTCATTTCGCATGTAATTTCCCAAACCAAACTGCTTGCAGCTCTAACTCCCTTCTAACTACCACTTCTTCGGTTCAGTGAGATATGCTGGATTCTAAACGGAGAAGCTTCTCTGACGCTTTTTCACAGAGATTTTGAAACTGAAATCTTCCATGCCGTTTCCACCATAGGCAGCAATGGGCTTCCACATAGAACTTGCCAACCTGAATTCCTAAAGGCTAGATGTGAGAGGCACATTCTGCTGCTTCCTCCCTTAGAGTTAAACTAGCTTCTGAAAGCTCAACCTCCGGGGAGTGTGTTTGGCAGAGATATAGAACACACTTATCCAAGCCTGTTGGAAGGCATTTGCAGTTTCATTTCGCGTCTAATTTCCCAAACCAAACTGCTTGCAGCTCTAACTCCCTTCTAACTACCACTTCTTCGGTTCAGTGAGATATGCTGGATTCTAAACGGAGAAGCTTCTCTGACGCTTTTTCACAGAGATTTTGAAACTGAAATTTCCAAACCCGTTTCCAACGAAGGCGCAAATGGGCTTCCCCATAGAACTTGCCAACCTGAATTCCTACAGGCTAGATGTGAGAGGCACATTCTGCTGCTTCCTCCCTTAGAGTTAAACTAGCTTCTGAACGCTCAACCTCCGGGGAGTTTGTTTGGCAGAGATATAGAACACACTTTTCCAAGCCTGTTGGAAGGCATTTGCAGTTTCATTTCGCGTCAAATTTCCCAAACCAAACTGCTTGCAGCTCTAACTCCCTTCTAACTACCACTTCTTCGGTTCAGTGAGATATGCTGGATTCTAAACGGAGAAGCTTCTCTGACGCTTTTTCACAGAGATTTTGAAACTGAAATTTCCAAACCCGTTTCCAACGAAGGCGCCAATGGGCTTCCCCATAGAACTTGCCAACCTGAATTCCTAGAGGCTAGATGTGAGAGGCACATTCTGCTGCTTCCTCCCTTAGAGTTAAACTAGCTTCTGAAAGCTCAACCTCCGGGGAGTTTGTTTGGCAGAGATATAGAACACACTTTTCCAAGCCTGTTGGAAGGCATTTGCAGTTTCATTTCGCATCTAATTTCCCAAACCAAACTGCTTGCAGCTCTAACTGCCTTCTAACTACCACTTCTTCGGTTCAGTGAGATATGCTGGATTCTAAACGGAGAAGCTTCTCTGACGCTTTTTCACAGAGATTTTGAAACTGAAATCTCCCATGCTGTTTCCACCATAGCCAGCAATGGGCTTCCCCATAGAACTTGCCAACCTGAATTCCTACAGGCTAGATGTGAGAGGCACATTCTGCTGCTTCCTCCCTTAGAGTTAAACTAGCTTCTGAAAGCTCAACCTCCAGGGAGTCTGTTTGGCAGAGATATAGAACACACTTTTCCAAGCCTGTTGGAAGGCATTTGCAGTTTCATTTCGCGTCTAATTTCCCAAACCAAACTGCTTGCAGCTCTAACTGCCTTCTAACTACCACTTCTTCGGTTCAGTGAGATATGCTGGATTCTAAACGGAGAAGCTTCTCTGACGCTTTTTCACAGAGATTTTGAAACTGAAATCTCCCATGCCGTTTCCACCATAGGCAGCAATGGGCTTCCCCATAGAACTTGCCAACCTGAATTCCTACAGGCTAGATGTGAGAGGCACATTCTGCTGCTTCCTCCCTAAGAGTTAAGCTTGCTTCTGAATGCTCAACCTCCGGGGAGTCTGTTTGGCAGAGATATAGAACACACTTTTCCAAGCCTGTTGGAAGGCCTTTGCAGTGTCATTTCGCATCTAATTTCCCAAACCAAACTGCTTGCAGCTCTAACTCCCTTCTAACTACCACTTCTTCGGTTCAGTGAGATATGCTGGATTCTAAACGGAGAAGCTTCTCTGACGCTTTTTCACAGAGATTTTGAAACTGAAATTTCCAAACCCGTTTCCAACGAAGGCGCCAATGGGCTTCCCCATAGAACTTGCCAACCTGAATTCCTACAGGCTAGATGTGAGAGGCACATTCTGCTGCTTCCTCCCTTAGAGTTAAACTAGCTTCTGAAAGCTCAACCTCCGGGGAGTTTGTTTGGCAGAGATATAGAACACACTTTTCCAAGCCTGTTGGAAGGCATTTGCAGTTTCATTTCGCGTCTAATTTCCCAAACCAAACTGCTTGCAGCTCTAACTCCCTTCTAACTACCACTTCTTCGGTTCAGTGAGATATGCTGGATTCTAAACGGAGAAGCTTCTCTGACGCTTTTTCACAGAGATTTTGAAACTGAAATCTCCCATGCCGTTTCCACCATAGGCAGCAATGGGCTTCCCCATAGAACTTGCCAACCTGAATTCCTACAGGCTAGATGTGAGAGGCACATTCTGCTGCTTCCTCCCTAACAGTTAAGCTTGCTTCTGAAAGCTCAACCTCCGGGGACTCTGTTTGGCACAGATATAGAACACACTTTTCCAAGCCTGTTGGAAGGCCTTTGCAGTGTCATTTCGCATCTAATTTCCCAAACCAAACTGCTTGCAGCTCTAACTCCCTTCTAACTACCACTTCTTCGGTTCAGTGAGATATGCTGGATTCTAAACGGAGAAGCTTCTCTGACGCTTTTTCACAGAGATTTTGAAACTGAAATCTCCCATGCCGTTTCCACCATAGGCAGCAATGGGCTTCCCCATAGAACTTGCCAACCTGAATTCCTACAGGCTAGATGTGAGAGGCACATTCTGCTGCTTCCTCCCTTAGAGTTAAACTAGCTTCTGAAAGCTCAACCTCCGGGGAGTTTGTTTGGCAGAGATATAGAACACACTTTTCCAAGCCTGTTGGAAGGCATTTGCAGTTTCATTTCGCGTCTAATTTCCCAAACCAAACTGCTTGCAGCTCTAACTGCCTTCTAACTACCACTTCTTCGGTTCAGTGAGATATGCTGGATTCTAAACGGAGAAGCTTCTCTGACGCTTTTTCACAGAGATTTTGAAACTGAAATCTCCCATGCTGTTTCCACCATAGCCAGCAATGGGCTTCCCCATAGAACTTGCCAACCTGAATTCCTACAGGCTAGATGTGAGAGGCACATTGTGCTGCTTCCTCCCTTAGAGTTAAACTTGCTTCTGAAAGCTCAACCTCCGGGGAGTTTGTTTGGCAGAGATATAGAACACACTTTTCCAAGCCTGTTGGAAGGCATTTGCAGTTTCATTTCGCGTCTAATTTCCCAAACCAAAGTGCTTGCAGCTCTAACTCCCTTCTAACTACCACTTCTTCGGTTCAGTGAGATATGCTGGATTCTAAATGGAGAAGCTTCTCTGACGCTTTTTCACAGAGATTTTGAAATTGAAATCTCCCATGCCGTTTCCACCATAGGCAGCAATGGGCTTCCCCATAGAACTTGCCAACCTGAATTCCTAAAGGCTAGATGTGAGAGGCACATTCTGCTGCTTCCTCCCTTAGAGTTAAACTTGCTTCTGAAAGCTCAACCTCCGGGGAGTTTGTTTGGCAGAGATATAGAACACACTTTTCCAAGCCTGTTGGAAGGCATTTGCAGTTTCATTTCGCGTCTAATTTCCCAAACCAAACTGCTTGCAGCTCTAACTCCCTTCTAACTACCACTTCTTCGGTTCAGTGAGATATGCTGGATTCTAAACGGAGAAGCTTCTCTGACGCTTTTTCACAGAGATTTTGAAACTGAAATTTCCAAACCCGTTTCCAACGAAGGCGCCAATGGGCTTCCCCATAGAACTTGCCAACCTGAATTCCTACAGGCTAGATGTGAGAGGCACATTCTGCTGCTTCCTCCCTTAGAGTTAAACTAGCTTCTGAAAGCTCAACCTCCGGGGAGTTTGTTTGGCAGAGATATAGAACACACTTTTCCAAGCCTGTTGGAAGGCATTTGCAGTTTCATTTCGCGTCTAATTTCCCAAACCAAACTGCTTGCAGCTCTAACTCCCTTCTAACTACCACTTCTTCGGTTCAGTGAGATATGCTGGATTCTAAACGGAGAAGCTTCTCTGACGCTTTTTCACAGAGATTTTGAAACTGAAATCTCCCATGCCGTTTCCACCATAGGCAGCAATGGGCTTCCCCATAGAACTTGCCAACCTGAATTCCTACAGGCTAGATGTGAGAGGCACATTCTGCTGCTTCCTCCCTAACAGTTAAGCTTGCTTCTGAAAGCTCAACCTCCGGGGACTCTGTTTGGCACAGATATAGAACACACTTTTCCAAGCCTGTTGGAAGGCCTTTGCAGTGTCATTTCGCATCTAATTTCCCAAACCAAACTGCTTGCAGCTCTAACTCCCTTCTAACTACCACTTCTTCGGTTCAGTGAGATATGCTGGATTCTAAACGGAGAAGCTTCTCTGACGCTTTTTCACAGAGATTTTGAAACTGAAATCTCCCATGCCGTTTCCACCATAGGCAGCAATGGGCTTCCCCATAGAACTTGCCAACCTGAATTCCTAAAGGCTAGATGTGAGAGGCACATTCTGCTGCTTCCTCCCTTAGAGTTAAACTAGCTTCTGAAAGCTCAACCTCCGGGGAGTTTGTTTGGCAGAGATATAGAACACACTTTTCCAAGCCTGTTGGAAGGCATTTGCAGTTTCATTTCGCGTCTAATTTCCCAAACCAAACTGCTTGCAGCTCTAACTCCCTTCTAACTACCACTTCTTCGGTTCAGTGAGATATGCTGGATTCTAAACGGAGAAGCTTCTCTGACGCTTTTTCACAGAGATTTTGAAACTGAAATCTCCCATGCCGTTTCCACCATAGGCAGCAATGGGCTTCCCCATAGAACTTGCCAACCTGAATTCCTACAGGCTAGATGTGAGAGGCACATTGTGCTGCTTCCTCCCTTAGAGTTAAACTTGCTTCTGAAAGCTCAACCTCCGGGGAGTTTGTTTGGCAGAGATATAGAACACACTTTTCCAAGCCTGTTGGAAGGCATTTGCAGTTTCATTTCGCGTCTAATTTCCCAAACCAAACTGCTTGCAGCTCTAACTCCCTTCTAACTACCACTTCTTCGGTTCAGTGAGATATGCTGGATTCTAAATGGAGAAGCTTCTCTGACGCTTTTTCACAGAGATTTTGAAATTGAAATCTCCCATGCCGTTTCCACCATAGGCAGCAATGGGCTTCCCCATAGAACTTGCCAACCTGAATTCCTAAAGGCTAGATGTGAGAGGCACATTCTGCTGCTTCCTCCCTTAGAGTTAAACTTGCTTCTGAAAGCTCAACCTCCGGGGAATTTGTTTGGCAGAGATATAGAACACACTTTTCCAAGCCTGTTGGAAGGCATTTGCAGTTTCATTTCGCGTCTAATTTCCCAAACCAAACTGCTTGCAGCTCTAACTCCCTTCTAACTACCACTTCTTCGGTTCAGTGAGATATGCTGGATTCTAAACGGAGAAGCTTCTCTGACGCTTTTTCACAGAGATTTTGAAACTGAAATTTCCAAACCCGTTTCCAACGAAGGCGCCAATGGGCTTCCCCATAGAACTTGCCAACCTGAATTCCTACAGGCTAGATGTGAGAGGCACATTCTGCTGCTTCCTCCCTTAGAGTTAAACTAGCTTCTGAAAGCTCAACCTCCGGGGAGTTTGTTTGGCAGAGATATAGAACACACTTTTCCAAGCCTGTTGGAAGGCATTTGCAGTTTCATTTCGCGTCTAATTTCCCAAACCAAACTGCTTGCAGCTCTAACTCCCTTCTAACTACCACTTCTTCGGTTCAGTGAGATATGCTGGATTCTAAACGGAGAAGCTTCTCTGACGCTTTTTCACAGAGATTTTGAAACTGAAATCTCCCATGCCGTTTCCACCATAGGCAGCAATGGGCTTCCCCATAGAACTTGCCAACCTGAATTCCTACAGGCTAGATGTGAGAGGCACATTCTGCTGCTTCCTCCCTAACAGTTAAGCTTGCTTCTGAAAGCTCAACCTCCGGGGACTCTGTTTGGCACAGATATAGAACACACTTTTCCAAGCCTGTTGGAAGGCCTTTGCAGTGTCATTTCGCATCTAATTTCCCAAACCAAACTGCTTGCAGCTCTAACTCCCTTCTAACTACCACTTCTTCGGTTCAGTGAGATATGCTGGATTCTAAACGGAGAAGCTTCTCTGACGCTTTTTCACAGAGATTTTGAAACTGAAATCTCCCATGCCGTTTCCACCATAGGCAGCAATGGGCTTCCCCATAGAACTTGCCAACCTGAATTCCTACAGGCTAGATGTGAGAGGCACATTCTGCTGCTTCCTCCCTTAGAGTTAAACTAGCTTCTGAAAGCTCAACCTCCGGGGAGTTTGTTTGGCAGAGATATAGAACACACTTTTCCAAGCCTGTTGGAAGGCATTTGCAGTTTCATTTCGCGTCTAATTTCCCAAACCAAACTGCTTGCAGCTCTAACTGCCTTCTAACTACCACTTCTTCGGTTCAGTGAGATATGCTGGATTCTAAACGGAGAAGCTTCTCTGACGCTTTTTCACAGAGATTTTGAAACTGAAATCTCCCATGCTCTTTCCACCATAGCCAGCAATGGGCTTCCCATTAGAACTTGCCAACCTGAATTCCTACAGGCTAGATGTGAGAGGCACATTGTGCTGCTTCCTCGCTTAGAGTTAAACTTGCTTCTGAAAGCTCAACCTCCGGGGAGTTTGTTTGGCAGAGATATAGAACACACTTTTCCAAGCCTGTTGGAAGGCATTTGCAGTTTCATTTCGCGTCTAATTTCCCAAACCAAACTGCTTGCAGCTCTAACTCCCTTCTAACTACCACTTCTTCGGTTCAGTGAGATATGCTGGATTCTAAATGGAGAAGCTTCTCTGACGCTTTTTCACAGAGATTTTGAAATTGAAATCTCCCATGCCGTTTCCACCATAGGCAGCAATGGGCTTCCCCATAGAACTTGCCAACCTGAATTCCTAAAGGCTAGATGTGAGAGGCACATTCTGCTGCTTCCTCCCTTAGAGTTAAACTTGCTTCTGAAAGCTCAACCTCCGGGGAGTTTGTTTGGCAGAGATATAGAACACACTTTTCCAAGCCTGTTGGAAGGCATTTGCAGTTTCATTTCGCGTCTAATTTCCCAAACCAAACTGCTTGCAGCTCTAACTCCCTTCTAACTACCACTTCTTCGGTTCAGTGAGATATGCTGGATTCTAAACGGAGAAGCTTCTCTGACGCTTTTTCACAGAGATTTTGAAACTGAAATTTCCAAACCCGTTTCCAACGAAGGCGCCAATGGGCTTCCCCATAGAACTTGCCAACCTGAATTCCTACAGGCTAGATGTGAGAGGCACATTCTGCTGCTTCCTCCCTTAGAGTTAAACTAGCTTCTGAAAGCTCAACCTCCGGGGAGTTTGTTTGGCAGAGATATAGAACACACTTTTCCAAGCCTGTTGGAAGGCATTTGCAGTTTCATTTCGCGTCTAATTTCCCAAACCAAACTGCTTGCAGCTCTAACTGCCTTCTAACTACCACTTCTTCGGTTCAGTGAGATATGCTGGATTCTAAACGGAGAAGCTTCTCTGACGCTTTTTCACAGAGATTTTGAAACTGAAATCTCCCATGCCGTTTCCACCATAGGCAGCAATGGGCTTCCCCATAGAACTTGCCAACCTGAATTCCTACAGGCTAGATGTGAGAGGCACATTCTGCTGCTTCCTCCCTAAGAGTTAAGATTGCTTCTGAATGCTCAACCTCCGGGGAGTCTGTTTGGCAGAGATATAGAACACACTTTTCCAAGCCTGTTGGAAGGCCTTTGCAGTGTCATTTCGCATCTAATTTCCCAAACCAAACTGCTTGCAGCTCTAACTCCCTTCTAACTACCACTTCTTCGGTTCAGTGAGATATGCTGGATTCTAAACGGAGAAGCTTCTCTGACGCTTTTTCACAGAGATTTTGAAACTGAAATTTCCAAACCCGTTTCCAACGAAGGCGCCAATGGGCTTCCCCATAGAACTTGCCAACCTGAATTCCTACAGGCTAGATGTGAGAGGCACATTCTGCTGCTTCCTCCCTTAGAGTTAAACTAGCTTCTGAAAGCTCAACCTCCGGGGAGTTTGTTTGGCAGAGATATAGAACACACTTTTCCAAGCCTGTTGGAAGGCATTTGCAGTTTCATTTCGCGTCTAATTTCCCAAACCAAACTGCTTGCAGCTCTAACTCCCTTCTAACTACCACTTCTTCGGTTCAGTGAGATATGCTGGATTCTAAACGGAGAAGCTTCTCTGACGCTTTTTCACAGAGATTTTGAAACTGAAATCTCGCATGCCGTTTCCACCATAGGCAGCAATGGGCTTCCCCATAGAACTTGCCAACCTGAATTCCTACAGGCTAGATGTGAGAGGCACATTCTGCTGCTTCCTCCCTAACAGTTAAGCTTGCTTCTGAAAGCTCAACCTCCGGGGACTCTGTTTGGCACAGATATAGAACACACTTTTCCAAGCCTGTTGGAAGGCCTTTGCAGTGTCATTTCGCATCTAATTTCCCAAACCAAACTGCTTGCAGCTCTAACTCCCTTCTAACTACCACTTCTTCGGTTCAGTGAGATATGCTGGATTCTAAACGGAGAAGCTTCTCTGACGCTTTTTCACAGAGATTTTGAAACTGAAATCTCCCATGCCGTTTCCACCATAGGCAGCAATGGGCTTCCCCATAGAACTTGCCAACCTGAATTCCTACAGGCTAGATGTGAGAGGCACATTCTGCTGCTTCCTCCCTTAGAGTTAAACTAGCTTCTGAAAGCTCAACCTCCGGGGAGTTTGTTTGGCAGAGATATAGAACACACTTTTCCAAGCCTGTTGGAAGGCATTTGCAGTTTCATTTCGCGTCTAATTTCCCAAACCAAACTGCTTGCAGCTCTAACTGCCTTCTAACTACCACTTCTTCGGTTCAGTGAGATATGCTGGATTCTAAACGGAGAAGCTTCTCTGACGCTTTTTCACAGAGATTTTGAAACTGAAATCTCCCATGCTGTTTCCACCATAGCCAGCAATGGGCTTCCCCATAGAACTTGCCAACCTGAATTCCTACAGGCTAGATGTGAGAGGCACATTGTGCTGCTTCCTCCCTTAGAGTTAAACTTGCTTCTGAAAGCTCAACCTCCGGGGAGTTTGTTTGGCAGAGATATAGAACACACTTTTCCAAGCCTGTTGGAAGGCATTTGCAGTTTCATTTCGCGTCTAATTTCCCAAACCAAAGTGCTTGCAGCTCTAACTCCCTTCTAACTACCACTTCTTCGGTTCAGTGAGATATGCTGGATTCTAAATGGAGAAGCTTCTCTGACGCTTTCTCACAGAGATTTTGAAATTGAAATCTCCCATGCCGTTTCCACCATAGGCAGCAATGGGCTTCCCCATAGAACTTGCCAACCTGAATTCCTAAAGGCTAGATGTGAGAGGCACATTCTGCTGCTTCCTCCCTTAGAGTTAAACTTGCTTCTGAAAGCTCAACCTCCGGGGAGTTTGTTTGGCAGAGATATAGAACACACTTTTCCAAGCCTGTTGGAAGGCATTTGCAGTTTCATTTCGCGTCTAATTTCCCAAACCAAACTGCTTGCAGCTCTAACTCCCTTCTAACTACCACTTCTTCGGTTCAGTGAGATATGCTGGATTCTAAACGGAGAAGCTTCTCTGACGCTTTTTCACAGAGATTTTGAAACTGAAATTTCCAAACCCGTTTCCAACGAAGGCGCCAATGGGCTTCCCCATAGAACTTGCCAACCTGAATTCCTACAGGCTAGATGTGAGAGGCACATTCTGCTGCTTCCTCCCTTAGAGTTAAACTAGCTTCTGAAAGCTCAACCTCCGGGGAGTTTGTTTGGCAGAGATATAGAACACACTTTTCCAAGCCTGTTGGAAGGCATTTGCAGTTTCATTTCGCGTCTAATTTCCCAAACCAAACTGCTTGCAGCTCTAACTCCCTTCTAACTACCACTTCTTCGGTTCAGTGAGATATGCTGGATTCTAAACGGAGAAGCTTCTCTGACGCTTTTTCACAGAGATTTTGAAACTGAAATCTCCCATGCCGTTTCCACCATAGGCAGCAATGGGCTTCCCCATAGAACTTGCCAACCTGAATTCCTACAGGCTAGATGTGAGAGGCACATTCTGCTGCTTCCTCCCTAACAGTTAAGCTTGCTTCTGAAAGCTCAACCTCCGGGGACTCTGTTTGGCACAGATATAGAACACACTTTTCCAAGCCTGTTGGAAGGCCTTTGCAGTGTCATTTCGCATCTAATTTCCCAAACCAAACTGCTTGCAGCTCTAACTCCCTTCTAACTACCACTTCTTCGGTTCAGTGAGATATGCTGGATTCTAAACGGAGAAGCTTCTCTGACGCTTTTTCACAGAGATTTTGAAACTGAAATCTCCCATGCCGTTTCCACCATAGGCAGCAATGGGCTTCCCCATAGAACTTGCCAACCTGAATTCCTAAAGGCTAGATGTGAGAGGCACATTCTGCTGCTTCCTCCCTTAGAGTTAAACTAGCTTCTGAAAGCTCAACCTCCGGGGAGTTTGTTTGGCAGAGATATAGAACACACTTTTCCAAGCCTGTTGGAAGGCATTTGCAGTTTCATTTCGCGTCTAATTTCCCAAACCAAACTGCTTGCAGCTCTAACTCCCTTCTAACTACCACTTCTTCGGTTCAGTGAGATATGCTGGATTCTAAACGGAGAAGCTTCTCTGACGCTTTTTCACAGAGATTTTGAAACTGAAATCTCCCATGCCGTTTCCACCATAGGCAGCAATGGGCTTCCCCATAGAACTTGCCAACCTGAATTCCTACAGGCTAGATGTGAGAGGCACATTGTGCTGCTTCCTCCCTTAGAGTTAAACTTGCTTCTGAAAGCTCAACCTCCGGGGAGTTTGTTTGGCAGAGATATAGAACACACTTTTCCAAGCCTGTTGGAAGGCATTTGCAGTTTCATTTCGCGTCTAATTTCCCAAACCAAACTGCTTGCAGCTCTAACTCCCTTCTAACTACCACTTCTTCGGTTCAGTGAGATATGCTGGATTCTAAATGGAGAAGCTTCTCTGACGCTTTTTCACAGAGATTTTGAAATTGAAATCTCCCATGCCGTTTCCACCATAGGCAGCAATGGGCTTCCCCATAGAACTTGCCAACCTGAATTCCTAAAGGCTAGATGTGAGAGGCACATTCTGCTGCTTCCTCCCTTAGAGTTAAACTTGCTTCTGAAAGCTCAACCTCCGGGGAGTTTGTTTGGCAGAGATATAGAACACACTTTTCCAAGCCTGTTGGAAGGCATTTGCAGTTTCATTTCGCGTCTAATTTCCCAAACCAAACTGCTTGCAGCTCTAACTCCCTTCTAACTACCACTTCTTCGGTTCAGTGAGATATGCTGGATTCTAAACGGAGAAGCTTCTCTGACGCTTTTTCACAGAGATTTTGAAACTGAAATTTCCAAACCCGTTTCCAACGAAGGCGCCAATGGGCTTCCCCATAGAACTTGCCAACCTGAATTCCTACAGGCTAGATGTGAGAGGCACATTCTGCTGCTTCCTCCCTTAGAGTTAAACTAGCTTCTGAAAGCTCAACCTCCGGGGAGTTTGTTTGGCAGAGATATAGAACACACTTTTCCAAGCCTGTTGGAAGGCATTTGCAGTTTCATTTCGCGTCTAATTTCCCAAACCAAACTGCTTGCAGCTCTAACTCCCTTCTAACTACCACTTCTTCGGTTCAGTGAGATATGCTGGATTCTAAACGGAGAAGCTTCTCTGACGCTTTTTCACAGAGATTTTGAAACTGAAATCTCCCATGCCGTTTCCACCATAGGCAGCAATGGGCTTCCCCATAGAACTTGCCAACCTGAATTCCTACAGGCTAGATGTGAGAGGCACATTCTGCTGCTTCCTCCCTAACAGTTAAGCTTGCTTCTGAAAGCTCAACCTCCGGGGACTCTGTTTGGCACAGATATAGAACACACTTTTCCAAGCCTGTTGGAAGGCCTTTGCAGTGTCATTTCGCATCTAATTTCCCAAACCAAACTGCTTGCAGCTCTAACTCCCTTCTAACTACCACTTCTTCGGTTCAGTGAGATATGCTGGATTCTAAACGGAGAAGCTTCTCTGACGCTTTTTCACAGAGATTTTGAAACTGAAATCTCCCATGCCGTTTCCACCATAGGCAGCAATGGGCTTCCCCATAGAACTTGCCAACCTGAATTCCTAGAGGCTAGATGTGAGAGGCACATTCTGCTGCTTCCTCCCTTAGAGTTAAACTAGCTTCTGAAAGCTCAACCTCCGGGGAGTTTGTTTGGCAGAGATATAGAACACACTTTTCCAAGCCTGTTGGAAGGCATTTGCAGTTTCATTTCGCGTCTAATTTCCCAAACCAAACTGCTTGCAGCTCTAACTGCCTTCTAACTACCACTTCTTCGGTTCAGTGAGATATGCTGGATTCTAAACGGAGAAGCTTCTCTGACGCTTTTTCACAGAGATTTTGAAACTGAAATCTCCCATGCTCTTTCCACCATAGCCAGCAATGGGCTTCCCATTAGAACTTGCCAACCTGAATTCCTACAGGCTAGATGTGAGAGGCACATTGTGCTGCTTCCTCGCTTAGAGTTAAACTTGCTTCTGAAAGCTCAACCTCCGGGGAGTTTGTTTGGCAGAGATATAGAACACACTTTTCCAAGCCTGTTGGAAGGCATTTGCAGTTTCATTTCGCGTCTAATTTCCCAAACCAAACTGCTTGCAGCTCTAACTCCCTTCTAACTACCACTTCTTCGGTTCAGTGAGATATGCTGGATTCTAAATGGAGAAGCTTCTCTGACGCTTTTTCACAGAGATTTTGAAATTGAAATCTCCCATGCCGTTTCCACCATAGGCAGCAATGGGCTTCCCCATAGAACTTGCCAACCTGAATTCCTAAAGGCTAGATGTGAGAGGCACATTCTGCTGCTTCCTCCCTTAGAGTTAAACTTGCTTCTGAAAGCTCAACCTCCGGGGAGTTTGTTTGGCAGAGATATAGAACACACTTTTCCAAGCCTGTTGGAAGGCATTTGCAGTTTCATTTCGCGTCTAATTTCCCAAACCAAACTGCTTGCAGCTCTAACTCCCTTCTAACTACCACTTCTTCGGTTCAGTGAGATATGCTGGATTCTAAACGGAGAAGCTTCTCTGACGCTTTTTCACAGAGATTTTGAAACTGAAATTTCCAAACCCGTTTCCAACGAAGGCGCCAATGGGCTTCCCCATAGAACTTGCCAACCTGAATTCCTACAGGCTAGATGTGAGAGGCACATTCTGCTGCTTCCTCCCTTAGAGTTAAACTAGCTTCTGAAAGCTCAACCTCCGGGGAGTTTGTTTGGCAGAGATATAGAACACACTTTTCCAAGCCTGTTGGAAGGCATTTGCAGTTTCATTTCGCGTCTAATTTCCCAAACCAAACTGCTTGCAGCTCTAACTCCCTTCTAACTACCACTTCTTCGGTTCAGTGAGATATGCTGGATTCTAAACGGAGAAGCTTCTCTGACGCTTTTTCACAGAGATTTTGAAACTGAAATCTCCCATGCCGTTTCCACCATAGGCAGCAATGGGCTTCCCCATAGAACTTGCCAACCTGAATTCCTACAGGCTAGATGTGAGAGGCACATTCTGCTGCTTCCTCCCTTAGAGTTAAACTTGCTTCTGAAAGCTCAACCTCCGGGGAGTCTGTTTGGCAGAGATATAGAACACAATTTTCCAAGCCTGTTGGAAGGCATTTGCAGTTTCATTTCGCGTCTAATTTCCCAAACCAAACTGCTTGCAGCTCTAACTCCCTTCTAACTACCACTTCTTCGGTTCAGTGAGATATGGTGGATTCTAAACGGAGAAGCTTCTCTGACGCTTTTTCACAGAGATTTTGAAACTGAAATTTCCAAACCCGTTTCCAACGAAGGCGCCAATGGGCTTCCCCATAGAACTTGCCAACCTGAATTCCTAGAGGCTAGATGTGAGAGGCACATTCTGCTGCTTCCTCCCTTAGAGTTAAACTAGCTTCTGAAAGCTCAACCTCCGGGGAGTTTGTTTGGCAGAGATATAGAACACACTTTTCCAAGCCTGTTGGAAGGCATTTGCAGTTTCATTTCGCGTCTAATTTCCCAAACCAAACTGTTTGCAGCTCTAACTGCCTTCTAACTACCACTTCTTCGGTTCAGTGAGATATGCTGGATTCTAAACGGAGAAGCTTCTCTGACGCTTTTTCACAGAGATTGTGAAGCTGAAATCTCCCATGCCGTTTCCACCATAGGCAGCAATGGGCTTCCCCATAGAACTTGCCAACCGGAATTCCTACAGGCTAGATGTGAGAGGCACATTCTGCTGCTTCCTCCCTTAGAGTTAAACTAGCTTCTGAAAGCTCAACCTCCGGGGAGTTTGTTTGGCAGAGATATAGAACACACTTTTCCAAGCCTGTTGGAAGGCATTTGCAGTTTCATTTCGCGTCTCATTTCCAAAACCAAACTGCTTTCAGCTCTAACTGCCTTCTAACTACCACTTCTTCGGTTCAGTGAGATATGCTGGATTCTAAACGGAGAAGCTTCTCTGACGCTTTTTCACAGAGATTTTGAAACTGAAATCTCCCATGCCGTTTCCACCATAGGCAGCAATGGGCTTCCCCATAGAACTTGCCAACCTGAATTCCTAGAGGCTAGATGTGAGAGGCACATTCTGCTGCTTCCTCCCTAACAGTTAAGCTTGCTTCTGAAAGCTCAACCTCCGGGGACTCTGTTTGGCAGAGATATAGAACACACTTTTCCAAGCCTGTTGGAAGGCCTTTGCAGTGTCATTTCGCATGTAATTTCCCAAACCAAACTGCTTGCAGCTCTAACTCCCTTCTAACTACCACTTCTTCGGTTCAGTGAGATATGCTGGATTCTAAACGGAGAAGCTTCTCTGACGCTTTTTCACAGAGATTTTGAAACTGAAATTTCCAAACCAGTTTCCAACGAAGGCGCCAAAGGGCTTCCCCATAGAACTTGCCAACCTGAATTCCTACAGGCTAGATGTGAGAGGCACATTGTGCTGCTTCCTCCCTTAGAGTTAAACTAGCTTCTGAAAGCTCAACCTCCGGGGAGTTTGTTTGGCAGAGATATAGAACACACTTTTCCAAGCCTGTTGGAAGGCATTTGCAGTTTCATTTCGCGTCAAATTTCCCAAACCAAACTGCTTGCAGCTCTAACTGCCTTCTAACTACCACTTCTTCGGTTCAGTGAGATATGCTGGATTCTAAACGGAGAAGCTTCTCTGACGCTTTTTCACAGAGATTTTGAAACTGAAATCTCCCATGCCGTTTCCACCATAGGCAGCAATGGGCTTCCCCATAGAACTTGCCAACCTGAATTCCTACAGGCTAGATGTGAGAGGCACATTCTGCTGCTTCCTCCCTTAGAGTTAAACTTGCTTCTGAAAGCTCAACCTCCGGGGAGTCTGTTTGGCAGAGATATAGAACACAATTTTCCAAGCCTGTTGGAAGGCATTTGCAGTTTCATTTCGCGTCTAATTTCCCAAACCAAACTGCTTGCAGCTCTAACTCCCTTCTAACTACCACTTCTTCGGTTCAGTGAGATATGGTGGATTCTAAACGGAGAAGCTTCTCTGACGCTTTTTCACAGAGATTTTGAAACTGAAATTTCCAAACCCGTTTCCAGCGAAGGCGCCAATGGGCTTCCCCATAGAACTTGCCAACCTGAATTCCTAGAGGCTAGATGTGAGAGGCACATTCTGCTGCTTCCTCCCTTAGAGTTAAACTAGCTTCTGAAAGCTCAACCTCCGGGGAGTTTGTTTGGCAGAGATATAGAACACACTTTTCCAAGCCTGTTGGAAGGCATTTGCAGTTTCATTTCGCGTCTAATTTCCCAAACCAAACTGTTTGCAGCTCTAACTGCCTTCTAACTACCACTTCTTCGGTTCAGTGAGATATGCTGGATTCTAAACGGAGAAGCTTCTCTGACGCTTTTTCACAGAGATTGTGAAGCTGAAATCTCCCATGCCGTTTCCACCATAGGCAGCAATGGGCTTCCCCATAGAACTTGCCAACCTGAATTCCTACAGGCTAGATGTGAGAGGCACATTCTGCTGCTTCCTCCCTTAGAGTTAAACTAGCTTCTGAAAGCTCAACCTCCGGGGAGTTTGTTTGGCAGAGATATAGAACACACTTTTCCAAGCCTGTTGGAAGGCATTTGCAGTTTCATTTCGCGTCTAATTTCCAAAACCAAACTGCTTTCAGCTCTAACTGCCTTCTAACTACCACTTCTTCGGTTCAGTGAGATATGCTGGATTCTAAACGGAGAAGCTTCTCTGACGCTTTTTCACAGAGATTTTGAAACTGAAATCTCCCATGCCGTTTCCACCATAGGCAGCAATGGGCTTCCCCATAGAACTTGCCAACCTGAATTCCTAGAGGCTAGATGTGAGAGGCACATTCTGCTGCTTCCTCCCTAACAGTTAAGCTTGCTTCTGAAAGCTCAACCTCCGGGGACTCTGTTTGGCAGAGATATAGAACACACTTTTCCAAGCCTGTTGGAAGGCCTTTGCAGTGTCATTTCGCATGTAATTTCCCAAACCAAACTGCTTGCAGCTCTAACTCCCTTCTAACTACCACTTCTTCGGTTCAGTGAGATATGCTGGATTCTAAACGGAGAAGCTTCTCTGACGCTTTTTCACAGAGATTTTGAAACTGAAATCTTCCATGCCGTTTCCACCATAGGCAGCAATGGGCTTCCCCATAGAACTTGCCAACCTGAATTCCTAAAGGCTAGATGTGAGAGGCACATTCTGCTGCTTCCTCCCTTAGAGTTAAACTAGCTTCTGAAAGCTCAACCTCCGGGGAGTGTGTTTGGCAGAGATATAGAACACACTTATCCAAGCCTGTTGGAAGGCATTTGCAGTTTCATTTCGCGTCTAATTTCCCAAACCAAACTGCTTGCAGCTCTAACTCCCTTCTAACTACCACTTCTTCGGTTCAGTGAGATATGCTGGATTCTAAACGGAGAAGCTTCTCTGACGCTTTTTCACAGAGATTTTGAAACTGAAATTTCCAAACCCGTTTCCAACGAAGGCGCAAATGGGCTTCCCCATAGAACTTGCCAACCTGAATTCCTACAGGCTAGATGTGAGAGGCACATTCTGCTGCTTCCTCCCTTAGAGTTAAACTAGCTTCTGAAAGCTCAAACTCCGGGGAGTTTGTTTGGCAGAGATATAGAACACACTTTTCCAAGCCTGTTGGAAGGCATTTGCAGTTTCATTTCGCGTCAAATTTCCCAAACCAAACTGCTTGCAGCTCTAACTCCCTTCTAACTACCACTTCTTCGGTTCAGTGAGATATGCTGGATTCTAAACGGAGAAGCTTCTCTGACGCTTTTTCACAGAGATTTTGAAACTGAAATTTCCAAACCCGTTTCCAACGAAGGCGCCAATGGGCTTCCCCATAGAACTTGCCAACCTGAATTCCTACAGGCTAGATGTGAGAGGCACATTCTGCTGCTTCCTCCCTTAGAGTTAAACTAGCTTCTGAAAGCTCAACCTCCGGGGAGTTTGTTTGGCAGAGATATAGAACACACTTTTCCAAGCCTGTTGGAAGGCATTTGCAGTTTCATTTCGCATCTAATTTCCCAAACCAAACTGCTTGCAGCTCTAACTGCCTTCTAACTACCACTTCTTCGGTTCAGTGAGATATGCTGGATTCTAAACGGAGAAGCTTCTCTGACGCTTTTTCACAGAGATTTTGAAACTGAAATCTCCCATGCTGTTTCCACCATAGCCAGCAATGGGCTTCCCCATAGAACTTGCCAACCTGAATTCCTACAGGCTAGATGTGAGAGGCACATTCTGCTGCTTCCTCCCTTAGAGTTAAACTAGCTTCTGAAAGCTCAACCTCCAGGGAGTCTGTTTGGCAGAGATATAGAACACACTTTTCCAAGCCTGTTGGAAGGCATTTGCAGTTTCATTTCGCGTCTAATTTCCCAAACCAAACTGCTTGCAGCTCTAACTGCCTTCTAACTACCACTTCTTCGGTTCAGTGAGATATGCTGGATTCTAAACGGAGAAGTTTCTCTGACGCTTTTTCACAGAGATTTTGAAACTGAAATTTCCAAACCCGTTTCCAACGAAGGCGCCAATGGGCTTCCCCATAGAACTTGCCAACCTGAATTCCTACAGGCTAGATGTGAGAGGCACATTCTGCTGCTTCCTCCCTTAGAGTTAAACTAGCTTCTGAAAGCTCAACCTCCGGGGAGTTTGTTTGGCAGAGATATAGAACATACTTTTCCAAGCCTGTTGGAAGGCATTTGCAGTTTCATTTCGCGTCTAATTTCCCAAACCAAACTGCTTGCAGCTCTAACTCCCTTCTAACTACCACTTCTTCGGTTCAGTGAGATATGCTGGATTCTAAACGGAGAAGCTTCTCTGACGCTTTTTCACAGAGATTTTGAAACTGAAATCTCCCATGCCGTTTCCACCATAGGCAGCAATGGGCTTCCCCACAGAACTTGCCAACCTGAATTCCTACAGGCTAGACGTGAGAGGCACATTCTGCTGCTTCCTCCCTTAGAGTTAAACTTGCTTCTGAAAGCTCAACCTCCGGGGAGTTTGTTTGGCAGAGATATAGAACACACTTTTCCAAGCCTGTTGGAAGGCCTTTGCAGTGTCATTTCGCATCTAATTTCCCAAACCAAACTGCTTGCAGCTCTAACTCCCTTCTAACTACCACTTCTTCGGTTCAGTGAGATATGCTGGATTCTAAACGGAGAAGCTTCTCTGACGCTTTTTCACAGAGATTTTGAAACTGAAATCTCCCATGCCGTTTCCACCATAGGCAGCAATGGGCTTCCCCATAGAACTTGCCAACCTGAATTCCTACAGGCTAGATGTGAGAGGCAAATTCTGCTGCTTCCTTCCTTAGAGTTAAACTAGCTTCTGAAAGCTCAACCTCCGGGGAGTTTGTTTGGCAGAGATATAGAACACACTTTTCCAAGCCTGTTGGAAGGCATTTGCAGTTTCATTTCGCGTCTAATTTCCCAAACCAAACTGCTTGCAGCTCTAACTCCCTTCTAACTACCACTTCTTCGGTTCAGTGAGATATGCTGGATTCTAAACGGAGAAGCTTCTCTGACGCTTTTTCACAGAGATTTTGAAACTGAAATCTCCCATGCCATTTCCACCATAGGCAGCAATGGGCTTCCCCATAGAACTTGCCAACCTGAATTCCTACAGGCTAGATGTGAGAGGCACATTCTGCTGCTTCTTCCCTTAGAGTTAAACTTGCTTCTGAAAGCTCAACCTCCGGGGAGTTTGTTTGGCAGAGATATAGAACACACTTTTCCAAGCCTGTTGGAAGGCATTTGCAGTTCATTTCGCGTCTAATTTCCCAAACCAAACTGCTTGCAGCTCTAACTCCCTTCTAACTACCACTTCTTCGGTTCAGTGAGATATGCTGGATTCTAAACGGAGAAGCTTCTCTGACGCTTTTTCACAGAGATTTTGAAACTGAAATCTGCCATGCCGTTTCCACCATAGGCAGCAATGGGCTTCCCTATAGAACTTGCCAACCTGAATTCCTACAGGCTAGATGTGAGAGGCACATTCTGCTGCTTCCTCCCTTAGAGTTAAACTAGCTTCTGAAAGCTGAACCTCCGGGGAGTTTGTTTGGCAGAGATATAGAACACACTTTTCCAAGCCTGTTGGAAGGCCTTTGCAGTGTCATTTCGCATCTAATTTCCCAAACCAAACTGCTTGCAGCTCTAACTCCCTTCTAACTACCACTTCTTCGGTTCAGTGAGATATGCTGGATTCTAAACGGAGAAGCTTCTCTGATGCTTTTTCACAGAGATTTTGAAACTGAAATTTCCAAACCCGTTTCCAACGAAGGCGCCAATGGGCTTCCCCATAGAACTTGCCAACCTGAATTCCTACAGGCTAGATGTGAGAGGCACATTCTGCTGCTTCCTTCCTTAGAGTTAAACTAGCTTCTGAAAGCGCAACCTCCGGGGAGTTTGTTTGGCAGAGATATAGAACACACTTTTCCAAGCCTGTTGGAAGGCATTTGCAGTTTCATTTCGCGTCTAATTTCCCAAACCAAACTGCTTGCAGCTCTAACTCCCTTCTAACTACCACTTCTTCGGTTCAGTGAGATATGCTGGATTCTAAACGGAGAAGCTTCTCTGACGCTTTTTCACAGAGATTTTGAAACTGAAATTTCCAAACCCGTTTCCAACGAAGGCGCCAATGGGCTTCCCCATAGAACTTGCCAACCTGAATTCCTAGAGGCTAGATGTGAGAGGCACATTCTGCTGCTTCCTCCCTTAGAGTTAAACTAGCTTCTGAAAGCTCAACCTCCGGGGAGTTTGTTTGGCAGAGATATAGAACACACTTTTCCAAGCCTGTTGGAAGGCATTTGCAGTTTCATTTCGCGTCTAATTTCCCAAACCAAACTGCTTGCAGCTCTAACTCCCTTCTAACTACCACTTCTTCGGTTCAGTGAGATATGCTGGATTCTAAACGGAGAAGCTTCTCTGACGCTTTTTCACAGAGATTTTGAAACTGAAATCTCCCATGCCGTTTCCACCATAGGCAGCAATGGGCTTCCCCACAGAACTTGCCAACCTGAATTCCTACAGGCTAGACGTGAGAGGCACATTCTGCTGCTTCCTCCCTTAGAGTTAAACTTGCTTCTGAAAGCTCAACCTCCGGGGAGTTTGTTTGGCAGAGATATAGAACACAATTTTCCAAGCCTGTTGGAAGGCCTTTGCAGTGTCATTTCGCATCTAATTTCCCAAACCAAACTGCTTGCAGCTCTAACTCCCTTCTAACTACCACTTCTTCGGTTCAGTGAGATATGCTGGATTCTAAACGGAGAAGCTTCTCTGACGCTTTTTCACAGAGATTTTGAAACTGAAATCTCCCATGCCGTTTCCACCATAGGCAGCAATGGGCTTCCCCATAGATCTTGCCAACCTGAATTCCTACAGGCTAGATGTGAGAGGCAAATTCTGCTGCTTCCTTCCTTAGAGTTAAACTAGCTTCTGAAAGCTCAACCTCCGGGGAGTTTGTTTGGCAGAGATATAGAACACACTTTTCCAAGCCTGTTGGAAGGCATTTGCAGTTTCATTTCGCGTCTAATTTCCCAAACCAAACTGCTTGCAGCTCTAACTCCCTTCTAACTACCACTTCTTCGGTTCAGTGAGATATGCTGGATTCTAAACGGAGAAGCTTCTCTGACGCTTTTTCACAGAGATTTTGAAACTGAAATCTCCCATGCCATTTCCACCATAGGCAGCAATGGGCTTCCCCATAGAACTTGCCAACCTGAATTCCTACAGGCTAGATGTGAGAGGCACATTCTGCTGCTTCTTCCCTTAGAGTTAAACTTGCTTCTGAAAGCTCAACCTCCGGGGAGTTTGTTTGGCAGAGATATAGAACACACTTTTCCAAGCCTGTTGGAAGGCATTTGCAGTTCATTTCGCGTCTAATTTCCCAAACCAAACTGCTTGCAGCTCTAACTCCCTTCTAACTACCACTTCTTCGGTTCAGTGAGATATGCTGGATTCTAAACGGAGAAGCTTCTCTGACGCTTTTTCACAGAGATTTTGAAACTGAAATCTGCCATGCCGTTTCCACCATAGGCAGCAATGGGCTTCCCTATAGAACTTGCCAACCTGAATTCCTACAGGCTAGATGTGAGAGGCACATTCTGCTGCTTCCTCCCTTAGAGTTAAACTAGCTTCTGAAAGCTGAACCTCCGGGGAGTTTGTTTGGCAGAGATATAGAACACACTTTTCCAAGCCTGTTGGAAGGCCTTTGCAGTGTCATTTCGCATCTAATTTCCCAAACCAAACTGCTTGCAGCTCTAACTCCCTTCTAACTACCACTTCTTCGGTTCAGTGAGATATGCTGGATTCTAAACGGAGAAGCTTCTCTGATGCTTTTTCACAGAGATTTTGAAACTGAAATTTCCAAACCCGTTTCCAACGAAGGCGCCAATGGGCTTCCCCATAGAACTTGCCAACCTGAATTCCTACAGGCTAGATGTGAGAGGCACATTCTGCTGCTTCCTTCCTTAGAGTTAAACTAGCTTCTGAAAGCGCAACCTCCGGGGAGTTTGTTTGGCAGAGATATAGAACACACTTTTCCAAGCCTGTTGGAAGGCATTTGCAGTTTCATTTCGCGTCTAATTTCCCAAACCAAACTGCTTGCAGCTCTAACTCCCTTCTAACTACCACTTCTTCGGTTCAGTGAGATATGCTGGATTCTAAACGGAGAAGCTTCTCTGACGCTTTTTCACAGAGATTTTGAAACTGAAATTTCCAAACCCGTTTCCAACGAAGGCGCCAATGGGCTTCCCCATAGAACTTGCCAACCTGAATTCCTAGAGGCTAGATGTGAGAGGCACATTCTGCTGCTTCCTCCCTTAGAGTTAAACTAGCTTCTGAAAGCTCAACCTCCGGGGAGTTTGTTTGGCAGAGATATAGAACACACTTTTCCAAGCCTGTTGGAAGGCATTTGCAGTTTCATTTCGCGTCTAATTTCCCAAACCAAACTGCTTGCAGCTCTAACTCCCTTCTAACTACCACTTCTTCGGTTCAGTGAGATATGCTGGATTCTAAACGGAGAAGCTTCTCTGACGCTTTTTCACAGAGATTTTGAAACTGAAATCTCCCATGCCGTTTCCACCATAGGCAGCAATGGGCTTCCCCACAGAACTTGCCAACCTGAATTCCTACAGGCTAGACGTGAGAGGCACATTCTGCTGCTTCCTCCCTTAGAGTTAAACTTGCTTCTGAAAGCTCAACCTCCGGGGAGTTTGTTTGGCAGAGATATAGAACACAATTTTCCAAGCCTGTTGGAAGGCCTTTGCAGTGTCATTTCGCATCTAATTTCCCAAACCAAACTGCTTGCAGCTCTAACTCCCTTCTAACTACCACTTCTTCGGTTCAGTGAGATATGCTGGATTCTAAACGGAGAAGCTTCTCTGACGCTTTTTCACAGAGATTTTGAAACTGAAATCTCCCATGCCGTTTCCACCATAGGCAGCAATGGGCTTCCCCATAGATCTTGCCAACCTGAATTCCTACAGGCTAGATGTGAGAGGCAAATTCTGCTGCTTCCTTCCTTAGAGTTAAACTAGCTTCTGAAAGCTCAACCTCCGGGGAGTTTGTTTGGCAGAGATATAGAACACACTTTTCCAAGCCTGTTGGAAGGCATTTGCAGTTTCATTTCGCGTCTAATTTCCCAAACCAAACTGCTTGCAGCTCTAACTCCCTTCTAACTACCACTTCTTCGGTTCAGTGAGATATGCTGGATTCTAAACGGAGAAGCTTCTCTGACGCTTTTTCACAGAGATTTTGAAACTGAAATTTCCAAACCAGTTTCCAACGAAGGCGCCAAAGGGCTTCCCCATAGAACTTGCCAACCTGAATTCCTACAGGCTAGATGTGAGAGGCACATTCTGCTGCTTCCTCCCTTAGAGTTAAACTAGCTTCTGAAAGCTCAACCTCCGGGGAGTTTGTTTGGCAGAGATATAGAACACACTTTTCCAAGCCTGTTGGAAGGCATTTGCAGTTTCATTTCGCGTCAAATTTCCCAAACCAAACTGCTTGCAGCTCTAACTGCCTTCTAACTACCACTTCTTCGGTTCAGTGAGATATGCTGGATTCTAAACGGAGAAGCTTCTCTGACGCTTTTTCACAGAGATTTTGAAACTGAAATCTCCCATGCCGTTTCCACCATAGGCAGCAATGGGCTTCCCCATAGAACTTGCCAACCTGAATTCCTACAGGCTAGATGTGAGAGGCACATTCTGCTGCTTCCTCCCTTAGAGTTAAACTTGCTTCTGAAAGCTCAACCTCCGGGGAGTCTGTTTGGCAGAGATATAGAACACAATTTTCCAAGCCTGTTGGAAGGCATTTGCAGTTTCATTTCGCGTCTAATTTCCCAAACCAAACTGCTTGCAGCTCTAACTCCCTTCTAACTACCACTTCTTCGGTTCAGTGAGATATGGTGGATTCTAAACGGAGAAGCTTCTCTGACGCTTTTTCACAGAGATTTTGAAACTGAAATTTCCAAACCCGTTTCCAACGAAGGCGCCAATGGGCTTCCCCATAGAACTTGCCAACCTGAATTCCTAGAGGCTAGATGTGAGAGGCACATTCTGCTGCTTCCTCCCTTAGAGTTAAACTAGCTTCTGAAAGCTCAACCTCCGGGGAGTTTGTTTGGCAGAGATATAGAACACACTTTTCCAAGCCTGTTGGAAGGCATTTGCAGTTTCATTTCGCGTCTAATTTCCCAAACCAAACTGTTTGCAGCTCTAACTGCCTTCTAACTACCACTTCTTCGGTTCAGTGAGATATGCTGGATTCTAAACGGAGAAGCTTCTCTGACGCTTTTTCACAGAGATTGTGAAGCTGAAATCTCCCATGCCGTTTCCACCATAGGCAGCAATGGGCTTCCCCATAGAACTTGCCAACCGGAATTCCTACAGGCTAGATGTGAGAGGCACATTCTGCTGCTTCCTCCCTTAGAGTTAAACTAGCTTCTGAAAGCTCAACCTCCGGGGAGTTTGTTTGGCAGAGATATAGAACACACTTTTCCAAGCCTGTTGGAAGGCATTTGCAGTTTCATTTCGCGTCTCATTTCCAAAACCAAACTGCTTTCAGCTCTAACTGCCTTCTAACTACCACTTCTTCGGTTCAGTGAGATATGCTGGATTCTAAACGGAGAAGCTTCTCTGACGCTTTTTCACAGAGATTTTGAAACTGAAATCTCCCATGCCGTTTCCACCATAGGCAGCAATGGGCTTCCCCATAGAACTTGCCAACCTGAATTCCTAGAGGCTAGATGTGAGAGGCACATTCTGCTGCTTCCTCCCTAACAGTTAAGCTTGCTTCTGAAAGCTCAACCTCCGGGGACTCTGTTTGGCAGAGATATAGAACACACTTTTCCAAGCCTGTTGGAAGGCCTTTGCAGTGTCATTTCGCATGTAATTTCCCAAACCAAACTGCTTGCAGCTCTAACTCCCTTCTAACTACCACTTCTTCGGTTCAGTGAGATATGCTGGATTCTAAACGGAGAAGCTTCTCTGACGCTTTTTCACAGAGATTTTGAAACTGAAATTTCCAAACCAGTTTCCAACGAAGGCGCCAAAGGGCTTCCCCATAGAACTTGCCAACCTGAATTCCTACAGGCTAGATGTGAGAGGCACATTCTGCTGCTTCCTCCCTTAGAGTTAAACTAGCTTCTGAAAGCTCAACCTCCGGGGAGTTTGTTTGGCAGAGATATAGAACACACTTTTCCAAGCCTGTTGGAAGGCATTTGCAGTTTCATTTCGCGTCAAATTTCCCAAACCAAACTGCTTGCAGCTCTAACTGCCTTCTAACTACCACTTCTTCGGTTCAGTGAGATATGCTGGATTCTAAACGGAGAAGCTTCTCTGACGCTTTTTCACAGAGATTTTGAAACTGAAATCTCCCATGCCGTTTCCACCATAGGCAGCAATGGGCTTCCCCATAGAACTTGCCAACCTGAATTCCTACAGGCTAGATGTGAGAGGCACATTCTGCTGCTTCCTCCCTTAGAGTTAAACTTGCTTCTGAAAGCTCAACCTCCGGGGAGTCTGTTTGGCAGAGATATAGAACACAATTTTCCAAGCCTGTTGGAAGGCATTTGCAGTTTCATTTCGCGTCTAATTTCCCAAACCAAACTGCTTGCAGCTCTAACTCCCTTCTAACTACCACTTCTTCGGTTCAGTGAGATATGGTGGATTCTAAACGGAGAAGCTTCTCTGACGCTTTTTCACAGAGATTTTGAAACTGAAATTTCCAAACCCGTTTCCAACGAAGGCGCCAATGGGCTTCCCCATAGAACTTGCCAACCTGAATTCCTAGAGGCTAGATGTGAGAGGCACATTCTGCTGCTTCCTCCCTTAGAGTTAAACTAGCTTCTGAAAGCTCAACCTCCGGGGAGTTTGTTTGGCAGAGATATAGAACACACTTTTCCAAGCCTGTTGGAAGGCATTTGCAGTTTCATTTCGCGTCTAATTTCCCAAACCAAACTGTTTGCAGCTCTAACTGCCTTCTAACTACCACTTCTTCGGTTCAGTGAGATATGCTGGATTCTAAACGGAGAAGCTTCTCTGACGCTTTTTCACAGAGATTGTGAAGCTGAAATCTCCCATGCCGTTTCCACCATAGGCAGCAATGGGCTTCCCCATAGAACTTGCCAACCGGAATTCCTACAGGCTAGATGTGAGAGGCACATTCTGCTGCTTCCTCCCTTAGAGTTAAACTAGCTTCTGAAAGCTCAACCTCCGGGGAGTTTGTTTGGCAGAGATATAGAACACACTTTTCCAAGCCTGTTGGAAGGCATTTGCAGTTTCATTTCGCGTCTAATTTCCAAAACCAAACTGCTTTCAGCTCTAACTGCCTTCTAACTACCACTTCTTCGGTTCAGTGAGATATGCTGGATTCTAAACGGAGAAGCTTCTCTGACGCTTTTTCACAGAGATTTTGAAACTGAAATCTCCCATGCCGTTTCCACCATAGGCAGCAATGGGCTTCCCCATAGAACTTGCCAACCTGAATTCCTAGAGGCTAGATGTGAGAGGCACATTCTGCTGCTTCCTCCCTAACAGTTAAGCTTGCTTCTGAAAGCTCAACCTCCGGGGACTCTGTTTGGCAGAGATATAGAACACACTTTTCCAAGCCTGTTGGAAGGCCTTTGCAGTGTCATTTCGCATGTAATTTCCCAAACCAAACTGCTTGCAGCTCTAACTCCCTTCTAACTACCACTTCTTCGGTTCAGTGAGATATGCTGGATTCTAAACGGAGAAGCTTCTCTGACGCTTTTTCACAGAGATTTTGAAACTGAAATCTTCCATGCCGTTTCCACCATAGGCAGCAATGGGCTTCCCCATAGAACTTGCCAACCTGAATTCCTAAAGGCTAGATGTGAGAGGCACATTCTGCTGCTTCCTCCCTTAGAGTTAAACTAGCTTCTGAAAGCTCAACCTCCGGGGAGTGTGTTTGGCAGAGATATAGAACACACTTATCCAAGCCTGTTGGAAGGCATTTGCAGTTTCATTTCGCGTCTAATTTCCCAAACCAAACTGCTTGCAGCTCTAACTCCCTTCTAACTACCACTTCTTCGGTTCAGTGAGATATGCTGGATTCTAAACGGAGAAGCTTCTCTGACGCTTTTTCACAGAGATTTTGAAACTGAAATTTCCAAACCCGTTTCCAACGAAGGCGCAAATGGGCTTCCCCATAGAACTTGCCAACCTGAATTCCTACAGGCTAGATGTGAGAGGCACATTCTGCTGCTTCCTCCCTTAGAGTTAAACTAGCTTCTGAACGCTCAACCTCCGGGGAGTTTGTTTGGCAGAGATATAGAACACACTTTTCCAAGCCTGTTGGAAGGCATTTGCAGTTTCATTTCGCGTCAAATTTCCCAAACCAAACTGCTTGCAGCTCTAACTCCCTTCTAACTACCACTTCTTCGGTTCAGTGAGATATGCTGGATTCTAAACGGAGAAGCTTCTCTGACGCTTTTTCACAGAGATTTTGAAACTGAAATTTCCAAACCCGTTTCCAACGAAGGCGCCAATGGGCTTCCCCATAGAACTTGCCAACCTGAATTCCTAGAGGCTAGATGTGAGAGGCACATTCTGCTGCTTCCTCCCTTAGAGTTAAACTAGCTTCTGAAAGCTCAACCTCCGGGGAGTTTGTTTGGCAGAGATATAGAACACACTTTTCCAAGCCTGTTGGAAGGCATTTGCAGTTTCATTTCGCATCTAATTTCCCAAACCAAACTGCTTGCAGCTCTAACTGCCTTCTAACTACCACTTCTTCGGTTCAGTGAGATATGCTGGATTCTAAACGGAGAAGCTTCTCTGACGCTTTTTCACAGAGATTTTGAAACTGAAATCTCCCATGCTGTTTCCACCATAGCCAGCAATGGGCTTCCCCATAGAACTTGCCAACCTGAATTCCTACAGGCTAGATGTGAGAGGCACATTCTGCTGCTTCCTCCCTTAGAGTTAAACTAGCTTCTGAAAGCTCAACCTCCAGGGAGTCTGTTTGGCAGAGATATAGAACACACTTTTCCAAGCCTGTTGGAAGGCATTTGCAGTTTCATTTCGCGTCTAATTTCCCAAACCAAACTGCTTGCAGCTCTAACTGCCTTCTAACTACCACTTCTTCGGTTCAGTGAGATATGCTGGATTCTAAACGGAGAAGCTTCTCTGACGCTTTTTCACAGAGATTTTGAAACTGAAATCTCCCATGCCGTTTCCACCATAGGCAGCAATGGGCTTCCCCATAGAACTTGCCAACCTGAATTCCTACAGGCTAGATGTGAGAGGCACATTCTGCTGCTTCCTCCCTAAGAGTTAAGCTTGCTTCTGAATGCTCAACCTCCGGGGAGTCTGTTTGGCAGAGATATAGAACACACTTTTCCAAGCCTGTTGGAAGGCCTTTGCAGTGTCATTTCGCATCTAATTTCCCAAACCAAACTGCTTGCAGCTCTAACTCCCTTCTAACTACCACTTCTTCGGTTCAGTGAGATATGCTGGATTCTAAACGGAGAAGCTTCTCTGACGCTTTTTCACAGAGATTTTGAAACTGAAATTTCCAAACCCGTTTCCAACGAAGGCGCCAATGGGCTTCCCCATAGAACTTGCCAACCTGAATTCCTACAGGCTAGATGTGAGAGGCACATTCTGCTGCTTCCTCCCTTAGAGTTAAACTAGCTTCTGAAAGCTCAACCTCCGGGGAGTTTGTTTGGCAGAGATATAGAACACACTTTTCCAAGCCTGTTGGAAGGCATTTGCAGTTTCATTTCGCGTCTAATTTCCCAAACCAAACTGCTTGCAGCTCTAACTCCCTTCTAACTACCACTTCTTCGGTTCAGTGAGATATGCTGGATTCTAAACGGAGAAGCTTCTCTGACGCTTTTTCACAGAGATTTTGAAACTGAAATCTCCCATGCCGTTTCCACCATAGGCAGCAATGGGCTTCCCCATAGAACTTGCCAACCTGAATTCCTACAGGCTAGATGTGAGAGGCACATTCTGCTGCTTCCTCCCTAACAGTTAAGCTTGCTTCTGAAAGCTCAACCTCCGGGGACTCTGTTTGGCACAGATATAGAACACACTTTTCCAAGCCTGTTGGAAGGCCTTTGCAGTGTCATTTCGCATCTAATTTCCCAAACCAAACTGCTTGCAGCTCTAACTCCCTTCTAACTACCACTTCTTCGGTTCAGTGAGATATGCTGGATTCTAAACGGAGAAGCTTCTCTGACGCTTTTTCACAGAGATTTTGAAACTGAAATCTCCCATGCCGTTTCCACCATAGGCAGCAATGGGCTTCCCCATAGAACTTGCCAACCTGAATTCCTACAGGCTAGATGTGAGAGGCACATTCTGCTGCTTCCTCCCTTAGAGTTAAACTAGCTTCTGAAAGCTCAACCTCCGGGGAGTTTGTTTGGCAGAGATATAGAACACACTTTTCCAAGCCTGTTGGAAGGCATTTGCAGTTTCATTTCGCGTCTAATTTCCCAAACCAAACTGCTTGCAGCTCTAACTGCCTTCTAACTACCACTTCTTCGGTTCAGTGAGATATGCTGGATTCTAAACGGAGAAGCTTCTCTGACGCTTTTTCACAGAGATTTTGAAACTGAAATCTCCCATGCTGTTTCCACCATAGCCAGCAATGGGCTTCCCCATAGAACTTGCCAACCTGAATTCCTACAGGCTAGATGTGAGAGGCACATTGTGCTGCTTCCTCCCTTAGAGTTAAACTTGCTTCTGAAAGCTCAACCTCCGGGGAGTTTGTTTGGCAGAGATATAGAACACACTTTTCCAAGCCTGTTGGAAGGCATTTGCAGTTTCATTTCGCGTCTAATTTCCCAAACCAAAGTGCTTGCAGCTCTAACTCCCTTCTAACTACCACTTCTTCGGTTCAGTGAGATATGCTGGATTCTAAATGGAGAAGCTTCTCTGACGCTTTTTCACAGAGATTTTGAAATTGAAATCTCCCATGCCGTTTCCACCATAGGCAGCAATGGGCTTCCCCATAGAACTTGCCAACCTGAATTCCTAAAGGCTAGATGTGAGAGGCACATTCTGCTGCTTCCTCCCTTAGAGTTAAACTTGCTTCTGAAAGCTCAACCTCCGGGGAGTTTGTTTGGCAGAGATATAGAACACACTTTTCCAAGCCTGTTGGAAGGCATTTGCAGTTTCATTTCGCGTCTAATTTCCCAAACCAAACTGCTTGCAGCTCTAACTCCCTTCTAACTACCACTTCTTCGGTTCAGTGAGATATGCTGGATTCTAAACGGAGAAGCTTCTCTGACGCTTTTTCACAGAGATTTTGAAACTGAAATTTCCAAACCCGTTTCCAACGAAGGCGCCAATGGGCTTCCCCATAGAACTTGCCAACCTGAATTCCTACAGGCTAGATGTGAGAGGCACATTCTGCTGCTTCCTCCCTTAGAGTTAAACTAGCTTCTGAAAGCTCAACCTCCGGGGAGTTTGTTTGGCAGAGATATAGAACACACTTTTCCAAGCCTGTTGGAAGGCATTTGCAGTTTCATTTCGCGTCTAATTTCCCAAACCAAACTGCTTGCAGCTCTAACTCCCTTCTAACTACCACTTCTTCGGTTCAGTGAGATATGCTGGATTCTAAACGGAGAAGCTTCTCTGACGCTTTTTCACAGAGATTTTGAAACTGAAATCTCCCATGCCGTTTCCACCATAGGCAGCAATGGGCTTCCCCATAGAACTTGCCAACCTGAATTCCTACAGGCTAGATGTGAGAGGCACATTCTGCTGCTTCCTCCCTAACAGTTAAGCTTGCTTCTGAAAGCTCAACCTCCGGGGACTCTGTTTGGCACAGATATAGAACACACTTTTCCAAGCCTGTTGGAAGGCCTTTGCAGTGTCATTTCGCATCTAATTTCCCAAACCAAACTGCTTGCAGCTCTAACTCCCTTCTAACTACCACTTCTTCGGTTCAGTGAGATATGCTGGATTCTAAACGGAGAAGCTTCTCTGACGCTTTTTCACAGAGATTTTGAAACTGAAATCTCCCATGCCGTTTCCACCATAGGCAGCAATGGGCTTCCCCATAGAACTTGCCAACCTGAATTCCTAAAGGCTAGATGTGAGAGGCACATTCTGCTGCTTCCTCCCTTAGAGTTAAACTAGCTTCTGAAAGCTCAACCTCCGGGGAGTTTGTTTGGCAGAGATATAGAACACACTTTTCCAAGCCTGTTGGAAGGCATTTGCAGTTTCATTTCGCGTCTAATTTCCCAAACCAAACTGCTTGCAGCTCTAACTCCCTTCTAACTACCACTTCTTCGGTTCAGTGAGATATGCTGGATTCTAAACGGAGAAGCTTCTCTGACGCTTTTTCACAGAGATTTTGAAACTGAAATCTCCCATGCCGTTTCCACCATAGGCAGCAATGGGCTTCCCCATAGAACTTGCCAACCTGAATTCCTACAGGCTAGATGTGAGAGGCACATTGTGCTGCTTCCTCCCTTAGAGTTAAACTTGCTTCTGAAAGCTCAACCTCCGGGGAGTTTGTTTGGCAGAGATATAGAACACACTTTTCCAAGCCTGTTGGAAGGCATTTGCAGTTTCATTTCGCGTCTAATTTCCCAAACCAAACTGCTTGCAGCTCTAACTCCCTTCTAACTACCACTTCTTCGGTTCAGTGAGATATGCTGGATTCTAAATGGAGAAGCTTCTCTGACGCTTTTTCACAGAGATTTTGAAATTGAAATCTCCCATGCCGTTTCCACCATAGGCAGCAATGGGCTTCCCCATAGAACTTGCCAACCTGAATTCCTAAAGGCTAGATGTGAGAGGCACATTCTGCTGCTTCCTCCCTTAGAGTTAAACTTGCTTCTGAAAGCTCAACCTCCGGGGAGTTTGTTTGGCAGAGATATAGAACACACTTTTCCAAGCCTGTTGGAAGGCATTTGCAGTTTCATTTCGCGTCTAATTTCCCAAACCAAACTGCTTGCAGCTCTAACTCCCTTCTAACTACCACTTCTTCGGTTCAGTGAGATATGCTGGATTCTAAACGGAGAAGCTTCTCTGACGCTTTTTCACAGAGATTTTGAAACTGAAATTTCCAAACCCGTTTCCAACGAAGGCGCCAATGGGCTTCCCCATAGAACTTGCCAACCTGAATTCCTACAGGCTAGATGTGAGAGGCACATTCTGCTGCTTCCTCCCTTAGAGTTAAACTAGCTTCTGAAAGCTCAACCTCCGGGGAGTTTGTTTGGCAGAGATATAGAACACACTTTTCCAAGCCTGTTGGAAGGCATTTGCAGTTTCATTTCGCGTCTAATTTCCCAAACCAAACTGCTTGCAGCTCTAACTCCCTTCTAACTACCACTTCTTCGGTTCAGTGAGATATGCTGGATTCTAAACGGAGAAGCTTCTCTGACGCTTTTTCACAGAGATTTTGAAACTGAAATCTCCCATGCCGTTTCCACCATAGGCAGCAATGGGCTTCCCCATAGAACTTGCCAACCTGAATTCCTAAAGGCTAGATGTGAGAGGCACATTCTGCTGCTTCCTCCCTTAGAGTTAAACTAGCTTCTGAAAGCTCAACCTCCAGGGAGTCTGTTTGGCAGAGATATAGAACACACTTTTCCAAGCCTGTTGGAAGGCATTTGCAGTTTCATTTCGCGTCTAATTTCCCAAACCAAACTGCTTGCAGCTCTAACTGCCTTCTAACTACCACTTCTTCGGTTCAGTGAGATATGCTGGATTCTAAACGGAGAAGCTTCTCTGACGCTTTTTCACAGAGATTTTGAAACTGAAATCTCCCATGCTGTTTCCACCATAGCCAGCAATGGGCTTCCCCATAGAACTTGCCAACCTGAATTCCTACAGGCTAGATGTGAGAGGCACATTGTGCTGCTTCCTCCCTTAGAGTTAAACTTGCTTCTGAAAGCTCAACCTCCGGGGAGTTTGTTTGGCAGAGATATAGAACACACTTTTCCAAGCCTGTTGGAAGGCATTTGCAGTTTCATTTCGCGTCTAATTTCCCAAACCAAACTGCTTGCAGCTCTAACTCCCTTCTAACTACCACTTCTTCGGTTCAGTGAGATATGCTGGATTCTAAATGGAGAAGCTTCTCTGACGCTTTTTCACAGAGATTTTGAAATTGAAATCTCCCATGCCGTTTCCACCATAGGCAGCAATGGGCTTCCCCATAGAACTTGCCAACCTGAATTCCTAAAGGCTAGATGTGAGAGGCACATTCTGCTGCTTCCTCCCTTAGAGTTAAACTTGCTTCTGAAAGCTCAACCTCCGGGGAGTTTGTTTGGCAGAGATATAGAACACACTTTTCCAAGCCTGTTGGAAGGCATTTGCAGTTTCATTTCGCGTCTAATTTCCCAAACCAAACTGCTTGCAGCTCTAACTCCCTTCTAACTACCACTTCTTCGGTTCAGTGAGATATGCTGGATTCTAAACGGAGAAGCTTCTCTGACGCTTTTTCACAGAGATTTTGAAACTGAAATTTCCAAACCTGTTTCCAACGAAGGCGCCAATGGGCTTCCCCATAGAACTTGCCAACCTGAATTCCTACAGGCTAGATGTGAGAGGCACATTCTGCTGCTTCCTCCCTTAGAGTTAAACTAGCTTCTGAAAGCTCAACCTCCGGGGAGTTTGTTTGGCAGAGATATAGAACACACTTTTCCAAGCCTGTTGGAAGGCATTTGCAGTTTCATTTCGCGTCTAATTTCCCAAACCAAACTGCTTGCAGCTCTAACTCCCTTCTAACTACCACTTCTTCGGTTCAGTGAGATATGCTGGATTCTAAACGGAGAAGCTTCTCTGACGCTTTTTCACAGAGATTTTGAAACTGAAATCTCCCATGCCGTTTCCACCATAGGCAGCAATGGGCTTCCCCATAGAACTTGCCAACCTGAATTCCTACAGGCTAGATGTGAGAGGCACATTCTGCTGCTTCCTCCCTAACAGTTAAGCTTGCTTCTGAAAGCTCAACCTCCGGGGACTCTGTTTGGCACAGATATAGAACACACTTTTCCAAGCCTGTTGGAAGGCCTTTGCAGTGTCATTTCGCATCTAATTTCCCAAACCAAACTGCTTGCAGCTCTAACTCCCTTCTAACTACCACTTCTTCGGTTCAGTGAGATATGCTGGATTCTAAACGGAGAAGCTTCTCTGACGCTTTTTCACAGAGATTTTGAAACTGAAATCTCCCATGCCGTTTCCACCATAGGCAGCAATGGGCTTCCCCATAGAACTTGCCAACCTGAATTCCTACAGGCTAGATGTGAGAGGCACATTCTGCTGCTTCCTCCCTTAGAGTTAAACTAGCTTCTGAAAGCTCAACCTCCGGGGAGTTTGTTTGGCAGAGATATAGAACACACTTTTCCAAGCCTGTTGGAAGGCATTTGCAGTTTCATTTCGCGTCTAATTTCCCAAACCAAACTGCTTGCAGCTCTAACTGCCTTCTAACTACCACTTCTTCGGTTCAGTGAGATATGCTGGATTCTAAACGGAGAAGCTTCTCTGACGCTTTTTCACAGAGATTTTGAAACTGAAATCTCCCATGCTCTTTCCACCATAGCCAGCAATGGGCTTCCCCATAGAACTTGCCAACCTGAATTCCTACAGGCTAGATGTGAGAGGCACATTGTGCTGCTTCCTCCCTTAGAGTTAAACTTGCTTCTGAAAGCTCAACCTCCGGGGAGTTTGTTTGGCAGAGATATAGAACACACTTTTCCAAGCCTGTTGGAAGGCATTTGCAGTTTCATTTCGCGTCTAATTTCCCAAACCAAACTGCTTGCAGCTCTAACTCCCTTCTAACTACCACTTCTTCGGTTCAGTGAGATATGCTGGATTCTAAATGGAGAAGCTTCTCTGACGCTTTTTCACAGAGATTTTGAAATTGAAATCTCCCATGCCGTTTCCACCATAGGCAGCAATGGGCTTCCCCATAGAACTTGCCAACCTGAATTCCTAAAGGCTAGATGTGAGAGGCACATTCTGCTGCTTCCTCCCTTAGAGTTAAACTTGCTTCTGAAAGCTCAACCTCCGGGGAGTTTGTTTGGCAGAGATATAGAACACACTTTTCCAAGCCTGTTGGAAGGCATTTGCAGTTTCATTTCGCGTCTAATTTCCCAAACCAAACTGCTTGCAGCTCTAACTCCCTTCTAACTACCACTTCTTCGGTTCAGTGAGATATGCTGGATTCTAAACGGAGAAGCTTCTCTGACGCTTTTTCACAGAGATTTTGAAACTGAAATTTCCAAACCCGTTTCCAACGAAGGCGCCAATGGGCTTCCCCATAGAACTTGCCAACCTGAATTCCTACAGGCTAGATGTGAGAGGCACATTCTGCTGCTTCCTCCCTTAGAGTTAAACTAGCTTCTGAAAGCTCAACCTCCGGGGAGTTTGTTTGGCAGAGATATAGAACACACTTTTCCAAGCCTGTTGGAAGGCATTTGCAGTTTCATTTCGCGTCTAATTTCCCAAACCAAACTGCTTGCAGCTCTAACTCCCTTCTAACTACCACTTCTTCGGTTCAGTGAGATATGCTGGATTCTAAACGGAGAAGCTTCTCTGACGCTTTTTCACAGAGATTTTGAAACTGAAATCTCCCATGCCGTTTCCACCATAGGCAGCAATGGGCTTCCCCATAGAACTTGCCAACCTGAATTCCTACAGGCTAGATGTGAGAGGCACATTCTGCTGCTTCCTCCCTAACAGTTAAGCTTGCTTCTGAAAGCTCAACCTCCGGGGACTCTGTTTGGCACAGATATAGAACACACTTTTCCAAGCCTGTTGGAAGGCCTTTGCAGTGTCATTTCGCATCTAATTTCCCAAACCAAACTGCTTGCAGCTCTAACTCCCTTCTAACTACCACTTCTTCGGTTCAGTGAGATATGCTGGATTCTAAACGGAGAAGCTTCTCTGACGCTTTTTCACAGAGATTTTGAAACTGAAATCTCCCATGCCGTTTCCACCATAGGCAGCAATGGGCTTCCCCATAGAACTTGCCAACCTGAATTCCTACAGGCTAGATGTGAGAGGCACATTCTGCTGCTTCCTCCCTTAGAGTTAAACTAGCTTCTGAAAGCTCAACCTCCGGGGAGTTTGTTTGGCAGAGATATAGAACACACTTTTCCAAGCCTGTTGGAAGGCATTTGCAGTTTCATTTCGCGTCAAATTTCCCAAACCAAACTGCTTGCAGCTCTAACTGCCTTCTAACTACCACTTCTTCGGTTCAGTGAGATATGCTGGATTCTAAACGGAGAAGCTTCTCTGACGCTTTTTCACAGAGATTTTGAAACTGAAATCTCCCATGCCGTTTCCACCATAGGCAGCAATGGGCTTCCCCATAGAACTTGCCAACCTGAATTCCTAAAGGCTAGATGTGAGAGGCACATTCTGCTGCTTCCTCCCTTAGAGTTAAACTAGCTTCTGAAAGCTCAACCTCGAGGGAGTCTGTTTGGCAGAGATATAGAACACACTTTTCCAAGCCTGTTGGAAGGCATTTGCAGTTTCATTTCGCGTCTAATTTCCCAAACCAAACTGCTTGCAGCTCTAACTGCCTTCTAACTACCACTTCTTCGGTTCAGTGAGATATGCTGGATTCTAAACGGAGAAGCTTCTCTGACGCTTTTTCACAGAGATTTTGAAACTGAAATCTCCCATGCCGTTTCCACCATAGGCAGCAATGGGCTTCCCCATAGAACTTGCCAACCTGAATTCCTACAGGCTAGATGTGAGAGGCACATTCTGCTGCTTCCTCCCTAAGAGTTAAGCTTGCTTCTGAATGCTCAACCTCCGGGGAGTCTGTTTGGCAGAGATATAGAACACACTTTTCCAAGCCTGTTGGAAGGCCTTTGCAGTGTCATTTCGCATCTAATTTCCCAAACCAAACTGCTTGCAGCTCTAACTCCCTTCTAACTACCACTTCTTCGGTTCAGTGAGATATGCTGGATTCTAAACGGAGAAGCTTCTCTGACGCTTTTTCACAGAGATTTTGAAACTGAAATTTCCAAACCCGTTTCCAACGAAGGCGCCAATGGGCTTCCCCATAGAACTTGCCAACCTGAATTCCTACAGGCTAGATGTGAGAGGCACATTCTGCTGCTTCCTCCCTTAGAGTTAAACTAGCTTCTGAAAGCTCAACCTCCGGGGAGTTTGTTTGGCAGAGATATAGAACACACTTTTCCAAGCCTGTTGGAAGGCATTTGCAGTTTCATTTCGCGTCTAATTTCCCAAACCAAACTGCTTGCAGCTCTAACTCCCTTCTAACTACCACTTCTTCGGTTCAGTGAGATATGCTGGATTCTAAACGGAGAAGCTTCTCTGACGCTTTTTCACAGAGATTTTGAAACTGAAATCTCCCATGCCGTTTCCACCATAGGCAGCAATGGGCTTCCCCATAGAACTTGCCAACCTGAATTCCTACAGGCTAGATGTGAGAGGCACATTCTGCTGCTTCCTCCCTAACAGTTAAGCTTGCTTCTGAAAGCTCAACCTCCGGGGACTCTGTTTGGCACAGATATAGAACACACTTTTCCAAGCCTGTTGGAAGGCCTTTGCAGTGTCATTTGGCATCTAATTTCCCAAACCAAACTGCTTGCAGCTCTAACTCCCTTCTAACTACCACTTCTTCGGTTCAGTGAGATATGCTGGATTCTAAACGGAGAAGCTTCTCTGACGCTTTTTCACAGAGATTTTGAAACTGAAATTTCCAAACCCGTTTCCAACGAAGGCGCCAATGGGCTTCCCCATAGAACTTGCCAACCTGAATTCCTACAGGCTAGATGTGAGAGGCACATTCTGCTGCTTCCTCCCTTAGAGTTAAACTAGCTTCTGAAAGCTCAACCTCCGGGGAGTTTGTTTGGCAGAGATATAGAACACACTTTTCCAAGCCTGTTGGAAGGCATTTGCAGTTTCATTTCGCGTCTAATTTCCCAAACCAAACTGCTTGCAGCTCTAACTCCCTTCTAACTACCACTTCTTCGGTTCAGTGAGATATGCTGGATTCTAAACGGAGAAGCTTCTCTGACGCTTTTTCACAGAGATTTTGAAACTGAAATCTCCCATGCCGTTTCCACCATAGGCAGCAATGGGCTTCCCCATAGAACTTGCCAACCTGAATTCCTACAGGCTAGATGTGAGAGGCACATTCTGCTGCTTCCTCCCTAACAGTTAAGCTTGCTTCTGAAAGCTCAACCTCCGGGGACTCTGTTTGGCACAGATATAGAACACACTTTTCCAAGCCTGTTGGAAGGCCTTTGCAGTGTCATTTCGCATCTAATTTCCCAAACCAAACTGCTTGCAGCTCTAACTCCCTTCTAACTACCACTTCTTCGGTTCAGTGAGATATGCTGGATTCTAAACGGAGAAGCTTCTCTGACGCTTTTTCACAGAGATTTTGAAACTGATATCTCCCATGCCGTTTCCACCATAGGCAGCAATGGGCTTCCCCATAGAACTTGCCAACCTGAATTCCTAAAGGCTAGATGTGAGAGGCACATTCTGCTGCTTCCTCCCTTAGAGTTAAACTAGCTTCTGAAAGCTCAACCTCCGGGGAGTTTGTTTGGCAGAGATATAGAACACACTTTTCCAAGCCTGTTGGAAGGCATTTGCAGTTTCATTTCGCGTCTAATTTCCCAAACCAAACTGCTTGCAGCTCTAACTCCCTTCTAACTACCACTTCTTCGGTTCAGTGAGATATGCTGGATTCTAAACGGAGAAGCTTCTCTGACGCTTTTTCACAGAGATTTTGAAACTGAAATTTCCAAACCCGTTTCCAACGAAGGCGCCAATGGGCTTCCCCATAGAACTTGCCAACCTGAATTCCTACAGGCTAGATGTGAGAGGCACATTCTGCTGCTTCCTCACTTAGAGTTAAACTAGCTTCTGAAAGCTCAACCTCCGGGGAGTTTGTTTGGCAGAGATATAGAACACACTTTTCCAAGCCTGTTGGAAGGCATTTGCAGTTTCATTTCGCGTCAAATTTCCCAAACCAAACTGCTTGCAGCTCTAACTGCCTTCTAACTACCACTTCTTCGGTTCAGTGAGATATGCTGGATTCTAAACGGAGAAGCTTCTCTGACGCTTTTTCACAGAGATTTTGAAACTGAAATCTCCCATGCCGTTTCCACCATAGGCAGCAATGGGCTTCCCCACAGAACTTGCCAACCTGAATTCCTACAGGCTAGATGTGAGAGGCACATTCTGCTGCTTCCTCCCTTAGAGTTAAACTTGCTTCTGAAAGCTCAACCTCCGGGGAGTCTGTTTGGCAGAGATATAGAACACACTTTTCCAAGCCTGTTGGAAGGCATTTGCAGTTTCATTTCGCGTCTAATTTCCCAAACCAAACTGCTTGCAGCTCTAACTCCCTTCTAACTACCACTTCTTCGGTTCAGTGAGATATGCTGGATTCTAAACGGAGAAGCTTCTCTGACGCTTTTTCACAGAGATTTTGAAACTGAAATTTCCAAACCCGTTTCCAACGAAGGCGCCAATGGGCTTCCCCATAGAACTTGCCAACCTGAATTCCTAGAGGCTAGATGTGAGAGGCACATTCTGCTGCTTCCTCCCTTAGAGTTAAACTAGCTTCTGAAAGCTCAACCTCCGGGGAGTTTGTTTGGCAGAGATATAGAACACACTTTTCCAAGCCTGTTGGAAGGCATTTGCAGTTTCATTTCGCGTCTAATTTCCGAAACCAAACTGTTTGCAGCTCTAACTGCCTTCTAACTACCACTTCTTCGGTTCAGTGAGATATGCTGGATTCTAAACGGAGAAGCTTCTCTGACGCTTTTTCACAGAGATTTTGAAGCTGAAATCTCCCATGCCGTTTCCACCATAGGCAGCAATGGGCTTCCCCATAGAACTTGCCAACCGGAATTCCTACAGGCTAGATGTGAGAGGCACATTCTGCTGCTTCCTCCCTTAGAGTTAAACTAGCTTCTGAAAGCTCAACCTCCGGGGAGTTTGTTTGGCAGAGACATAGAACACACTTTTCCAAGCCTGTTGGAAGGCATTTGCAGTTTCATTTCGCGTCTAATTTCCAAAACCAAACTGCTTTCAGCTCTAACTGCCTTCTAACTACCACTTCTTCGGTTCAGTGAGATATGCTGGATTCTAAACGGAGAAGCTTCTCTGACGCTTTTTCACAGAGATTTTGAAACTGAAATTTCCAAACCCGTTTCCAACGAAGGCGCCAATGGGCTTCCCCATAGAACTTGCCAACCTGAATTCCTACAGGCTAGATGTGAGAGGCACATTCTGCTGCTTCCTCCCTTAGAGTTAAACTAGCTTCTGAAAGCTCAACCTCCGGGGAGTTTGTTTGGCAGAGATATAGAACACACTTTTCCAAGCCTGTTGGAAGGCATTTGCAGTTTCATTTCGCGTCAAATTTCCCAAACCAAACTGCTTGCAGCTCTAACTCCCTTCTAACTACCACTTCTTCGGTTCAGTGAGATATGCTGGATTCTAAACGGAGAAGCTTCTCTGACGCTTTTTCACAGAGATTTTGAAACTGAAATCTCCCATGCCCTTTCCACCATAGGCAGCAATGGGCTTCCCCATAGTACTTGCCAACCTGAATTCCTACAGGCTAGATGTGAGAGGCACATTCTGCTGCTTCCTCCCTTAGAGCTAAACTTGCTTCTGAAAGCTCAACCTCCGGGGAGTCTGTTTGGCAGAGATATAGAACACACTTTTCCAAGCCTGTTGGAAGGCATTTGCAGTTTCATTTCGCGTCTAATTTCCCAAACCAAACTGCTTGCAGCTCTAACTCCCTTCTAACTACCACTTCTTCGGTTCAGTGAGATATGCTGGATTCTAAACGGAGAAGCTTCTCTGACGCTTTTTCACAGAGATTTTGAAACTGAAATCTCCCATGCCGTTTCCACCATAGGCAGCAATGGGCTTCCCCATAGAACTTGCCAACCTGAATTCCTACAGGCTAGATGTGAGAGGCACATTCTGCTGCTTCCTCCCTTAGAGTTAAACTAGCTTCTGAAAGCTCAACCTCCGGGGAGTTTGTTTGGCAGAGATATAGAACACACTTTTCCAAGCCTGTTGGAAGGCATTTGCAGTTTCATTTCGCGTCTAATTTCCCAAACCAAACTGCTTGCAGCTCTAACTCCCTTCTAACTACCACTTCTTCGGTTCAGTGAGATATGCTGGATTCTAAACGGAGAAGCTTCTCTGACGCTTTTTCACAGAGATTTTGAAACTGAAATCTCCCATGCCATTTCCACCATAGGCAGCAATGGGCTTCCCCATAGAACTTGCCAACCTGAATTCCTACAGGCTAGATGTGAGAGGCACATTCTGCTGCTTCTTCCCTTAGAGTTAAACTGGCTTCTGAAAGCTCAACCTCCGGGGAGTTTGTTTGGCAGAGATATAGAACACACTTTTCCAAGCCTGTTGGAAGGCATTTGCAGTTTCATTTCGCGTCTAATTTCCCAAACCAAACTGCTTGCAGCTCTAACTCCCTTCTAACTACCACTTCTTCGGTTCAGTGAGATATGCTGGATTCTAAACGGAGAAGCTTCTCTGACGCTTTTTCACAGAGATTTTGAAACTGAAATTTCCAAACCCGTTTCCAACGAAGGCGCCAATGGGCTTCCCCATAGAACTTGCCAACCTGAATTCCTACAGGCTAGATGTGAGAGGCACATTCTGCTGCTTCCTCCCTTAGAGTTAAACTAGCTTCTGAAAGCTCAACCTCCGGGGAGTTTGTTTGGCAGAGATATAGAACACACTTTTCCAAGCCTGTTGGAAGGCATTTGCAGTTTCATTTCGCGTCTAATTTCCCAAACCAAACTGCTTGCAGCTCTAACTCCCTTCTAACTACCACTTCTTCGGTTCAGTGAGATATGCTGGATTCTAAACGGAGAAGCTTCTCTGACGCTTTTTCACAGAGATTTTGAAACTGAAATCTCCCATGTCGTTTCCACCATAGGCAGCAATGGGCTTCCCCATAGAACTTGCCAACCTGAATTCCTACAGGCTAGATGTGAGAGGCACATTCTGCTGCTTCCTCCCTAACAGTTAAGCTTGCTTCTGAAAGCTCAACCTCCGGGGACTCTGTTTGGCACAGATATAGAACACACTTTTCAAAGCCTTTTGGAAGGCCTTTGCAGTGTCATTTCGCATCTAATTTCCCAAACCAAACTGCTTGCAGCTCTAACTCCCTTCTAACTACCACTTCTTCGGTTCAGTGAGATATGCTGGATTCTAAACGGAGAAGCTTCTCTGACGCTTTTTCACAGAGATTTTGAAACTGAAATCTCCCATGCCGTTTCCACCATAGGCAGCAATGGGCTTCCCCATAGAACTTGCCAACCTGAATTCCTAAAGGCTAGATGTGAGAGGCACATTCTGCTGCTTCCTCCCTTAGAGTTAAACTACCTTCTGAAAGCTCAACCTCCGGGGAGTTTGTTTGGCAGAAATATAGAACACACTTTTCCAAGCCTGTTGGAAGGCATTTGCAGTTTCATTTCGCGTCTAATTTCCCAAACCAAACTGCTTGCAGCTCTAACTCCCTTCTAACTACCACTTCTTCGGTTCAGTGAGATATGCTGGATTCTAAACGGAGAAGCTTCTCTGACGCTTTTTCACAGAGATTTTGAAACTGAAATTTCCAAACCCGTTTCCAACGAAGGCGCCAATGGGCTTCCCCATAGAACTTGCCAACCTGAATTCCTACAGGCTAGATGTGAGAGGCACATTCTGCTGCTTCCTCCCTTAGAGTTAAACTAGGTTCTGAAAGCTCAACCTCCGGGGACTCTGTTTGGCAGAGATATAGAACACACTTTTCCAAGCCTGTTGGAAGGCATTTGCAGTTTCATTTCGCGTCAAATTTCCCAAACCAAACTGCTTGCAGCTCTAACTGCCTTCTAACTACCACTTCTTCGGTTCAGTGAGATATGCTGGATTCTAAACGGAGAAGCTTCTCTGACGCTTTTTCACAGAGATTTTGAAACTGAAATCTCCCATGCAGTTTCCACCATAGGCAGCAATGGGCTTCCCCATAGAACTTGCCAACCTGAATTCCTACAGGCTAGATGTGAGAGGCACATTCTGCTGCTTCCTCCCTTAGAGTTAAACTTGCTTCTGAAAGCTCAACCTCCGGGGAGTGTGTTTGGCAGAGATATAGAACACACTTTTCCAAGCCTGTTGGAAGGCATTTGCAGTTTCATTTCGCGTCTAATTTCCAAAACCAAACTGCTTTCAGCTCTAACTGCCTTCTAACTACCACTTCTTCGGTTCAGTGAGATATGCTGGATTCTAAACGGAGAAGCTTCTCTGACGCTTTTTCACAGAGATTTTGAAACTGAAATCTCCCATGCCGTTTCCACCATAGGCAGCAATGGGCTTCCCCATAGAACTTGCCAACCTGAATTCCTACAGGCTAGATGTGAGAGGCACATTCTGCTGCTTCCTCCCTAACAGTTAAGCTTGCTTCTGAAAGCTCAACCTCCGGGGACTCTGTTTGGCACAGATATAGAACACACTTTTCCAAGCCTGTTGGAAGGCCTTTGCAGTGTCATTTCGCATGTAATTTCCCAAACCAAACTGCTTGCAGCTCTAACTCCCTTCTAACTACCACTTCTTCGGTTCAGTGAGATATGCTGGATTCTAAACGGAGAAGCTTCTCTGACGCTTTTTCACAGAGATTTTGAAACTGAAATCTTCCATGCCGTTTCCACCATAGTTAGCAATGGGCTTCCCCATAGAACTTGCCAACCTGAATTCCTAAAGGCTAGATGTGAGAGGCACATTCTGCTGCTTCCTCCCTTAGAGTTAAACTACCTTCTGAAAGCTCAACCTCCGGGGAGTGTGTTTGGCAGAGATATAGAACACACTTTTCCAAGCCTGTTGGAAGGCATTTGCAGTTTCATTTCGCGTCTAATTTCCCAAACCAAACTGCTTGCAGCTCTAACTCCCTTCTAACTACCACTTCTTCGGTTCAGTGAGATATGCTGGATTCTAAACGGAGAAGCTTCTCTGACGCTTTTTCACAGAGATTTTGAAACTGAAATCTCCCATGCCGTTTCCACCATAGGCAGCAATGGGCTTCCCCATAGAACTTGCCAACCTGAATTCCTACAGGCTAGATGTGAGAGGCACATTCTGCTGCTTCCTCCCTTAGAGTTAAACTTGCTTCTGAAAGCTCAACCTCCGGGGAGTCTGTTTGGCAGAGATATAGAACACACTTTTCCAAGCCTGTTGGAAGGCATTTGCAGTTTCATTTCGCGTCTAATTTCCCAAACCAAACTGCTTGCAGCTCTAACTCCCTTCTAACTACCACTTCTTCGGTTCAGTGAGATATGCTGGATTCTAAACGGAGAAGCTTCTCTGACGCTTTTTCACAGAGATTTTGAAACTGAAATCTCCCATGCCGTTTCCACCATAGGCAGCAATGGGCTTCCCCATAGAACTTGCCAACCTGAATTCCTACAGGCTAGATGTGAGAGGCACATTCTGCTGCTTCCTCCCTTAGAGTTAAACTAGCTTCTGAAAGCTCAACCTCCGGGGAGTTTGTTTGGCAGAGATATAGAACACACTTTTCCAAGCCTGTTGGAAGGCATTTGCAGTTTCATTTCGCGTCTAATTTCCCAAACCAAACTGCTTGCAGCTCTAACTCCCTTCTAACTACCACTTCTTCGGTTCAGTGAGATATGCTGGATTCTAAACGGAGAAGCTTCTCTGACGCTTTTTCACAGAGATTTTGAAACTGAAATCTCCCATGCCATTTCCACCATAGGCAGCAATGGGCTTCCCCATAGAACTTGCCAACCTGAATTCCTACAGGCTAGATGTGAGAGGCACATTCTGCTGCTTCTTCCCTTAGAGTTAAACTTGCTTCTGAAAGCTCAACCTCCGGGGAGTTTGTTTGGCAGAGATATAGAACACACTTTTCCAAGCCTGTTGGAAGGCATTTGCAGTTTCATTTCGCGTCTAATTTCCCAAACCAAACTGCTTGCAGCTCTAACTCCCTTCTAACTACCACTTCTTCGGTTCAGTGAGATATGCTGGATTCTAAACGGAGAAGCTTCTCTGACGCTTTTTCACAGAGATTTTGAAACTGAAATCTGCCATGCCGTTTCCACCATAGGCAGCAATGGGCTTCCCTATAGAACTTGCCAACCTGAATTCCTACAGGCTAGATGTGAGAGGCACATTCTGCTGCTTCCTCCCTTAGAGTTAAACTAGCTTCTGAAAGCTCAACCTCCGGGGAGTTTGTTTGGCAGAGATATAGAACACACTTTTCCAAGCCTGTTGGAAGGCCTTTGCAGTGTCATTTCGCATCTAATTTCCCAAACCAAACTGCTTGCAGCTCTAACTCCCTTCTAACTACCACTTCTTCGGTTCAGTGAGATATGCTGGATTCTAAACGGAGAAGCTTCTCTGATGCTTTTTCACAGAGATTTTGAAACTGAAATCTCCCATGCCGTTTCCACCATAGGCAGCAATGGGCTTCCCCATAGAACTTGCCAACCTGAATTCCTACAGGCTAGATGTGAGAGGCACATTCTGCTGCTTCCTTCCTTAGAGTTAAACTAGCTTCTGAAAGCGCAACCTCCGGGGAGTTTGTTTGGCAGAGATATAGAACACACTTTTCCAAGCCTGTTGGAAGGCATTTGCAGTTTCATTTCGCGTCTAATTTCCCAAACCAAACTGCTTGCAGCTCTAACTCCCTTCTAACTACCACTTCTTCGGTTCAGTGAGATATGCTGGATTCTAAACGGAGAAGCTTCTCTGACGCTTTTTCACAGAGATTTTGAAACTGAAATTTCCAAACCCGTTTCCAACGAAGGCGCCAATGGGCTTCCCCATAGAACTTGCCAACCTGAATTCCTACAGGCTAGATGTGAGAGGCACATTCTGCTGCTTCCTCCCTTAGAGTTAAACTAGCTTCTGAAAGCTCAACCTCCGGGGAGTTTGTTTGGCAGAGATATAGAACACACTTTTCCAAGCCTGTTGGAAGGCATTTGCAGTTTCATTTCGCGTCTAATTTCCCAAACCAAACTGCTTGCAGCTCTAACTCCCTTCTAACTACCACTTCTTCGGTTCAGTGAGATATGCTGGATTCTAAACGGAGAAGCTTCTCTGACGCTTTTTCACAGAGATTTTGAAACTGAAATCTCCCATGCCGTTTCCACCATAGGCAGCAATGGGCTTCCCCACAGAACTTGCCAACCTGAATTCCTACAGGCTAGACGTGAGAGGCACATTCTGCTGCTTCCTCCCTTAGAGTTAAACTTGCTTCTGAAAGCTCAACCTCCGGGGAGTTTGTTTGGCAGAGATATAGAACACACTTTTCCAAGCCTGTTGGAAGGCCTTTGCAGTGTCATTTCGCATCTAATTTCCCAAACCAAACTGCTTGCAGCTCTAACTCCCTTCTAACTACCACTTCTTCGGTTCAGTGAGATATGCTGGATTCTAAACGGAGAAGCTTCTCTGACGCTTTTTCACAGAGATTTTGAAACTGAAATCTCCCATGCCGTTTCCACCATAGGCAGCAATGGGCTTCCCCATAGAACTTGCCAACCTGAATTCCTACAGGCTAGATGTGAGAGGCAAATTCTGCTGCTTCCTTCCTTAGAGTTAAACTAGCTTCTGAAAGCTCAACCTCCGGGGAGTTTGTTTGGCAGAGATATAGAACACACTTTTCCAAGCCTGTTGGAAGGCATTTGCAGTTTCATTTCGCGTCTAATTTCCCAAACCAAACTGCTTGCAGCTCTAACTCCCTTCTAACTACCACTTCTTCGGTTCAGTGAGATATGCTGGATTCTAAACGGAGAAGCTTCTCTGACGCTTTTTCACAGAGATTTTGAAACTGAAATTTCCAAACCCGTTTCCAACGAAGGCGCCAATGGGCTTCCCCATAGAACTTGCCAACCTGAATTCCTACAGGCTAGATGTGAGAGGCACATTCTGCTGCTTCCTCCCTTAGAGTTAAACTAGCTTCTGAAAGCTCAACCTCCGGGGAGTTTGTTTGGCAGAGATATAGAACACACTTTTCCAAGCCTGTTGGAAGGCATTTGCAGTTTCATTTCGCGTCAAATTTCCCAAACCAAACTGCTTGCAGCTCTAACTGCCTTCTAACTACCACTTCTTCGGTTCAGTGAGATATGCTGGATTCTAAACGGAGAAGCTTCTCTGACGCTTTTTCACAGAGATTTTGAAACTGAAATCTCCCATGCCGTTTCCACCATAGGCAGCAATGGGCTTCCCCATAGAACTTGCCAACCTGAATTCCTACAGGCTAGATGTGAGAGGCACATTCTGCTGCTTCCTCCCTTAGAGTTAAACTTGCTTCTGAAAGCTCAACCTCCGGGGAGTCTGTTTGGCAGAGATATAGAACACACTTTTCCAAGCCTGTTGGAAGGCATTTGCAGTTTCATTTCGCGTCTAATTTCCCAAACCAAACTGCTTGCAGCTCTAACTCCCTTCTAACTACCACTTCTTCGGTTCAGTGAGATATGGTGGATTCTAAACGGAGAAGCTTCTCTGACGCTTTTTCACAGAGATTTTGATACTGAAATTTCCAAACCCGTTTCCAACGAAGGCGCCAATGGGCTTCCCCATAGAACTTGCCAACCTGAATTCCTAGAGGCTAGATGTGAGAGGCACATTCTGCTGCTTCCTCCCTTAGAGTTAAACTAGCTTCTGAAAGCTCAACCTCCGGGGAGTTTGTTTGGCAGAGATATAGAACACACTTTTCCAAGCCTGTTGGAAGGCATTTGCAGTTTCATTTCGCGTCTAATTTCCCAAACCAAACTGCTTGCAGCTCTAACTCCCTTCTAACTACCACTTCTTCGGTTCAGTGAGATATGCTGGATTCTAAACGGAGAAGCTTCTCTGACGCTTTTTCACAGAGATTGTGAAGCTGAAATCTCCCATGCCGTTTCCACCATAGGCAGCAATGGGCTTCCCCATAGAACTTGCCAACCGGAATTCCTACAGGCTAGATGTGAGAGGCACATTCTGCTGCTTCCTCCCTTAGAGTTAAACTAGCTTCTGAAAGCTCAACCTCCGGGGAGTTTGTTTGGCAGAGATATAGAACACACTTTTCCAAGCCTGTTGGAAGGCATTTGCAGTTTCATTTCGCGTCTAATTTCCAAAACCAAACTGCTTTCAGCTCTAACTGCCTTCTAACTACCACTTCTTCGGTTCAGTGAGATATGCTGGATTCTAAACGGAGAAGCTTCTCTGACGCTTTTTCACAGAGATTTTGAAACTGAAATCTCCCATGCCGTTTCCACCATAGGCAGCAATGGGCTTCCCCATAGAACTTGCCAACCTGAATTCCTACAGGCTAGATGTGAGAGGCACATTCTGCTGCTTCCTCCCTAACAGTTAAGCTTGCTTCTGAAAGCTCAACCTCCGGGGACTCTGTTTGGCAGAGATATAGAACACACTTTTCCAAGCCTGTTGGAAGGCCTTTGCAGTGTCATTTCGCATGTAATTTCCCAAACCAAACTGCTTGCAGCTCTAACTCCCTTCTAACTACCACTTCTTCGGTTCAGTGAGATATGCTGGATTCTAAACGGAGAAGCTTCTCTGACGCTTTTTCACAGAGATTTTGAAACTGAAATTTCCAAACCCGTTTCCAACGAAGGCGCCAATGGGCTTCCCCATAGAACTTGCCAACCTGAATTCCTACAGGCTAGATGTGAGAGGCACATTCTGCTGCTTCCTCCCTTAGAGTTAAACTAGCTTCTGAAAGCTCAACCTCCGGGGAGTTTGTTTGGCAGAGATATAGAACACACTTTTCCAAGCCTGTTGGAAGGCATTTGCAGTTTCATTTCGCGTCTAATTTCCAAAACCAAACTGCTTTCAGCTCTAACTGCCTTCTTACTACCACTTCTTCGGTTCAGTGAGATATGCTGGATTCTAAACGGAGAAGCTTCTCTGACGCTTTTTCACAGAGATTTTGAAACTGAAATCTCCCATGCCGTTTCCACCATAGGCAGCAATGGGCTTCCCCATAGAACTTGCCAACCTGAATTCCTACAGGCTAGATGTGAGAGGCACATTCTGCTGCTTCCTCCCTAACAGTTAAGCTTGCTTCTGAAAGCTCAACCTCCGGGGACTCTGTTTGGCAGAGATATAGAACACACTTTTCCAAGCCTGTTGGAAGGCCTTTGCAGTGTCATTTCGCATGTAATTTCCCAAACCAAACTGCTTGCAGCTCTAACTCCCTTCTAACTACCACTTCTTCGGTTCAGTGAGATATGCTGGATTCTAAACGGAGAAGCTTCTCTGACGCTTTTTCACAGAGATTTTGAAACTGAAATCTGCCATGCCGTTTCCACCATAGGCAGCAATGGGCTTCCCTATAGAACTTGCCAACCTGAATTCCTACAGGCTAGATGTGAGAGGCACATTCTGATGCTTCCTCCCTTAGAGTTAAACTAGCTTCTGAAAGCTCAACCTCCGGGGAGTTTGTTTGGCAGAGATATAGAACACACTTTTCCAAGCCTGTTGGAAGGCCTTTGCAGTGTCATTTCGCATCTAATTTCCCAAACCAAACTGCTTGCAGCTCTAACTCCCTTCTAACTACCACTTCTTCGGTTCAGTGAGATATGCTGGATTCTAAACGGAGAAGCTTCTCTGATGCTTTTTCACAGAGATTTTGAAACTGAAATCTCCCATGCCGTTTCCACCATAGGCAGCAATGGGCTTCCCCATAGAACTTGCCAACCTGAATTCCTACAGGCTAGATGTGAGAGGCACATTCTGCTGCTTCCTTCCTTAGAGTTAAACTAGCTTCTGAAAGCGCAACCTCCGGGGAGTTTGTTTGGCAGAGATATAGAACACACTTTTCCAAGCCTGTTGGAAGGCATTTGCAGTTTCATTTCGCGTCTAATTTCCCAAACCAAACTGCTTGCAGCTCTAACTCCCTTCTAACTACCACTTCTTCGGTTCAGTGAGATATGCTGGATTCTAAACGGAGAAGCTTCTCTGACGCTTTTTCACAGAGATTTTGAAACTGAAATTTCCAAACCCGTTTCCAACGAAGGCGCCAATGGGCTTCCCCATAGAACTTGCCAACCTGAATTCCTACAGGCTAGATGTGAGAGGCACATTCTGCTGCTTCCTCCCTTAGAGTTAAACTAGCTTCTGAAAGCTCAACCTCCGGGGAGTTTGTTTGGCAGAGATATAGAACACACTTTTCCAAGCCTGTTGGAAGGCATTTGCAGTTTCATTTCGCGTCTAATTTCCCAAACCAAACTGCTTGCAGCTCTAACTCCCTTCTAACTACCACTTCTTCGGTTCAGTGAGATATGCTGGATTCTAAACGGAGAAGCTTCTCTGACGCTTTTTCACAGAGATTTTGAAACTGAAATCTCCCATGCCGTTTCCACCATAGGCAGCAATGGGCTTCCCCACAGAACTTGCCAACCTGAATTCCTACAGGCTAGACGTGAGAGGCACATTCTGCTGCTTCCTCCCTTAGAGTTAAACTTGCTTCTGAAAGCTCAACCTCCGGGGAGTTTGTTTGGCAGAGATATAGAACACACTTTTCCAAGCCTGTTGGAAGGCCTTTGCAGTGTCATTTCGCATCTAATTTCCCAAACCAAACTGCTTGCAGCTCTAACTCCCTTCTAACTACCACTTCTTCGGTTCAGTGAGATATGCTGGATTCTAAACGGAGAAGCTTCTCTGACGCTTTTTCACAGAGATTTTGAAACTGAAATCTCCCATGCCGTTTCCACCATAGGCAGCAATGGGCTTCCCCATAGAACTTGCCAACCTGAATTCCTACAGGCTAGATGTGAGAGGCAAATTCTGCTGCTTCCTTCCTTAGAGTTAAACTAGCTTCTGAAAGCTCAACCTCCGGGGAGTTTGTTTGGCAGAGATATAGAACACACTTTTCCAAGCCTGTTGGAAGGCATTTGCAGTTTCATTTCGCGTCTAATTTCCCAAACCAAACTGCTTGCAGCTCTAACTCCCTTCTAACTACCACTTCTTCGGTTCAGTGAGATATGCTGGATTCTAAACGGAGAAGCTTCTCTGACGCTTTTTCACAGAGATTTTGAAACTGAAATTTCCAAACCCGTTTCCAACGAAGGCGCCAATGGGCTTCCCCATAGAACTTGCCAACCTGAATTCCTACAGGCTAGATGTGAGAGGCACATTCTGCTGCTTCCTCCCTTAGAGTTAAACTAGCTTCTGAAAGCTCAACCTCCGGGGAGTTTGTTTGGCAGAGATATAGAACACACTTTTCCAAGCCTGTTGGAAGGCATTTGCAGTTTCATTTCGCGTCAAATTTCCCAAACCAAACTGCTTGCAGCTCTAACTGCCTTCTAACTACCACTTCTTCGGTTCAGTGAGATATGCTGGATTCTAAACGGAGAAGCTTCTCTGACGCTTTTTCACAGAGATTTTGAAACTGAAATCTCCCATGCCGTTTCCACCATAGGCAGCAATGGGCTTCCCCATAGAACTTGCCAACCTGAATTCCTACAGGCTAGATGTGAGAGGCACATTCTGCTGCTTCCTCCCTTAGAGTTAAACTTGCTTCTGAAAGCTCAACCTCCGGGGAGTCTGTTTGGCAGAGATATAGAACACACTTTTCCAAGCCTGTTGGAAGGCATTTGCAGTTTCATTTCGCGTCTAATTTCCCAAACCAAACTGCTTGCAGCTCTAACTCCCTTCTAACTACCACTTCTTCGGTTCAGTGAGATATGGTGGATTCTAAACGGAGAAGCTTCTCTGACGCTTTTTCACAGAGATTGTGAAGCTGAAATCTCCCATGCCGTTTCCACCATAGGCAGCAATGGGCTTCCCCATAGAACTTGCCAACCGGAATTCCTACAGGCTAGATGTGAGAGGCACATTCTGCTGCTTCCTCCCTCAGAGTTAAACTAGCTTCTGAAAGCTCAACCTCCGGGGAGTTTGTTTGGCAGAGATATAGAACACACTTTTCCAAGCCTGTTGGAAGGCATTTGCAGTATCATTTCGCGTCTAATTTCCAAAACCAAACTGCTTTCAGCTCTAACTGCCTTCTAACTACCACTTCTTCGGTTCAGTGAGATATGCTGGATTCTAAACGGAGAAGCTTCTCTGACGCTTTTTCACAGAGATTTTGAAACTGAAATCTCCCATGCCGTTTCCACCATAGGCAGCAATGGGCTTCGCCATAGAACTTGCCAACCTGAATTCCTACAGGCTAGATGTGAGAGGCACATTCTGCTGCTTCCTCCCTAACAGTTAAGCTTGCTTCTGAAAGCTCAACCTCCGGGGACTCTGTTTGGCAGAGATATAGAACACACTTTTCCAAGCCTGTTGGAAGGCCTTTGCAGTGTCATTTCGCATGTAATTTCCCAAACCAAACTGCTTGCAGCTCTAACTCCCTTCTAACTACCACTTCTTCGGTTCAGTGAGATATGCTGGATTCTAAACGGAGAAGCTTCTCTGACGCTTTTTCACAGAGATTTTGAAACTGAAATCTCCCATGCCGTTTCCACCATAGGCAGCAATGGGCTTCCCCATAGAACTTGCCAACCTGAATTCCTACAGGCTAGATGTGAGAGGCACATTCTGCTGCTTCCTCCCTAAGAGTTAAGCTTGCTTCTGAATGCTCAACCTCCGGGGAGTCTGTTTGGCAGAGATATAGAACACACTTTTCCAAGCCTGTTGGAAGGCCTTTGCAGTGTCATTTCGCATCTAATTTCCCAAACCAAACTGCTTGCAGCTCTAACTCCCTTCTAACTACCACTTCTTTGGTTCAGTGAGATATGCTGGATTCTAAACGGAGAAGCTTCTCTGACGCTTTTTCACAGAGATTTTGAAACTGAAATTTCCAAACCCGTTTCCAACGAAGGCGCCAATGGGCTTCCCCATAGAACTTGCCAACCTGAATTCCTACAGGCTAGATGTGAGAGGCACATTCTGCTGCTTCCTCCCTTAGAGTTAAACTAGCTTCTGAAAGCTCAACCTCCGGGGAGTTTGTTTGGCAGAGATATAGAACACACTTTTCCAAGCCTGTTGGAAGGCATTTGCAGTTTCATTTCGCGTCTAATTTCCCAAACCAAACTGCTTGCAGCTCTAACTCCCTTCTAACTACCACTTCTTTGGTTCAGTGAGATATGCTGGATTCTAAACGGAGAAGCTTCTCTGACGCTTTTTCACAGAGATTTTGAAACTGAAATCTCCCATGCCGTTTCCACCATAGGCAGCAATGGGCTTCCCCATAGAACTTGCCAACCTGAATTCCTACAGGCTAGATGTGAGAGGCACATTCTGCTGCTTCCTCCCTAACAGTTAAGCTTGCTTCTGAAAGCTCAACCTCCGGGGACTCTGTTTGGCACAGATATAGAACACACTTTTCCAAGCCTGTTGGAAGGCCTTTGCAGTGTCATTTCGCATCTAATTTCCCAAACCAAACTGCTTGCAGCTCTAACTCCCTTCTAACTACCACTTCTTCGGTTCAGTGAGATATGCTGGATTCTAAACGGAGAAGCTTCTCTGACGCTTTTTCACAGAGATTTTGAAACTGAAATCTCCCATGCCGTTTCCACCATAGGCAGCAATGGGCTTCCCCATAGAACTTGCCAACCTGAATTCCTACAGGCTAGATGTGAGAGGCACATTCTGCTGCTTCCTCCCTTAGAGTTAAACTAGCTTCTGAAAGCTCAACCTCCGGGGAGTTTGTTTGGCAGAGATATAGAACACACTTTTCCAAGCCTGTTGGAAGGCATTTGCAGTTTCATTTCGCGTCTAATTTCCCAAACCAAACTGCTTGCAGCTCTAACTGCCTTCTAACTACCACTTCTTCGGTTCAGTGAGATATGCTGGATTCTAAACGGAGAAGCTTCTCTGACGCTTTTTCACAGAGATTTTGAAACTGAAATCTCCCATGCTGTTTCCACCATAGCCAGCAATGGGCTTCCCCATAGAACTTGCCAACCTGAATTCCTACAGGCTAGATGTGAGAGGCACATTGTGCTGCTTCCTCCCTTAGAGTTAAAGTTGCTTCTGAAAGCTCAACCTCCGGGGAGTTTGTTTGGCAGAGATATAGAACACACTTTTCCAAGCCTGTTGGAAGGCATTTGCAGTTTCATTTCGCGTCTAATTTCCCAAACCAAACTGCTTGCAGCTCTAACTCCCTTCTAACTACCACTTCTTCGGTTCAGTGAGATATGCTGGATTCTAAATGGAGAAGCTTCTCTGACGCTTTTTCACAGAGATTTTGAAATTGAAATCTCCCATGCCGTTTCCACCATAGGCAGCAATGGGCTTCCCCATAGAACTTGCCAACCTGAATTCCTAAAGGCTAGATGTGAGAGGCACATTCTGCTGCTTCCTCCCTTAGAGTTAAACTTGCTTCTGAAAGCTCAACCTCCGGGGAGTTTGTTTGGCAGAGATATAGAACACACTTTTCCAAGCCTGTTGGAAGGCATTTGCAGTTTCATTTCGCGTCTAATTTCCCAAACCAAACTGCTTGCAGCTCTAACTCCCTTCTAACTACCACTTCTTCGGTTCAGTGAGATATGCTGGATTCTAAACGGAGAAGCTTCTCTGACGCTTTTTCACAGAGATTTTGAAACTGAAATTTCCAAACCTGTTTCCAACGAAGGCGCCAATGGGCTTCCCCATAGAACTTGCCAACCTGAATTCCTACAGGCTAGATGTGAGAGGCACATTCTGCTGCTTCCTCCCTTAGAGTTAAACTAGCTTCTGAAAGCTCAACCTCCGGGGAGTTTGTTTGGCAGAGATATAGAACACACTTTTCCAAGCCTGTTGGAAGGCATTTGCAGTTTCATTTCGCGTCTAATTTCCCAAACCAAACTGCTTGCAGCTCTAACTCCCTTCTAACTACCACTTCTTCGGTTCAGTGAGATATGCTGGATTCTAAACGGAGAAGCTTCTCTGACGCTTTTTCACAGAGATTTTGAAACTGAAATCTCCCATGCCGTTTCCACCATAGGCAGCAATGGGCTTCCCCATAGAACTTGCCAACCTGAATTCCTACAGGCTAGATGTGAGAGGCACATTCTGCTGCTTCCTCCCTAACAGTTAAGCTTGCTTCTGAAAGCTCAACCTCCGGGGACTCTGTTTGGCACAGATATAGAACACACTTTTCCAAGCCTGTTGGAAGGCCTTTGCAGTGTCATTTCGCATCTAATTTCCCAAACCAAACTGCTTGCAGCTCTAACTCCCTTCTAACTACCACTTCTTCGGTTCAGTGAGATATGCTGGATTCTAAACGGAGAAGCTTCTCTGACGCTTTTTCACAGAGATTTTGAAACTGAAATCTCCCATGCCGTTTCCACCATAGGCAGCAATGGGCTTCCCCATAGAACTTGCCAACCTGAATTCCTACAGGCTAGATGTGAGAGGCACATTCTGCTGCTTCCTCCCTTAGAGTTAAACTAGCTTCTGAAAGCTCAACCTCCGGGGAGTTTGTTTGGCAGAGATATAGAACACACTTTTCCAAGCCTGTTGGAAGGCATTTGCAGTTTCATTTCGCGTCTAATTTCCCAAACCAAACTGCTTGCAGCTCTAACTGCCTTCTAACTACCACTTCTTCGGTTCAGTGAGATATGCTGGATTCTAAACGGAGAAGCTTCTCTGACGCTTTTTCACAGAGATTTTGAAACTGAAATCTCCCATGCTCTTTCCACCATAGCCAGCAATGGGCTTCCCATTAGAACTTGCCAACCTGAATTCCTACAGGCTAGATGTGAGAGGCACATTGTGCTGCTTCCTCCCTTAGAGTTAAACTTGCTTCTGAAAGCTCAACCTCCGGGGAGTTTGTTTGGCAGAGATATAGAACACACTTTTCCAAGCCTGTTGGAAGGCATTTGCAGTTTCATTTCGCGTCTAATTTCCCAAACCAAACTGCTTGCAGCTCTAACTCCCTTCTAACTACCACTTCTTCGGTTCAGTGAGATATGCTGGATTCTAAATGGAGAAGCTTCTCTGACGCTTTTTCACAGAGATTTTGAAATTGAAATCTCCCATGCCGTTTCCACCATAGGCAGCAATGGGCTTCCCCATAGAACTTGCCAACCTGAATTCCTAAAGGCTAGATGTGAGAGGCACATTCTGCTGCTTCCTCCCTTAGAGTTAAACTTGCTTCTGAAAGCTCAACCTCCGGGGAGTTTGTTTGGCAGAGATATAGAACACACTTTTCCAAGCCTGTTGGAAGGCATTTGCAGTTTCATTTCGCGTCTAATTTCCCAAACCAAACTGCTTGCAGCTCTAACTCCCTTCTAACTACCACTTCTTCGGTTCAGTGAGATATGCTGGATTCTAAACGGAGAAGCTTCTCTGACGCTTTTTCACAGAGATTTTGAAACTGAAATTTCCAAACCCGTTTCCAACGAAGGCGCCAATGGGCTTCCCCATAGAACTTGCCAACCTGAATTCCTACAGGCTAGATGTGAGAGGCACATTCTGCTGCTTCCTCCCTTAGAGTTAAACTAGCTTCTGAAAGCTCAACCTCCGGGGAGTTTGTTTGGCAGAGATATAGAACACACTTTTCCAAGCCTGTTGGAAGGCATTTGCAGTTTCATTTCGCGTCTAATTTCCCAAACCAAACTGCTTGCAGCTCTAACTCCCTTCTAACTACCACTTCTTCGGTTCAGTGAGATATGCTGGATTCTAAACGGAGAAGCTTCTCTGACGCTTTTTCACAGAGATTTTGAAACTGAAATCTCCCATGCCGTTTCCACCATAGGCAGCAATGGGCTTCCCCATAGAACTTGCCAACCTGAATTCCTACAGGCTAGATGTGAGAGGCACATTCTGCTGCTTCCTCCCTAACAGTTAAGCTTGCTTCTGAAAGCTCAACCTCCGGGGACTCTGTTTGGCACAGATATAGAACACACTTTTCCAAGCCTGTTGGAAGGCCTTTGCAGTGTCATTTCGCATCTAATTTCCCAAACCAAACTGCTTGCAGCTCTAACTCCCTTCTAACTACCACTTCTTCGGTTCAGTGAGATATGCTGGATTCTAAACGGAGAAGCTTCTCTGACGCTTTTTCACAGAGATTTTGAAACTGAAATCTCCCATGCCGTTTCCACCATAGGCAGCAATGGGCTTCCCCATAGAACTTGCCAACCTGAATTCCTACAGGCTAGATGTGAGAGGCACATTCTGCTGCTTCCTCCCTTAGAGTTAAACTAGCTTCTGAAAGCTCAACCTCCGGGGAGTTTGTTTGGCAGAGATATAGAACACACTTTTCCAAGCCTGTTGGAAGGCATTTGCAGTTTCATTTCGCGTCTAATTTCCCAAACCAAACTGCTTGCAGTTCTAACTCCCTTCTAACTACCACTTCTTCGGTTCAGTGAGATATGCTGGATTCTAAACGGAGAAGCTTCTCTGACGCTTTTTCACAGAGATTTTGAAACTGAAATTTCCAAACCCGTTTCCAACGAAGGCACCAATGGGCTTCCCCATAGAACTTGCCAACCTGAATTCCTACAGGCTAGATGTGAGAGGCACATTCTGCTGCTTCCTCCCTTAGAGTTAAACTAGCTTCTGAAAGCTCAACCTCCGGGGAGTTTGTTTGGCAGAGATATAGAACACACTTTTCCAAGCCTGTTGGAAGGCATTTGCAGTTTCATTTCGCGTCAAATTTCCCAAACCAAACTGCTTGCAGCTCTAACTGCCTTCTAACTACCACTTCTTCGGTTCAGTGAGATATGCTGGATTCTAAACGGAGAAGCTTCTCTGACGCTTTTTCACAGAGATTTTGAAACTGAAATCTCCCATGCCGTTTCCACCATAGGCAGCAATGGGCTTCCCCATAGAACTTGCCAACCTGAATTCCTAAAGGCTAGATGTGAGAGGCACGTTCTGCTGCTTCCTCCCTTAGAGTTAAACTAGCTTCTGAAAGCTCAACCTCCAGGGAGTCTGTTTGGCAGAGATATAGAACACACTTTTCCAAGCCTGTTGGAAGGCATTTGCAGTTTCATTTCGCGTCTAATTTCCCAAACCAAACTGCTTGCAGCTCTAACTGCCTTCTAACTACCACTTCTTCGGTTCAGTGAGATATGCTGGATTCTAAACGGAGAAGCTTCTCTGACGCTTTTTCACAGAGATTTTGAAACTGAAATTTCCAAACCCGTTTCCAACGAAGGCGCCAATGGGCTTCCCCATAGAACTTGCCAACCTGAATTCCTACAGGCTAGATGTGAGAGGCACATTCTGCTGCTTCCTCCCTTAGAGTTAAACTAGCTTCTGAAAGCTCAACCTCCGGGGAGTTTGTTTGGCAGAGATATAGAACACACTTTTCCAAGCCTGTTGGAAGGCATTTGCAGTTTCATTTCGCGTCAAATTTCCCAAACCAAACTGCTTGCAGCTCTAACTGCCTTCTAACTACCACTTCTTCGGTTCAGTGAGATATGCTGGATTCTAAACGGAGAAGCTTCTCTGACGCTTTTTCACAGAGATTTTGAAACTGAAATCTCCCATGCCGTTTCCACCATAGGCAGCAATGGGCTTCCCCACAGAACTTGCCAACCTGAATTCCTACAGGCTAGATGTGAGAGGCACATTCTGCTGCTTCCTCCCTTAGAGTTAAACTTGCTTCTGAAAGCTCAACCTCCGGGGAGTCTGTTTGGCAGAGATATAGAACACACTTTTCCAAGCCTGTTGGAAGGCATTTGCAGTTTCATTTCGCGTCTAATTTCCCAAACCAAACTGCTTGCAGCTCTAACTCCCTTCTAACTACCACTTCTTCGGTTCAGTGAGATATGCTGGATTCTAAACGGAGAAGCTTCTCTGACGCTTTTTCACAGAGATTTTGAAACTGAAATTTCCAAACCCGTTTCCAACGAAGGCGCCAATGGGCTTCCCCATAGAACTTGCCAACCTGAATTCCTAGAGGCTAGATGTGAGAGGCACATTCTGCTGCTTCCTCCCTTAGAGTTAAACTAGCTTCTGAAAGCTCAACCTCCGGGGAGTTTGTTTGGCAGAGATATAGAACACACTTTTCCAAGCCTGTTGGAAGGCATTTGCAGTTTCATTTCGCGTCTAATTTCCGAAACCAAACTGTTTGCAGCTCTAACTGCCTTCTAACTACCACTTCTTCGGTTCAGTGAGATATGCTGGATTCTAAACGGAGAAGCTTCTCTGACGCTTTTTCACAGAGATTTTGAAGCTGAAATCTCCCATGCCGTTTCCACCATAGGCAGCAATGGGCTTCCCCATAGAACTTGCCAACCGGAATTCCTACAGGCTAGATGTGAGAGGCACATTCTGCTGCTTCCTCCCTTAGAGTTAAACTAGCTTCTGAAAGCTCAACCTCCGGGGAGTTTGTTTGGCAGAGACATAGAACACACTTTTCCAAGCCTGTTGGAAGGCATTTGCAGTTTCATTTCGCGTCTAATTTCCAAAACCAAACTGCTTTCAGCTCTAACTGCCTTCTAACTACCACTTCTTCGGTTCAGTGAGATATGCTGGATTCTAAACGGAGAAGCTTCTCTGACGCTTTTTCACAGAGATTTTGAAACTGAAATTTCCAAACCCGTTTCCAACGAAGGCGCCAATGGGCTTCCCCATAGAACTTGCCAACCTGAATTCCTACAGGCTAGATGTGAGAGGCACATTCTGCTGCTTCCTCCCTTAGAGTTAAACTAGCTTCTGAAAGCTCAACATCCGGGGAGTTTGTTTGGCAGAGATATAGAACACACTTTTCCAAGCCTGTTGGAAGGCATTTGCAGTTTCATTTCGCGTCAAATTTCCCAAACCAAACTGCTTGCAGCTCTAACTCCCTTCTAACTACCACTTCTTCGGTTCAGTGAGATATGCTGGATTCTAAACGGAGAAGCTTCTCTGACGCTTTTTCACAGAGATTTTGAAACTGAAATCTCCCATGCCCTTTCCACCATAGGCAGCAATGGGCTTCCCCATAGTACTTGCCAACCTGAATTCCTACAGGCTAGATGTGAGAGGCACATTCTGCTGCTTCCTCCCTTAGAGTTAAACTTGCTTCTGAAAGCTCAACCTCCGGGGAGTCTGTTTGGCAGAGATATAGAACACACTTTTCCAAGCCTGTTGGAAGGCATTTGCAGTTTCATTTCGCGTCTAATTTCCCAAACCAAACTGCTTGCAGCTCTAACTCCCTTCTAACTACCACTTCTTCGGTTCAGTGAGATATGCTGGATTCTAAACGGAGAAGCTTCTCTGACGCTTTTTCACAGAGATTTTGAAACTGAAATCTCCCATGCCGTTTCCACCATAGGCAGCAATGGGCTTCCCCATAGAACTTGCCAACCTGAATTCCTACAGGCTAGATGTGAGAGGCACATTCTGCTGCTTCCTCCCTTAGAGTTAAACTAGCTTCTGAAAGCTCAACCTCCGGGGAGTTTGTTTGGCAGAGATATAGAACACACTTTTCCAAGCCTGTTGGAAGGCATTTGCAGTTTCATTTCGCGTCTAATTTCCCAAACCAAACTGCTTGCAGCTCTAACTCCCTTCTAACTACCACTTCTTCGGTTCAGTGAGATATGCTGGATTCTAAACGGAGAAGCTTCTCTGACGCTTTTTCACAGAGATTTTGAAACTGAAATCTCCCATGCCATTTCCACCATAGGCAGCAATGGGCTTCCCCATAGAACTTGCCAACCTGAATTCCTACAGGCTAGATGTGAGAGGCACATTCTGCTGCTTCTTCCCTTAGAGTTAAACTTGCTTCTGAAAGCTCAACCTCCGGGGAGTTTGTTTGGCAGAGATATAGAACACACTTTTCCAAGCCTGTTGGAAGGCATTTGCAGTTTCATTTCGCGTCTAATTTCCCAAACCAAACTGCTTGCAGCTCTAACTCCCTTCTAACTACCACTTCTTCGGTTCAGTGAGATATGCTGGATTCTAAACGGAGAAGCTTCTCTGACGCTTTTTCACAGAGATTTTGAAACTGAAATCTGCCATGCCGTTTCCACCATAGGCAGCAATGGGCTTCCCCATAGAACTTGCCAACCTGAATTCCTACAGGCTAGATGTGAGAGGCACATTCTGCTGCTTCCTCCCTAACAGTTAAGCTTGCTTCTGAAAGCTCAACCTCCGGGGACTCTGTTTGGCACAGATATAGAACACACTTTTCCAAGCCTGTTGGAAGGCCTTTGCAGTGTCATTTCGCATGTAATTTCCCAAACCAAACTGCTTGCAGCTCTAACTCCCTTCTAACTACCACTTCTTCGGTTCAGTGAGATATGCTGGATTCTAAACGGAGAAGCTTCTCTGACGCTTTTTCACAGAGATTTTGAAACTGAAATCTTCCATGCCGTTTCCACCATAGTTAGCAATGGGCTTCCCCATAGAACTTGCCAACCTGAATTCCTAAAGGCTAGATGTGAGAGGCACATTCTGCTGCTTCCTCCCTTAGAGTTAAACTAGCTTCTGAAAGCTCAACCTCCGGGGAGTGTGTTTGGCAGAGATATAGAACACACTTTTCCAAGCCTGTTGGAAGGCATTTGCAGTTTCATTTCGCGTCTAATTTCCCAAACCAAACTGCTTGCAGCTCTAACTCCCTTCTAACTACCACTTCTTCGGTTCAGTGAGATATGCTGTATTCTAAACGGAGAAGCTTCTCTGACGCTTTTTCACAGAGATTTTGAAACTGAAATTTCCAAACCCGTTTCCAACGAAGGCGCCAATGGGCTTCCCCATAGAACTTGCCAACCTGAATTCCTACAGGCTAGATGTGAGAGGCACATTCTGCTGCTTCCTCCCTTAGAGTTAAACTAGCTTCTGAAAGCTCAACCTCCGGGGAGTTTGTTTGGCAGAGATATAGAACACACTTTTCCAAGCCTGTTGGAAGGCATTTGCAGTTTCATTTCGCGTCAAATTTCCCAAACCAAACTGCTTGCAGCTCTAACTCCCTTCTAACTACCACTTCTTCGGTTCAGTGAGATATGCTGGATTCTAAACGGAGAAGCTTCTCTGACGCTTTTTCACAGAGATTTTGAAACTGAAATCTCCCATGCCGTTTCCACCATAGGCAGCAATGGGCTTCCCCATAGAACTTGCCAACCTGAATTCCTACAGGCTAGATGTGAGAGGCACATTCTGCTGCTTCCTCCCTTAGAGTTAAACTTGCTTCTGAAAGCTCAACCTCCGGGGAGTCTGTTTGGCAGAGATATAGAACACACTTTTCCAAGCCTGTTGGAAGGCATTTGCAGTTTCATTTCGCGTCTAATTTCCCAAACCAAACTGCTTGCAGCTCTAACTCCCTTCTAACTACCACTTCTTCGGTTCAGTGAGATATGCTGGATTCTAAACGGAGAAGCTTCTCTGACGCTTTTTCACAGAGATTTTGAAACTGAAATCTCCCATGCCGTTTCCACCATAGGCAGCAATGGGCTTCCCCATAGAACTTGCCAACCTGAATTCCTACAGGCTAGATGTGAGAGGCACATTCTGCTGCTTCCTCCCTTAGAGTTAAACTAGCTTCTGAAAGCTCAACCTCCGGGGAGTTTGTTTGGCAGAGATATAGAACACACTTTTCCAAGCCTGTTGGAAGGCATTTGCAGTTTCATTTCGCGTCTAATTTCCCAAACCAAACTGCTTGCAGCTCTAACTCCCTTCTAACTACCACTTCTTCGGTTCAGTGAGATATGCTGGATTCTAAACGGAGAAGCTTCTCTGACGCTTTTTCACAGAGATTTTGAAACTGAAATCTCCCATGCCATTTCCACCATAGGCAGCAATGGGCTTCCCCATAGAACTTGCCAACCTGAATTCCTAGAGGCTAGATGTGAGAGGCACATTCTGCTGCTTCTTCCCTTAGAGTTAAACTTGCTTCTGAAAGCTCAACCTCCGGGGAGTTTGTTTGGCAGAGATATAGAACACACTTTTCCAAGCCTGTTGGAAGGCATTTGCAGTTTCATTTCGCGTCTAATTTCCCAAACCAAACTGCTTGCAGCTCTAACTCCCTTCTAACTACCACTTCTTCGGTTCAGTGAGATATGCTGGATTCTAAACGGAGAAGCTTCTCTGACGCTTTTTCACAGAGATTTTGAAACTGAAATCTGCCATGCCGTTTCCACCATAGGCAGCAATGGGCTTCCCTATAGAACTTGCCAACCTGAATTCCTACAGGCTAGATGTGAGAGGCACATTCTGCTGCTTCCTCCCTTAGAGTTAAACTAGCTTCTGAAAGCTCAACCTCCGGGGAGTTTGTTTGGCAGAGATATAGAACACACTTTTCCAAGCCTGTTGGAAGGCATTTGCAGTTTCATTTCGCGTCTAATTTCCCAAACCAAACTGCTTGCAGCTCTAACTCCCTTCTAACTACCACTTCTTCGGTTCAGTGAGATATGCTGGATTCTAAACGGAGAAGCTTCTCTGACGCTTTTTCACAGAGATTTTGAAACTGAAATCTCCCATGCCGTTTCCACCATAGGCAGCAATGGGCTTCCCCATAGAACTTGCCAACCTGAATTCCTACAGGCTAGATGTGAGAGGCACATTCTGCTGCTTCCTCCCTAACAGTTAAGCTTGCTTCTGAAAGCTCAACCTCCGGGGACTCTGTTTGGCACAGATATAGAACACACTTTTCCAAGCCTGTTGGAAGGCCTTTGCAGTGTCATTTCGCATCTAATTTCCCAAACCAAACTGCTTGCAGCTCTAACTCCCTTCTAACTACCACTTCTTCGGTTCAGTGAGATATGCTGGATTCTAAACGGAGAAGCTTCTCTGACGCTTTTTCACAGAGATTTTGAAACTGAAATCTCCCATGCCGTTTCCACCATAGGCAGCAATGGGCTTCCCCATAGAACTTGCCAACCTGAATTCCTAAAGGCTAGATGTGAGAGGCACATTCTGCTGCTTCCTCCCTTAGAGTTAAACTAGCTTCTGAAAGCTCAACCTCCGGGGAGTTTGTTTGGCAGAGATATAGAACACACTTTTCCAAGCCTGTTGGAACGCATTTGCAGTTTCATTTCGCGTCTAATTTCCCAAACCAAACTGCTTGCAGCTCTAACTCCCTTCTAACTACCACTTCTTCGGTTCAGTGAGATATGCTGGATTCTAAACGGAGAAGCTTCTCTGACGCTTTTTCACAGAGATTTTGAAACTGAAATTTCCAAACCCGTTTCCAACGAAGGCGCCAATGGGCTTCCCCATAGAACTTGCCAACCTGAATTCCTACAGGCTAGATGTGAGAGGCACATTCTGCTGCTTCCTCCCTTAGAGTTAAACTAGCTTCTGAAAGCTCAACCTCCGGGGAGTTTGTTTGGCAGAGATATAGAACACACTTTTCCAAGCCTGTTGGAAGGCATTTGCAGTTTCATTTCGCGTCAAATTTCCCAAACCAAACTGCTTGCAGCTCTAACTGCCTTCTAACTACCACTTCTTCGGTTCAGTGAGATATGCTGGATTCTAAACGGAGAAGCTTCTCTGACGCTTTTTCACAGAGATTTTGAAACTGAAATCTCCCATGCCGTTTCCACCATAGGCAGCAATGGGCTTCCCCACAGAACTTGCCAACCTGAATTCCTACAGGCTAGATGTGAGAGGCACATTCTGCTGCTTCCTCCCTTAGAGTTAAACTTGCTTCTGAAAGCTCAACCTCCGGGGAGTCTGTTTGGCAGAGATATAGAACACACTTTTCCAAGCCTGTTGGAAGGCATTTGCAGTTTCATTTCGCGTCTAATTTCCCAAACCAAACTGCTTGCAGCTCTAACTCCCTTCTAACTACCACTTCTTCGGTTCAGTGAGATATGCTGGATTCTAAACGGAGAAGCTTCTCTGACGCTTTTTCACAGAGATTTTGAAACTGAAATTTCCAAACCCGTTTCCAACGAAGGCGCCAATGGGCTTCCCCATAGAACTTGCCAACCTGAATTCCTAGAGGCTAGATGTGAGAGGCACATTCTGCTGCTTCCTCCCTTAGAGTTAAACTAGCTTCTGAAAGCTCAACCTCCGGGGAGTTTGTTTGGCAGAGATATAGAACACACTTTTCCAAGCCTGTTGGAAGGCATTTGCAGTTTCATTTCGCGTCTAATTTCCGAAACCAAACTGTTTGCAGCTCTAACTGCCTTCTAACTACCACTTCTTCGGTTCAGTGAGATATGCTGGATTCTAAACGGAGAAGCTTCTCTGACGCTTTTTCACAGAGATTTTGAAGCTGAAATCTCCCATGCCGTTTCCACCATAGGCAGCAATGGGCTTCCCCATAGAACTTGCCAACCGGAATTCCTACAGGCTAGATGTGAGAGGCACATTCTGCTGCTTCCTCCCTTAGAGTTAAACTAGCTTCTGAAAGCTCAACCTCCGGGGAGTTTGTTTGGCAGAGACATAGAACACACTTTTCCAAGCCTGTTGGAAGGCATTTGCAGTTTCATTTCGCGTCTAATTTCCAAAACCAAACTGCTTTCAGCTCTAACTGCCTTCTAACTACCACTTCTTCGGTTCAGTGAGATATGCTGGATTCTAAACGGAGAAGCTTCTCTGACGCTTTTTCACAGAGATTTTGAAACTGAAATTTCCAAACCCGTTTCCAACGAAGGCGCCAATGGGCTTCCCCATAGAACTTGCCAACCTGAATTCCTACAGGCTAGATGTGAGAGGCACATTCTGCTGCTTCCTCCCTTAGAGTTAAACTAGCTTCTGAAAGCTCAACCTCCGGGGAGTTTGTTTGGCAGAGATATAGAACACACTTTTCCAAGCCTGTTGGAAGGCATTTGCAGTTTCATTTCGCGTCAAATTTCCCAAACCAAACTGCTTGCAGCTCTAACTCCCTTCTAACTACCACTTCTTCGGTTCAGTGAGATATGCTGGATTCTAAACGGAGAAGCTTCTCTGACGCTTTTTCACAGAGATTTTGAAACTGAAATCTCCCATGCCCTTTCCACCATAGGCAGCAATGGGCTTCCCCATAGTACTTGCCAACCTGAATTCCTACAGGCTAGATGTGAGAGGCACATTCTGCTGCTTCCTCCCTTAGAGTTAAACTTGCTTCTGAAAGCTCAACCTCCGGGGAGTCTGTTTGGCAGAGATATAGAACACACTTTTCCAAGCCTGTTGGAAGGCATTTGCAGTTTCATTTCGCGTCTAATTTCCCAAACCAAACTGCTTGCAGCTCTAACTCCCTTCTAACTACCACTTCTTCGGTTCAGTGAGATATGCTGGATTCTAAACGGAGAAGCTTCTCTGACGCTTTTTCACAGAGATTTTGAAACTGAAATCTCCCATGCCGTTTCCACCATAGGCAGCAATGGGCTTCCCCATAGAACTTGCCAACCTGAATTCCTACAGGCTAGATGTGAGAGGCACATTCTGCTGCTTCCTCCCTTAGAGTTAAACTAGCTTCTGAAAGCTCAACCTCCGGGGAGTTTGTTTGGCAGAGATATAGAACACACTTTTCCAAGCCTGTTGGAAGGCATTTGCAGTTTCATTTCGCGTCTAATTTCCCAAACCAAACTGCTTGCAGCTCTAACTCCCTTCTAACTACCACTTCTTCGGTTCAGTGAGATATGCTGGATTCTAAACGGAGAAGCTTCTCTGACGCTTTTTCACAGAGATTTTGAAACTGAAATCTCCCATGCCATTTCCACCATAGGCAGCAATGGGCTTCCCCATAGAACTTGCCAACCTGAATTCCTACAGGCTAGATGTGAGAGGCACATTCTGCTGCTTCTTCCCTTAGAGTTAAACTTGCTTCTGAAAGCTCAACCTCCGGGGAGTTTGTTTGGCAGAGATATAGAACACACTTTTCCAAGCCTGTTGGAAGGCATTTGCAGTTTCATTTCGCGTCTAATTTCCCAAACCAAACTGCTTGCAGCTCTAACTCCCTTCTAACTACCACTTCTTCGGTTCAGTGAGATATGCTGGATTCTAAACGGAGAAGCTTCTCTGACGCTTTTTCACAGAGATTTTGAAACTGAAATCTGCCATGCCGTTTCCACCATAGGCAGCAATGGGCTTCCCCATAGAACTTGCCAACCTGAATTCCTACAGGCTAGATGTGAGAGGCACATTCTGCTGCTTCCTCCCTAACAGTTAAGCTTGCTTCTGAAAGCTCAACCTCCGGGGACTCTGTTTGGCACAGATATAGAACACACTTTTCCAAGCCTGTTGGAAGGCCTTTGCAGTGTCATTTCGCATGTAATTTCCCAAACCAAACTGCTTGCAGCTCTAACTCCCTTCTAACTACCACTTCTTCGGTTCAGTGAGATATGCTGGATTCTAAACGGAGAAGCTTCTCTGACGCTTTTTCACAGAGATTTTGAAACTGAAATCTTCCATGCCGTTTCCACCATAGTTAGCAATGGGCTTCCCCATAGAACTTGCCAACCTGAATTCCTAAAGGCTAGATGTGAGAGGCACATTCTGCTGCTTCCTCCCTTAGAGTTAAACTAGCTTCTGAAAGCTCAACCTCCGGGGAGTGTGTTTGGCAGAGATATAGAACACACTTTTCCAAGCCTGTTGGAAGGCATTTGCAGTTTCATTTCGCGTCTAATTTCCCAAACCAAACTGCTTGCAGCTCTAACTCCCTTCTAACTACCACTTCTTCGGTTCAGTGAGATATGCTGTATTCTAAACGGAGAAGCTTCTCTGACGCTTTTTCACAGAGATTTTGAAACTGAAATTTCCAAACCCGTTTCCAACGAAGGCGCCAATGGGCTTCCCCATAGAACTTGCCAACCTGAATTCCTACAGGCTAGATGTGAGAGGCACATTCTGCTGCTTCCTCCCTTAGAGTTAAACTAGCTTCTGAAAGCTCAACCTCCGGGGAGTTTGTTTGGCAGAGATATAGAACACACTTTTCCAAGCCTGTTGGAAGGCATTTGCAGTTTCATTTCGCGTCAAATTTCCCAAACCAAACTGCTTGCAGCTCTAACTCCCTTCTAACTACCACTTCTTCGGTTCAGTGAGATATGCTGGATTCTAAACGGAGAAGCTTCTCTGACGCTTTTTCACAGAGATTTTGAAACTGAAATCTCCCATGCCGTTTCCACCATAGGCAGCAATGGGCTTCCCCATAGAACTTGCCAACCTGAATTCCTACAGGCTAGATGTGAGAGGCACATTCTGCTGCTTCCTCCCTTAGAGTTAAACTTGCTTCTGAAAGCTCAACCTCCGGGGAGTCTGTTTGGCAGAGATATAGAACACACTTTTCCAAGCCTGTTGGAAGGCATTTGCAGTTTCATTTCGCGTCTAATTTCCCAAACCAAACTGCTTGCAGCTCTAACTCCCTTCTAACTACCACTTCTTCGGTTCAGTGAGATATGCTGGATTCTAAACGGAGAAGCTTCTCTGACGCTTTTTCACAGAGATTTTGAAACTGAAATCTCCCATGCCGTTTCCACCATAGGCAGCAATGGGCTTCCCCATAGAACTTGCCAACCTGAATTCCTACAGGCTAGATGTGAGAGGCACATTCTGCTGCTTCCTCCCTTAGAGTTAAACTAGCTTCTGAAAGCTCAACCTCCGGGGAGTTTGTTTGGCAGAGATATAGAACACACTTTTCCAAGCCTGTTGGAAGGCATTTGCAGTTTCATTTCGCGTCTAATTTCCCAAACCAAACTGCTTGCAGCTCTAACTCCCTTCTAACTACCACTTCTTCGGTTCAGTGAGATATGCTGGATTCTAAACGGAGAAGCTTCTCTGACGCTTTTTCACAGAGATTTTGAAACTGAAATCTCCCATGCCATTTCCACCATAGGCAGCAATGGGCTTCCCCATAGAACTTGCCAACCTGAATTCCTACAGGCTAGATGTGAGAGGCACATTCTGCTGCTTCTTCCCTTAGAGTTAAACTTGCTTCTGAAAGCTCAACCTCCGGGGAGTTTGTTTGGCAGAGATATAGAACACACTTTTCCAAGCCTGTTGGAAGGCATTTGCAGTTTCATTTCGCGTCTAATTTCCCAAACCAAACTGCTTGCAGCTCTAACTCCCTTCTAACTACCACTTCTTCGGTTCAGTGAGATATGCTGGATTCTAAACGGAGAAGCTTCTCTGACGCTTTTTCACAGAGATTTTGAAACTGAAATCTGCCATGCCGTTTCCACCATAGGCAGCAATGGGCTTCCCTATAGAACTTGCCAACCTGAATTCCTACAGGCTAGATGTGAGAGGCACATTCTGCTGCTTCCTCCCTTAGAGTTAAACTAGCTTCTGAAAGCTCAACCTCCGGGGAGTTTGTTTGGCAGAGATATAGAACACACTTTTCCAAGCCTGTTGGAAGGCATTTGCAGTTTCATTTCGCGTCTAATTTCCCAAACCAAACTGCTTGCAGCTCTAACTCCCTCCTAACTACCACTTCTTCGGTTCAGTGAGATATGCTGGATTCTAAACGGAGAAGCTTCTCTGACGCTTTTTCACAGAGATTTTGAAACTGAAATTTCCAAACCCGTTTGCAACGAAGGCGCCAATGGGCTTCCCCATAGAACTTGCCAACCTGAATTCCTACAGGCTAGATGTGAGAGGCACATTCTGCTGCTTCCTCCCTTAGAGTTAAACTAGCTTCTGAAAGCTCAACCTCCGGGGAGTTTGTTTGGCAGAGATATAGAACACACTTTTCCAAGCCTGTTGGAAGGCATTTGCAGTTTCATTTCGCGTCTAATTTCCCAAACCAAACTGCTTGCAGCTCTAACTCCCTTCTAACTACCACTTCTTCGGTTCAGTGAGATATGCTGGATTCTAAACGGAGAAGCTTCTCTGACGCTTTTTCACAGAGATTTTGAAACTGAAATCTCCCATGTCGTTTCCACCATAGGCAGCAATGGGCTTCCCCATAGAACTTGCCAACCTGAATTCCTACAGGCTAGATGTGGGAGGCACATTCTGCTGCTTCCTCCCTAACAGTTAAGCTTGCTTCTGAAAGCTCAACCTCCGGGGACTCTGTTTGGCACAGATATAGAACACACTTTTCAAAGCCTTTTGGAAGGCCTTTGCAGTGTCATTTCGCATCTAATTTCCCAAACCAAACTGCTTGCAGCTCTAACTCCCTTCTAACTACCACTTCTTCGGTTCAGTGAGATATGCTGGATTCTAAACGGAGAAGCTTCTCTGACGCTTTTTCACAGAGATTTTGAAACTGAAATCTCCCATGCCGTTTCCACCATAGGCAGCAATGGGCTTCCCCATAGAACTTGCCAACCTGAATTCCTAAAGGCTAGATGTGAGAGGCACATTCTGCTGCTTCCTCCCTTAGAGTTAAACTACCTTCTGAAAGCTCAACCTCCGGGGAGTTTGTTTGGCAGAAATATAGAACACACTTTTCCAAGCCTGTTGGAAGGCATTTGCAGTTTCATTTCGCGTCTAATTTCCCAAACCAAACTGCTTGCAGCTCTAACTCCCTTCTAACTACCACTTCTTCGGTTCAGTGAGATATGCTGGATTCTAAACGGAGAAGCTTCTCTGACGCTTTTTCACAGAGATTTTGAAACTGAAATTTCCAAACCCGTTTCCAACGAAGGCGCCAATGGGCTTCCCCATAGAACTTGCCAACCTGAATTCCTACAGGCTAGATGTGAGAGGCACATTCTGCTGCTTCCTCCCTTAGAGTTAAACTAGCTTCTGAAAGCTCAACCTCCGGGGACTCTGTTTGGCAGAGATATAGAACACACTTTTCCAAGCCTGTTGGAAGGCATTTGCAGTTTCATTTCGCGTCTAATTTCCCAAACCAAACTGCTTGCAGCTCTAACTGCCTTCTAACTACCACTTCTTCGGTTCAGTGAGATATGCTGGATTCTAAACGGAGAAGCTTCTCTGACGCTTTTTCACAGAGATTTTGAAACTGAAATCTCCCATGCAGTTTCCACCATAGGCAGCAATGGGCTTCCCCATAGAACTTGCCAACCTGAATTCCTACAGGCTAGATGTGAGAGGCACATTCTGCTGCTTCCTCCCTTAGAGTTAAACTTGCTTCTGAAAGCTCAACCTCCGGGGAGTGTGTTTGGCAGAGATATAGAACACACTTTTCCAAGCCTGTTGGAAGGCATTTGCAGTTTCATTTCGCGTCTAATTTCCAAAACCAAACTGCTTTCAGCTCTAACTGCCTTCTAACTACCACTTCTTCGGTTCAGTGAGATATGCTGGATTCTAAACGGAGAAGCTTCTCTGACGCTTTTTCACAGAGATTTTGAAACTGAAATCTCCCATGCCGTTTCCACCATAGGCAGCAATGGGCTTCCCCATAGAACTTGCCAACCTGAATTCCTACAGGCTAGATGTGAGAGGCACATTCTGCTGCTTCCTCCCTAACAGTTAAGCTTGCTTCTGAAAGCTCAACCTCCGGGGACTCTGTTTGGCACAGATATAGAACACACTTTTCCAAGCCTGTTGGAAGGCCTTTGCAGTGTCATTTCGCATGTAATTTCCCAAACCAAACTGCTTGCAGCTCTAACTCCCTTCTAACTACCACTTCTTCGGTTCAGTGAGATATGCTGGATTCTAAACGGAGAAGCTTCTCTGACGCTTTTTCACAGAGATTTTGAAACTGAAATCTTCCATGCCGTTTCCACCATAGTTAGCAATGGGCTTCCCCATAGAACTTGCCAACCTGAATTCCTAAAGGCTAGATGTGAGAGGCACATTCTGCTGCTTCCTCCCTTAGAGTTAAACTACCTTCTGAAAGCTCAACCTCCGGGGAGTGTGTTTGGCAGAGATATAGAACACACTTTTCCAAGCCTGTTGGAAGGCATTTGCAGTTTCATTTCGCGTCTAATTTCCCAAACCAAACTGCTTGCAGCTCTAACTCCCTTCTAACTACCACTTCTTCGGTTCAGTGAGATATGCTGGATTCTAAACGGAGAAGCTTCTCTGACGCTTTTTCACAGAGATTTTGAAACTGAAATCTCCCATGCCGTTTCCACCATAGGCAGCAATGGGCTTCCCCATAGAACTTGCCAACCTGAATTCCTACAGGCTAGATGTGAGAGGCACATTCTGCTGCTTCCTCCCTTAGAGTTAAACTTGCTTCTGAAAGCTCAACCTCCGGGGAGTCTGTTTGGCAGAGATATAGAACACACTTTTCCAAGCCTGTTGGAAGGCATTTGCAGTTTCATTTCGCGTCTAATTTCCCAAACCAAACTGCTTGCAGCTCTAACTCCCTTCTAACTACCACTTCTTCGGTTCAGTGAGATATGCTGGATTCTAAACGGAGAAGCTTCTCTGACGCTTTTTCACAGAGATTTTGAAACTGAAATCTCCCATGCCGTTTCCACCATAGGCAGCAATGGGCTTCCCCATAGAACTTGCCAACCTGAATTCCTACAGGCTAGATGTGAGAGGCACATTCTGCTGCTTCCTCCCTTAGAGTTAAACTACCTTCTGAAAGCTCAACCTCCGGGGAGTGTGTTTGGCAGAGATATAGAACACACTTTTCCAAGCCTGTTGGAAGGCATTTGCAGTTTCATTTCGCGTCTAATTTCCCAAACCAAACTGCTTGCAGCTCTAACTCCCTTCTAACTACCACTTCTTCGGTTCAGTGAGATATGCTGGATTCTAAACGGAGAAGCTTCTCTGACGCTTTTTCACAGAGATTTTGAAACTGAAATCTCCCATGCCGTTTCCACCATAGGCAGCAATGGGCTTCCCCATAGAACTTGCCAACCTGAATTCCTACAGGCTAGATGTGAGAGGCACATTCTGCTGCTTCCTCCCTTAGAGTTAAACTTGCTTCTGAAAGCTCAACCTCCGGGGAGTCTGTTTGGCAGAGATATAGAACACACTTTTCCAAGCCTGTTGGAAGGCATTTGCAGTTTCATTTCGCGTCTAATTTCCCAAACCAAACTGCTTGCAGCTCTAACTCCCTTCTAACTACCACTTCTTCGGTTCAGTGAGATATGCTGGATTCTAAACGGAGAAGCTTCTCTGACGCTTTTTCACAGAGATTTTGAAACTGAAATCTCCCATGCCGTTTCCACCATAGGCAGCAATGGGCTTCCCCATAGAACTTGCCAACCTGAATTCCTACAGGCTAGATGTGAGAGGCACATTCTGCTGCTTCCTCCCTTAGAGTTAAACTAGCTTCTGAAAGCTCAACCTCCGGGGAGTTTGTTTGGCAGAGATATAGAACACACTTTTCCAAGCCTGTTGGAAGGCATTTGCAGTTTCATTTCGCGTCTAATTTCCCAAACCAAACTGCTTGCAGCTCTAACTCCCTTCTAACTACCACTTCTTCGGTTCAGTGAGATATGCTGGATTCTAAACGGAGAAGCTTCTCTGACGCTTTTTCACAGAGATTTTGAAACTGAAATCTCCCATGCCATTTCCACCATAGGCAGCAATGGGCTTCCCCATAGAACTTGCCAACCTGAATTCCTACAGGCTAGATGTGAGAGGCACATTCTGCTGCTTCTTCCCTTAGAGTTAAACTTGCTTCTGAAAGCTCAACCTCCGGGGAGTTTGTTTGGCAGAGATATAGAACACACTTTTCCAAGCCTGTTGGAAGGCATTTGCAGTTTCATTTCGCGTCTAATTTCCCAAACCAAACTGCTTGCAGCTCTAACTCCCTTCTAACTACAACTTCTTCGGTTCAGTGAGATATGCTGGATTCTAAACGGAGAAGCTTCTCTGACGCTTTTTCACAGAGATTTTGAAACTGAAATCTGCCATGCCGTTTCCACCATAGGCAGCAATGGGCTTCCCTATAGAACTTGCCAACCTGAATTCCTACAGGCTAGATGTGAGAGGCACATTCTGCTGCTTCCTCCCTTAGAGTTAAACTAGCTTATGAAAGCTCAACCTCCGGGGAGTTTGTTTGGCAGAGATATAGAACACACTTTTCCAAGCCTGTTGGAAGGCCTTTGCAGTGTCATTTCGCATCTAATTTCCCAAACCAAACTGCTTGCAGCTCTAACTCCCTTCTAACTACCACTTCTTCGGTTCAGTGAGATATGCTGGATTCTAAACGGAGAAGCTTCTCTGATGCTTTTTCACAGAGATTTTGAAACTGAAATCTCCCATGCCGTTTCCACCATAGGCAGCAATGGGCTTCCCCATAGAACTTGCCAACCTGAATTCCTACAGGCTAGATGTGAGAGGCACATTCTGCTGCTTCCTTCCTTAGAGTTAAACTAGCTTCTGAAAGCGCAACCTCCGGGGAGTTTGTTTGGCAGAGATATAGAACACACTTTTCCAAGCCTGTTGGAAGGCATTTGCAGTTTCATTTCGCGTCTAATTTCCCAAACCAAACTGCTTGCAGCTCTAACTCCCTTCTAACTACCACTTCTTCGGTTCAGTGAGATATGCTGGATTCTAAACGGAGAAGCTTCTCTGACGCTTTTTCACAGAGATTTTGAAACTGAAATTTCCAAACCCGTTTCCAACGAAGGCGCCAATGGGCTTCCCCATAGAACTTGCCAACCTGAATTCCTACAGGCTAGATGTGAGAGGCACATTCTGCTGCTTCCTCCCTTAGAGTTAAACTAGCTTCTGAAAGCTCAACCTCCGGGGAGTTTGTTTGGCAGAGATATAGAACACACTTTTCCAAGCCTGTTGGAAGGCATTTGCAGTTTCATTTCGCGTCTAATTTCCCAAACCAAACTGCTTGCAGCTCTAACTCCCTTCTAACTACCACTTCTTCGGTTCAGTGAGATATGCTGGATTCTAAACGGAGAAGCTTCTCTGACGCTTTTTCACAGAGATTTTGAAACTGAAATCTGCCATGCCGTTTCCACCATAGGCAGCAATGGGCTTCCCTATAGAACTTGCCAACCTGAATTCCTACAGGCTAGATGTGAGAGGCACATTCTGCTGCTTCCTCCCTTAGAGTTAAACTAGCTTATGAAAGCTCAACCTCCGGGGAGTTTGTTTGGCAGAGATATAGAACACACTTTTCCAAGCCTGTTGGAAGGCCTTTGCAGTGTCATTTCGCATCTAATTTCCCAAACCAAACTGCTTGCAGCTCTAACTCCCTTCTAACTACCACTTCTTCGGTTCAGTGAGATATGCTGGATTCTAAACGGAGAAGCTTCTCTGATGCTTTTTCACAGAGATTTTGAAACTGAAATCTCCCATGCCGTTTCCACCATAGGCAGCAATGGGCTTCCCCATAGAACTTGCCAACCTGAATTCCTACAGGCTAGATGTGAGAGGCACATTCTGCTGCTTCCTTCCTTAGAGTTAAACTAGCTTCTGAAAGCGCAACCTCCGGGGAGTTTGTTTGGCAGAGATATAGAACACACTTTTCCAAGCCTGTTGGAAGGCATTTGCAGTTTCATTTCGCGTCTAATTTCCCAAACCAAACTGCTTGCAGCTCTAACTCCCTTCTAACTACCACTTCTTCGGTTCAGTGAGATATGCTGGATTCTAAACGGAGAAGCTTCTCTGACGCTTTTTCACAGAGATTTTGAAACTGAAATTTCCAAACCCGTTTCCAACGAAGGCGCCAATGGGCTTCCCCATAGAACTTGCCAACCTGAATTCCTACAGGCTAGATGTGAGAGGCACATTCTGCTGCTTCCTCCCTTAGAGTTAAACTAGCTTCTGAAAGCTCAACCTCCGGGGAGTTTGTTTGGCAGAGATATAGAACACACTTTTCCAAGCCTGTTGGAAGGCATTTGCAGTTTCATTTCGCGTCTAATTTCCCAAACCAAACTGCTTGCAGCTCTAACTCCCTTCTAACTACCACTTCTTCGGTTCAGTGAGATATGCTGGATTCTAAACGGAGAAGCTTCTCTGACGCTTTTTCACAGAGATTTTGAAACTGAAATCTCCCATGCCGTTTCCACCATAGGCAGCAATGGGCTTCCCCACAGAACTTGCCAACCTGAATTCCTACAGGCTAGACGTGAGAGGCACATTCTGCTGCTTCCTCCCTTAGAGTTAAACTTGCTTCTGAAAGCTCAACCTCCGGGGAGTTTGTTTGGCAGAGATATAGAACACACTTTTCCAAGCCTGTTGGAAGGCCTTTGCAGTGTCATTTCGCATCTAATTTCCCAAACCAAACTGCTTGCAGCTCTAACTCCCTTCTAACTACCACTTCTTCGGTTCAGTGAGATATGCTGGATTCTAAACGGAGAAGCTTCTCTGACGCTTTTTCACAGAGATTTTGAAACTGAAATCTCCCATGCCGTTTCCACCATAGGCAGCAATGGGCTTCCCCATAGAACTTGCCAACCTGAATTCCTACAGGCTAGATGTGAGAGGCAAATTCTGCTGCTTCCTTCCTTAGAGTTAAACTAGCTTCTGAAAGCTCAACCTCCGGGGAGTTTGTTTGGCAGAGATATAGAACACACTTTTCCAAGCCTGTTGGAAGGCATTTGCAGTTTCATTTCGCGTCTAATTTCCCAAACCAAACTGCTTGCAGCTCTAACTCCCTTCTAACTACCACTTCTTCGGTTCAGTGAGATATGCTGGATTCTAAACGGAGAAGCTTCTCTGACGCTTTTTCACAGAGATTTTGAAACTGAAATTTCCAAACCCGTTTCCAACGAAGGCGCCAATGGGCTTCCCCATAGAACTTGCCAACCTGAATTCCTACAGGCTAGATGTGAGAGGCACATTCTGCTGCTTCCTCCCTTAGAGTTAAACTAGCTTCTGAAAGCTCAACCTCCGGGGAGTTTGTTTGGCAGAGATATAGAACACACTTTTCCAAGCCTGTTGGAAGGCATTTGCAGTTTCATTTCGCGTCAAATTTCCCAAACCAAACTGCTTGCAGCTCTAACTGCCTTCTAACTACCACTTCTTCGGTTCAGTGAGATATGCTGGATTCTAAACGGAGAAGCTTCTCTGACGCTTTTTCACAGAGATTTTGAAACTGAAATCTCCCATGCCGTTTCCACCATAGGCAGCAATGGGCTTCCCCATAGAACTTGCCAACCTGAATTCCTACAGGCTAGATGTGAGAGGCACATTCTGCTGCTTCCTCCCTTAGAGTTAAACTTGCTTCTGAAAGCTCAACCTCCGGGGAGTCTGTTTGGCAGAGATATAGAACACACTTTTCCAAGCCTGTTGGAAGGCATTTGCAGTTTCATTTCGCGTCTAATTTCCCAAACCAAACTGCTTGCAGCTCTAACTCCCTTCTAACTACCACTTCTTCGGTTCAGTGAGATATGGTGGATTCTAAACGGAGAAGCTTCTCTGACGCTTTTTCACAGAGATTTTGATACTGAAATTTCCAAACCCGTTTCCAACGAAGGCGCCAATGGGCTTCCCCATAGAACTTGCCAACCTGAATTCCTAGAGGCTAGATGTGAGAGGCACATTCTGCTGCTTCCTCCCTTAGAGTTAAACTAGCTTCTGAAAGCTCAACCTCCGGGGAGTTTGTTTGGCAGAGATATAGAACACACTTTTCCAAGCCTGTTGGAAGGCATTTGCAGTTTCATTTCGCGTCTAATTTCCCAAACCAAACTGTTTGCAGCTCTAACTGCCTTCTAACTACCACTTCTTCGGTTCAGTGAGATATGCTGGATTCTAAACGGAGAAGCTTCTCTGACGCTTTTTCACAGAGATTGTGAAGCTGAAATCTCCCATGCCGTTTCCACCATAGGCAGCAATGGGCTTCCCCATAGAACTTGCCAACCGGAATTCCTACAGGCTAGATGTGAGAGGCACATTCTGCTGCTTCCTCCCTTAGAGTTAAACTAGCTTCTGAAAGCTCAACCTCCGGGGAGTTTGTTTGGCAGAGATATAGAACACACTTTTCCAAGCCTGTTGGAAGGCATTTGCAGTTTCATTTCGCGTCTAATTTCCAAAACCAAACTGCTTTCAGCTCTAACTGCCTTCTAACTACCACTTCTTCGGTTCAGTGAGATATGCTGGATTCTAAACGGAGAAGCTTCTCTGACGCTTTTTCACAGAGATTTTGAAACTGAAATCTCCCATGCCGTTTCCACCATAGGCAGCAATGGGCTTCCCCATAGAACTTGCCAACCTGAATTCCTACAGGCTAGATGTGAGAGGCACATTCTGCTGCTTCCTCCCTAACAGTTAAGCTTGCTTCTGAAAGCTCAACCTCCGGGGACTCTGTTTGGCACAGATATAGAACACACTTTTCCAAGCCTGTTGGAAGGCCTTTGCAGTGTCATTTCGCATGTAATTTCCCAAACCAAACTGCTTGCAGCTCTAACTCCCTTCTAACTACCACTTCTTCGGTTCAGTGAGATATGCTGGATTCTAAACGGAGAAGCTTCTCTGACGCTTTTTCACAGAGATTTTGAAACTGAAATTTCCAAACCCGTTTCCAACGAAGGCGCCAATGGGCTTCCCCATAGAACTTGCCAACCTGAATTCCTACAGGCTAGATGTGAGAGGCACATTCTGCTGCTTCCTCCCTTAGAGTTAAACTAGCTTCTGAAAGCTCAACCTCCGGGGAGTTTGTTTGGCAGAGATATAGAACACACTTTTCCAAGCCTGTTGGAAGGCATTTGCAGTTTCATTTCGCGTCTAATTTCCAAAACCAAACTGCTTTCAGCTCTAAATGCCTTCTTACTACCACTTCTTCGGTTCAGTGAGATATGCTGGATTCTAAACGGAGAAGCTTCTCTGACGCTTTTTCACAGAGATTTTGAAACTGAAATCTCCCATGCCGTTTCCACCATAGGCAGCAATGGGCTTCCCCATAGAACTTGCCAACCTGAATTCCTACAGGCTAGATGTGAGAGGCACATTCTGCTGCTTCCTCCCTAACAGTTAAGCTTGCTTCTGAAAGCTCAACCTCCGGGGACTCTGTTTGGCAGAGATATAGAACACACTTTTCCAAGCCTGTTGGAAGGCCTTTGCAGTGTCATTTCGCATGTAATTTCCCAAACCAAACTGCTTGCAGCTCTAACTCCCTTCTAACTACCACTTCTTCGGTTCAGTGAGATATGCTGGATTCTAAACGGAGAAGCTTCTCTGACGCTTTTTCACAGAGATTTTGAAACTGAAATCTGCCATGCCGTTTCCACCATAGGCAGCAATGGGCTTCCCTATAGAACTTGCCAACCTGAATTCCTACAGGCTAGATGTGAGAGGCACATTCTGCTGCTTCCTCCCTTAGAGTTAAACTAGCTTCTGAAAGCTCAACCTCCGGGGAGTTTGTTTGGCAGAGATATAGAACACACTTTTCCAAGCCTGTTGGAAGGCCTTTGCAGTGTCATTTCGCATCTAATTTCCCAAACCAAACTGCTTGCAGCTCTAACTCCCTTCTAACTACCACTTCTTCGGTTCAGTGAGATATGCTGGATTCTAAACGGAGAAGCTTCTCTGATGCTTTTTCACAGAGATTTTGAAACTGAAATCTCCCATGCCGTTTCCACCATAGGCAGCAATGGGCTTCCCCATAGAACTTGCCAACCTGAATTCCTACAGGCTAGATGTGAGAGGCACATTCTGCTGCTTCCTTCCTTAGAGTTAAACTAGCTTCTGAAAGCGCAACCTCCGGGGAGTTTGTTTGGCAGAGATATAGAACACACTTTTCCAAGCCTGTTGGAAGGCATTTGCAGTTTCATTTCGCGTCAAATTTCCCAAACCAAACTGCTTGCAGCTCTAACTCCCTTCTAACTACCACTTCTTCGGTTCAGTGAGATATGCTGGATTCTAAACGGAGAAGCTTCTCTGACGCTTTTTCACAGAGATTTTGAAACTGAAATTTCCAAACCCGTTTCCAACGAAGGCGCCAATGGGCTTCCCCATGGAACTTGCCAACCTGAATTCCTACAGGCTAGATGTGAGAGGCACATTCTGCTGCTTCCTCCCTTAGAGTTAAACTAGCTTCTGAAAGCTCAACCTCCGGGGAGTTTGTTTGGCAGAGATATAGAACACACTTTTCCAAGCCTGTTGGAAGGCATTTGCAGTTTCATTTCGCGTCTAATTTCCCAAACCAAACTGCTTGCAGCTCTAACTCCCTTCTAACTACCACTTCTTCGGTTCAGTGAGATATGCTGGATTCTAAACGGAGAAGCTTCTCTGACGCTTTTTCACAGAGATTTTGAAACTGAAATCTCCCATGCCGTTTCCACCATAGGCAGCAATGGGCTTCCCCACAGAACTTGCCAACCTGAATTCCTACAGGCTAGACGTGAGAGGCACATTCTGCTGCTTCCTCCCTTAGAGTTAAACTTGCAACTGAAAGCTCAACCTCCGGGGAGTTTGTTTGGCAGAGATATAGAACACACTTTTCCAAGCCTGTTGGAAGGCCTTTGCAGTGTCATTTCGCATCTAATTTCCCAAACCAAACTGCTTGCAGCTCTAACTCCCTTCTAACTACCACTTCTTCGGTTCAGTGAGATATGCTGGATTCTAAACGGAGAAGCTTCTCTGACGCTTTTTCACAGAGATTTTGAAACTGAAATCTCCCATGCCGTTTCCACCATAGGCAGCAATGGGCTTCCCCATAGAACTTGCCAACCTGAATTCCTACAGGCTAGATGTGAGAGGCAAATTCTGCTGCTTCCTTCCTTAGAGTTAAACTAGCTTCTGAAAGCTCAACCTCCAGGGAGTTTGTTTGGCAGAGATATAGAACACACTTTTCCAAGCCTGTTGGAAGGCATTTGCAGTTTCATTTCGCGTCTAATTTCCCAAACCAAACTGCTTGCAGCTCTAACTCCCTTCTAACTACCACTTCTTCGGTTCAGTGAGATATGCTGGATTCTAAACGGAGAAGCTTCTCTGACGCTTTTTCACAGAGATTTTGAAACTGAAATTTCCAAACCCGTTTCCAACGAAGGCGCCAATGGGCTTCCCCATAGAACTTGCCAACCTGAATTCCTACAGGCTAGATGTGAGAGGCACATTCTGCTGCTTCCTCCCTTAGAGTTAAACTAGCTTCTGAAAGCTCAACCTCCGGGGAGTTTGTTTGGCAGAGATATAGAACACACTTTTCCAAGCCTGTTGGAAGGCATTTGCAGTTTCATTTCGCGTCAAATTTCCCAAACCAAACTGCTTGCAGCTCTAACTGCCTTCTAACTACCACTTCTTCGGTTCAGTGAGATATGCTGGATTCTAAACGGAGAAGCTTCTCTGACGCTTTTTCACAGAGATTTTGAAACTGAAATCTCCCATGCCGTTTCCACCATAGGCAGCAATGGGCTTCCCCATAGAACTTGCCAACCTGAATTCCTACAGGCTAGATGTGAGAGGCACATTCTGCTGCTTCCTCCCTTAGAGTTAAACTTGCTTCTGAAAGCTCAACCTCCGGGGAGTCTGTTTGGCAGAGATATAGAACACACTTTTCCAAGCCTGTTGGAAGGCATTTGCAGTTTCATTTCGCGTCTAATTTCCCAAACCAAACTGCTTGCAGCTCTAACTCCCTTCTAACTACCACTTCTTCGGTTCAGTGAGATATGGTGGATTCTAAACGGAGAAGCTTCTCTGACGCTTTTTCACAGAGATTTTGATACTGAAATTTCCAAACCCGTTTCCAACGAAGGCGCCAATGGGCTTCCCCATAGAACTTGCCAACCTGAATTCCTAGAGGCTAGATGTGAGAGGCACATTCTGCTGCTTCCTCCCTTAGAGTTAAACTAGCTTCTGAAAGCTCAACCTCCGGGGAGTTTGTTTGGCAGAGATATAGAACACACTTTTCCAAGCCTGTTGGAAGGCATTTGCAGTTTCATTTCGCGTCTAATTTCCCAAACCAAACTGTTTGCAGCTCTAACTGCCTTCTAACTACCACTTCTTCGGTTCAGTGAGATATGCTGGATTCTAAACGGAGAAGCTTCTCTGACGCTTTTTCACAGAGATTGTGAAGCTGAAATCTCCCATGCCGTTTCCACCATAGGCAGCAATGGGCTTCCCCATAGAACTTGCCAACCGGAATTCCTACAGGCTAGATGTGAGAGGCACATTCTGCTGCTTCCTCCCTCAGAGTTAAACTAGCTTCTGAAAGCTCAACCTCCGGGGAGTTTGTTTGGCAGAGATATAGAACACACTTTTCCAAGCCTGTTGGAAGGCATTTGCAGTTTCATTTCGCGTCTAATTTCCAAAACCAAACTGCTTTCAGCTCTAACTGCCTTCTAACTACCACTTCTTCGGTTCAGTGAGATATGCTGGATTCTAAACGGAGAAGCTTCTCTGACGCTTTTTCACAGAGATTTTGAAACTGAAATCTCCCATGCCGTTTCCACCATAGGCAGCAATGGGCTTCCCCATAGAACTTGCCAACCTGAATTCCTACAGGCTAGATGTGAGAGGCACATTCTGCTGCTTCCTCCCTAACAGTTAAGCTTGCTTCTGAAAGCTCAACCTCCGGGGACTCTGTTTGGCAGAGATATAGAACACACTTTTCCAAGCCTGTTGGAAGGCCTTTGCAGTGTCATTTCGCATGTAATTTCCCAAACCAAACTGCTTGCAGCTCTAACTCCCTTCTAACTACCACTTCTTCGGTTCAGTGAGATATGCTGGATTCTAAACGGAGAAGCTTCTCTGACGCTTTTTCACAGAGATTTTGAAACTGAAATCTTCCATGCCGTTTCCACCATAGGCAGCAATGGGCTTCCCGATAGAACTTGCCAACCTGAATTCCTAAAGGCTAGATGTGAGAGGCACATTCTGCTGCTTCCTCCCTTAGAGTTAAACTAGCTTCTGAAAGCTCAACCTCCGGGGAGTGTGTTTGGCAGAGATATAGAACACACTTATCCAAGCCTGTTGGAAGGCATTTGCAGTTTCATTTCGCGTCTAATTTCCCAAACCAAACTGCTTGCAGCTCTAACTCCCTTCTAACTACCACTTCTTCGGTTCAGTGAGATATGCTGGATTCTAAACGGAGAAGCTTCTCTGACGCTTTTTCACAGAGATTTTGAAACTGAAATTTCCAAACCCGTTTCCAACGAAGGCGCCAATGGGCTTCCCCATAGAACTTGCCAACCTGAATTCCTACAGGCTAGATGTGAGAGGCACATTCTGCTGCTTCCTCCCTTAGAGTTAAACTAGCTTCTGAACGCTCAACCTCCGGGGAGTTTGTTTGGCAGAGATATAGAACACACTTTTCCAAGCCTGTTGGAAGGCATTTGCAGTTTCATTTCGCGTCAAATTTCCCAAACCAAACTGCTTGCAGCTCTAACTCCCTTCTAACTACCACTTCTTCGGTTCAGTGAGATATGCTGGATTCTAAACGGAGAAGCTTCTCTGACGCTTTTTCACAGAGATTTTGAAACTGAAATTTCCAAACCCGTTTCCAACGAAGGCGCCAATGGGCTTCCCCATAGAACTTGCCAACCTGAATTCCTAGAGGCTAGATGTGAGAGGCACATTCTGCTGCTTCCTCCCTTAGAGTTAAACTAGCTTCTGAAAGCTCAACCTCCGGGGAGTTTGTTTGGCAGAGATATAGAACACACTTTTCCAAGCCTGTTGGAAGGCATTTGCAGTTTCATTTCGCGTCTAATTTCCCAAACCAAACTGTTTGCAGCTCTAACTGCCTTCTAACTACCACTTCTTCGGTTCAGTGAGATATGCTGGATTCTAAACGGAGAAGCTTCTCTGACGCTTTTTCACAGAGATTTTGAAGCTGAAATCTCCCATGCCGTTTCCACCATAGGCAGCAATGGGCTTCCCCATAGAACTTGCCAACCGGAATTCCTACAGGCTAGATGTGAGAGGCACATTCTGCTGCTTCCTCCCTTAGAGTTAAACTAGCTTCTGAAAGCTCAACCTCCGGGGAGTTTGTTTGGCAGAGATATAGAACACACTTTTCCAAGCCTGTTGGAAGGCATTTGCAGTTTCATTTCGCGTCTAATTTCCAAAACCAAACTGCTTTCAGCTCTAACTGCCTTCTAACTACCACTTCTTCGGTTCAGTGAGATATGCTGGATTCTAAACGGAGAAGCTTCTCTGACGCTTTTTCACAGAGATTTTGAAACTGAAATCTCCCATGCCGTTTCCACCATAGGCAGCAATGGGCTTCCCCATAGAACTTGCCAACCTGAATTCCTACAGGCTAGATGTGAGAGGCACATTCTGCTGCTTCCTCCCTAACAGTTAAGCTTGCTTCTGAAAGCTCAACCTCCGGGGACTCTGTTTGGCACAGATATAGAACACACTTTTCCAAGCCTGTTGGAAGGCCTTTGCAGTGTCATTTCGCATGTAATTTCCCAAACCAAACTGCTTGCAGCTCTAACTCCCTTCTAACTACCACTTCTTCGCTTCAGTGAGATATGCTGGATTCTAAACGGAGAAGCTTCTCTGACGCTTTTTCACAGAGATTTTGAAACTGAAATTTCCAAACCCGTTTCCAACGAAGGCGCCAATGGCCTTCCCCATAGAACTTGCCAACCTGAATTCCTACAGGCTAGATGTGAGAGGCACATTCTGCTGCTTCCTCCCTTAGAGTTAAACTAGCTTCTGAAAGCTCAACCTCCGGGGAGTTTGTTTGGCAGAGATATAGAACACACTTTTCCAAGCCTGTTGGAAGGCATTTGCAGTTTCATTTCGCGTCTAATTTCCCAAACCAAACTGCTTGCAGCTCTAACTCCCTTCTAACTACCACTTCTTCGGTTCAGTGAGATATGCTGGATTCTAAACGGAGAAGCTTCTCTGACGCTTTTTCACAGAGATTTTGAAACTGAAATCTCCCATGCCGTTTCCACCATAGGCAGCAATGGGCTTCCCCACAGAACTTGCCAACCTGAATTCCTACAGGCTAGACGTGAGAGGCACATTCTGCTGCTTCCTCCCTTAGAGTTAAACTTGCTTCTGAAAGCTCAACCTCCGGGGAGTTTGTTTGGCAGAGATATAGAACACACTTTTCCAAGCCTGTTGGAAGGCCTTTGCAGTGTCATTTCGCATCTAATTTTCCAAACCAAACTGCTTGCAGCTCTAACTCCCTTCTAACTACCACTTCTTCGGTTCAGTGAGATATGCTGGATTCTAAACGGAGAAGCTTCTCTGACGCTTTTTCACAGAGATTTTGAAACTGAAATCTCCCATGCCGTTTCCACCATAGGCAGCAATGGGCTTCCCCATAGAACTTGCCAACCTGAATTCCTACAGGCTAGATGTGAGAGGCAAATTCTGCTGCTTCCTTCCTTAGAGTTAAACTAGCTTCTGAAAGCTCAACCTCCGGGGAGTTTGTTTGGCAGAGATATAGAACACACTTTTCCAAGCCTGTTGGAAGGCATTTGCAGTTTCATTTCGCGTCTAATTTCCCAAACCAAACTGCTTGCAGCTCTAACTCCCTTCTAACTACCACTTCTTCGGTTCAGTGAGATATGCTGGATTCTAAACGGAGAAGCTTCTCTGACGCTTTTTCACAGAGATTTTGAAACTGAAATTTCCAAACCCGTTTCCAACGAAGGCGCCAATGGGCTTCCCCATAGAACTTGCCAACCTGAATTCCTACAGGCTAGATGTGAGAGGCACATTCTGCTGCTTCCTCCCTTAGAGTTAAACTAGCTTCTGAAAGCTCAACCTCCGGGGAGTTTGTTTGGCAGAGATATAGAACACACTTTTCCAAGCCTGTTGGAAGGCATTTGCAGTTTCATTTCGCGTCTAATTTCCCAAACCAAACTGTTTGCAGCTCTAACTGCCTTCTAACTACCACTTCTTCGGTTCAGTGAGATATGCTGGATTCTAAACGGAGAAGCTTCTCTGACGCTTTTTCACAGAGATTTTGAAGCTGAAATCTCCCATGCCGTTTCCACCATAGGCAGCAATGGGCTTCCCCATAGAACTTGCCAACCGGAATTCCTACAGGCTAGATGTGAGAGGCACATTCTGCTGCTTCCTCCCTTAGAGTTAAACTAGCTTCTGAAAGCTCAACCTCCGGGGAGTTTGTTTGGCAGAGATATAGAACACACTTTTCCAAGCCTGTTGGAAGGCATTTGCAGTTTCATTTCGCGTCTAATTTCCAAAACCAAACTGCTTTCAGCTCTAACTGCCTTCTAACTACCACTTCTTCGGTTCAGTGAGATATGCTGGATTCTAAACGGAGAAGCTTCTCTGACGCTTTTTCACAGAGATTTTGAAACTGAAATCTCCCATGCCGTTTCCACCATAGGCAGCAATGGGCTTCCCCATAGAACTTGCCAACCTGAATTCCTACAGGCTAGATGTGAGAGGCACATTCTGCTGCTTCCTCCCTAACAGTTAAGCTTGCTTCTGAAAGCTCAACCTCCGGGGAGTTTGTTTGGCAGAGATATAGAACACACTTTTCCAAGCCTGTTGGAAGGCCTTTGCAGTGTCATTTCGCATCTAATTTCCCAAACCAAACTGCTTGCAGCTCTAACTCCCTTCTAACTACCACTTCTTCGGTTCAGTGAGATATGCTGGATTCTAAACGGAGAAGCTTCTCTGATGCTTTTTCACAGAGATTTTGAAACTGAAATCTCCCATGCCGTTTCCACCATAGGCAGCAATGGGCTTCCCCATAGAACTTGCCAACCTGAATTCCTACAGGCTAGATGTGAGAGGCACATTCTGCTGCTTCCTTCCTTAGAGTTAAACTAGCTTCTGAAAGCGCAACCTCCGGGGAGTTTGTTTGGCAGAGATATAGAACACACTTTTCCAAGCCTGTTGGAAGGCATTTGCAGTTTCATTTCGCGTCTAATTTCCCAAACCAAACTGCTTGCAGCTCTAACTCCCTTCTAACTACCACTTCTTCGGTTCAGTGAGATATGCTGGATTCTAAACGGAGAAGCTTCTCTGACGCTTTTTCACAGAGATTTTGAAACTGAAATTTCCAAACCCGTTTCCAACGAAGGCGCCAATGGGCTTCCCCATAGAACTTGCCAACCTGAATTCCTACAGGCTAGATGTGAGAGGCACATTCTGCTGCTTCCTCCCTTAGAGTTAAACTAGCTTCTGAAAGCTCAACCTCCGGGGAGTTTGTTTGGCAGAGATATAGAACACACTTTTCCAAGCCTGTTGGAAGGCATTTGCAGTTTCATTTCGCGTCTAATTTCCCAAACCAAACTGCTTGCAGCTCTAACTCCCTTCTAACTACCACTTCTTCGGTTCAGTGAGATATGCTGGATTCTAAACGGAGAAGCTTCTCTGACGCTTTTTCACAGAGATTTTGAAACTGAAATCTCCCATGCCGTTTCCACCATAGGCAGCAATGGGCTTCCCCACAGAACTTGCCAACCTGAATTCCTACAGGCTAGACGTGAGAGGCACATTCTGCTGCTTCCTCCCTTAGAGTTAAACTTGCTTCTGAAAGCTCAACCTCCGGGGAGTTTGTTTGGCAGAGATATAGAACACACTTTTCCAAGCCTGTTGGAAGGCCTTTGCAGTGTCATTTCGCATCTAATTTCCCAAACCAAACTGCTTGCAGCTCTCCCTTCTAACTACCACTTCTTCGGTTCAGTGAGATATGCTGGATTCTAAACGGAGAAGCTTCTCTGACGCTTTTTCACAGAGATTGTGAAGCTGAAATCTCCCATGCCGTTTCCACCATAGGCAGCAATGGGCTTCCCCATAGAACTTGCCAACCGGAATTCCTACAGGCTAGATGTGAGAGGCACATTCTGCTGCTTCCTCCCTTAGAGTTAAACTAGCTTCTGAAAGCTCAACCTCCGGGGAGTTTGTTTGGCAGAGATATAGAACACACTTTTCCAAGCCTGTTGGAAGGCATTTGCAGTTTCATTTCGCGTCTCATTTCCAAAACCAAACTGCTTTCAGCTCTAACTGCCTTCTAACTACCACTTCTTCGGTTCAGTGAGATATGCTGGATTCTAAACGGAGAAGCTTCTCTGACGCTTTTTCACAGAGATTTTGAAACTGAAATCTCCCATGCCGTTTCCACCATAGGCAGCAATGGGCTTCCCCATAGAACTTGCCAACCTGAATTCCTACAGGCTAGATGTGAGAGGCACATTCTGCTGCTTCCTCCCTAACAGTTAAGCTTGCTTCTGAAAGCTCAACCTCCGGGGACTCTGTTTGGCAGAGATATAGAACACACTTTTCCAAGCCTGTTGGAAGGCCTTTGCAGTGTCATTTCGCATGTAATTTCCCAAACCAAACTGCTTGCAGCTCTAACTCCCTTCTAACTACCACTTCTTCGGTTCAGTGAGATATGCTGGATTCTAAACGGAGAAGCTTCTCTGACGCTTTTTCACAGAGATTTTGAAACTGAAATTTCCAAACCAGTTTCCAACGAAGGCGCCAAAGGGCTTCCCCATAGAACTTGCCAACCTGAATTCCTACAGGCTAGATGTGAGAGGCACATTCTGCTGCTTCCTCCCTTAGAGTTAAACTAGCTTCTGAAAGCTCAACCTCCGGGGAGTTTGTTTGGCAGAGATATAGAACACACTTTTCCAAGCCTGTTGGAAGGCATTTGCAGTTTCATTTCGCGTCAAATTTCCCAAACCAAACTGCTTGCAGCTCTAACTGCCTTCTAACTACCACTTCTTCGGTTCAGTGAGATATGCTGGATTCTAAACGGAGAAGCTTCTCTGACGCTTTTTCACAGAGATTTTGAAACTGAAATCTCCCATGCCGTTTCCACCATAGGCAGCAATGGGCTTCCCCATAGAACTTGCCAACCTGAATTCCTACAGGCTAGATGTGAGAGGCACATTCTGCTGCTTCCTCCCTTAGAGTTAAACTTGCTTCTGAAAGCTCAACCTCCGGGGAGTCTGTTTGGCAGAGATATAGAACACAATTTTCCAAGCCTGTTGGAAGGCATTTGCAGTTTCATTTCGCGTCTAATTTCCCAAACCAAACTGCTTGCAGCTCTAACTCCCTTCTAACTACCACTTCTTCGGTTCAGTGAGATATGGTGGATTCTAAACGGAGAAGCTTCTCTGACGCTTTTTCACAGAGATTTTGAAACTGAAATTTCCAAACCCGTTTCCAACGAAGGCGCCAATGGGCTTCCCCATAGAACTTGCCAACCTGAATTCCTAGAGGCTAGATGTGAGAGGCACATTCTGCTGCTTCCTCCCTTAGAGTTAAACTAGCTTCTGAAAGCTCAACCTCCGGGGAGTTTGTTTGGCAGAGATATAGAACACACTTTTCCAAGCCTGTTGGAAGGCATTTGCAGTTTCATTTCGCGTCTAATTTCCCAAACCAAACTGTTTGCAGCTCTAACTGCCTTCTAACTACCACTTCTTCGGTTCAGTGAGATATGCTGGATTCTAAACGGAGAAGCTTCTCTGACGCTTTTTCACAGAGATTGTGAAGCTGAAATCTCCCATGCCGTTTCCACCATAGGCAGCAATGGGCTTCCCCATAGAACTTGCCAACCGGAATTCCTACAGGCTAGATGTGAGAGGCACATTCTGCTGCTTCCTCCCTTAGAGTTAAACTAGCTTCTGAAAGCTCAACCTCCGGGGAGTTTGTTTGGCAGAGATATAGAACACACTTTTCCAAGCCTGTTGGAAGGCATTTGCAGTTTCATTTCGCGTCTAATTTCCAAAACCAAACTGCTTTCAGCTCTAACTGCCTTCTAACTACCACTTCTTCGGTTCAGTGAGATATGCTGGATTCTAAACGGAGAAGCTTCTCTGACGCTTTTTCACAGAGATTTTGAAACTGAAATCTCCCATGCCGTTTCCACCATAGGCAGCAATGGGCTTCCCCATAGAACTTGCCAACCTGAATTCCTAGAGGCTAGATGTGAGAGGCACATTCTGCTGCTTCCTCCCTAACAGTTAAGCTTGCTTCTGAAAGCTCAACCTCCGGGGACTCTGTTTGGCAGAGATATAGAACACACTTTTCCAAGCCTGTTGGAAGGCCTTTGCAGTGTCATTTCGCATGTAATTTCCCAAACCAAACTGCTTGCAGCTCTAACTCCCTTCTAACTACCACTTCTTCGGTTCAGTGAGATATGCTGGATTCTAAACGGAGAAGCTTCTCTGACGCTTTTTCACAGAGATTTTGAAACTGAAATCTTCCATGCCGTTTCCACCATAGGCAGCAATGGGCTTCCCCATAGAACTTGCCAACCTGAATTCCTAAAGGCTAGATGTGAGAGGCACATTCTGCTGCTTCCTCCCTTAGAGTTAAACTAGCTTCTGAAAGCTCAACCTCCGGGGAGTGTGTTTGGCAGAGATATAGAACACACTTATCCAAGCCTGTTGGAAGGCATTTGCAGTTTCATTTCGCGTCTAATTTCCCAAACCAAACTGCTTGCAGCTCTAACTCCCTTCTAACTACCACTTCTTCGGTTCAGTGAGATATGCTGGATTCTAAACGGAGAAGCTTCTCTGACGCTTTTTCACAGAGATTTTGAAACTGAAATTTCCAAACCCGTTTCCAACGAAGGCGCAAATGGGCTTCCCCATAGAACTTGCCAACCTGAATTCCTACAGGCTAGATGTGAGAGGCAAATTCTGCTGCTTCCTTCCTTAGAGTTAAACTAGCTTCTGAAAGCTCAACCTCCGGGGAGTTTGTTTGGCAGAGATATAGAACACACTTTTCCAAGCCTGTTGGAAGGCATTTGCAGTTTCATTTCGCGTCTAATTTCCCAAACCAAACTGCTTGCAGCTCTAACTCCCTTCTAACTACCACTTCTTCGGTTCAGTGAGATATGCTGGATTCTAAACGGAGAAGCTTCTCTGACGCTTTTTCACAGAGATTTTGAAACTGAAATTTCCAAACCCGTTTCCAACGAAGGCGCCCATGGGCTTCCCCATAGAACTTGCCAACCTGAATTCCTACAGGCTAGATGTGAGAGGCACATTCTGCTGCTTCCTCCCTTAGAGTTAAACTAGCTTCTGAAAGCTCAACCTCCGGGGAGTTTGTTTGGCAGAGATATAGAACACACTTTTCCAAGCCTGTTGGAAGGCATTTGCAGTTTCATTTCGCGTCAAATTTCCCAAACCAAACTGCTTGCAGCTCTAACTGCCTTCTAACTACCACTTCTTCGGTTCAGTGAGATATGCTGGATTCTAAACGGAGAAGCTTCTCTGACGCTTTTTCACAGAGATTTTGAAACTGAAATCTCCCATGCCGTTTCCACCATAGGCAGCAATGGGCTTCCCCATAGAACTTGCCAACCTGAATTCCTACAGGCTAGATGTGAGAGGCACATTCTGCTGCTTCCTCCCTTAGAGTTAAACTTGCTTCTGAAAGCTCAACCTCCGGGGAGTCTGTTTGGCAGAGATATAGAACACACTTTTCCAAGCCTGTTGGAAGGCATTTGCAGTTTCATTTCGCGTCTAATTTCCCAAACCAAACTGTTTGCAGCTCTAACTGCCTTCTAACTACCACTTCTTCGGTTCAGTGAGATATGCTGGATTCTAAACGGAGAAGCTTCTCTGACGCTTTTTCACAGAGATTGTGAAGCTGAAATCTCCCATGCCGTTTCCACCATAGGCAGCAATGGGCTTCCCCATAGAACTTGCCAACCGGAATTCCTACAGGCTAGATGTGAGAGGCACATTCTGCTGCTTCCTCCCTCAGAGTTAAACTAGCTTCTGAAAGCTCAACCTCCGGGGAGTTTGTTTGGCAGAGATATAGAACACACTTTTCCAAGCCTGTTGGAAGGCATTTGCAGTATCATTTCGCGTCTAATTTCCAAAACCAAACTGCTTTCAGCTCTAAATGCCTTCTAACTACCACTTCTTCGGTTCAGTGAGATATGCTGGATTCTAAACGGAGAAGCTTCTCTGACGCTTTTTCACAGAGATTTTGAAACTGAAATCTCCCATGCCGTTTCCACCATAGGCAGCAATGGGCTTCCCCATAGAACTTGCCAACCTGAATTCCTACAGGCTAGATGTGAGAGGCACATTCTGCTGCTTCCTCCCTAACAGTTAAGCTTGCTTCTGAAAGCTCAACCTCCGGGGACTCTGTTTGGCAGAGATATAGAACACACTTTTCCAAGCCTGTTGGAAGGCCTTTGCAGTGTCATTTCGCATGTAATTTCCCAAACCAAACTGCTTGCAGCTCTAACTCCCTTCTAACTACCACTTCTTCGGTTCAGTGAGATATGCTGGATTCTAAACGGAGAAGCTTCTCTGACGCTTTTTCACAGAGATTTTGAAACTGAAATCTCCCATGCCGTTTCCACCATAGGCAGCAATGGGCTTCCCCATAGAACTTGCCAACCTGAATTCCTACAGGCTAGATGTGAGAGGCACATTCTGCTGCTTCCTCCCTAAGAGTTAAGCTTGCTTCTGAATGCTCAACCTCCGGGGAGTCTGTTTGGCAGAGATATAGAACACACTTTTCCAAGCCTGTTGGAAGGCCTTTGCAGTGTCATTTCGCATCTAATTTCCCAAACCAAACTGCTTGCAGCTCTAACTCCCTTCTAACTACCACTTCTTTGGTTCAGTGAGATATGCTGGATTCTAAACGGAGAAGCTTCTCTGACGCTTTTTCACAGAGATTTTGAAACTGAAATTTCCAAACCCGTTTCCAACGAAGGCGCCAATGGGCTTCCCCATAGAACTTGCCAACCTGAATTCCTACAGGCTAGATGTGAGAGGCACATTCTGCTGCTTCCTCCCTTAGAGTTAAACTAGCTTCTGAAAGCTCAACCTCCGGGGAGTTTGTTTGGCAGAGATATAGAACACACTTTTCCAAGCCTGTTGGAAGGCATTTGCAGTTTCATTTCGCGTCTAATTTCCCAAACCAAACTGCTTGCAGCTCTAACTCCCTTCTAACTACCACTTCTTTGGTTCAGTGAGATATGCTGGATTCTAAACGGAGAAGCTTCTCTGACGCTTTTTCACAGAGATTTTGAAACTGAAATCTCCCATGCCGTTTCCACCATAGGCAGCAATGGGCTTCCCCATAGAACTTGCCAACCTGAATTCCTACAGGCTAGATGTGAGAGGCACATTCTGCTGCTTCCTCCCTAACAGTTAAGCTTGCTTCTGAAAGCTCAACCTCCGGGGACTCTGTTTGGCACAGATATAGAACACACTTTTCCAAGCCTGTTGGAAGGCCTTTGCAGTGTCATTTCGCATCTAATTTCCCAAACCAAACTGCTTGCAGCTCTAACTCCCTTCTAACTACCACTTCTTCGGTTCAGTGAGATATGCTGGATTCTAAACGGAGAAGCTTCTCTGACGCTTTTTCACAGAGATTTTGAAACTGAAATCTCCCATGCCGTTTCCACCATAGGCAGCAATGGGCTTCCCCATAGAACTTGCCAACCTGAATTCCTACAGGCTAGATGTGAGAGGCACATTCTGCTGCTTCCTCCCTTAGAGTTAAACTAGCTTCTGAAAGCTCAACCTCCGGGGAGTTTGTTTGGCAGAGATATAGAACACACTTTTCCAAGCCTGTTGGAAGGCATTTGCAGTTTCATTTCGCGTCTAATTTCCCAAACCAAACTGCTTGCAGCTCTAACTGCCTTCTAACTACCACTTCTTCGGTTCAGTGAGATATGCTGGATTCTAAACGGAGAAGCTTCTCTGACGCTTTTTCACAGAGATTTTGAAACTGAAATCTCCCATGCTGTTTCCACCATAGCCAGCAATGGGCTTCCCCATAGAACTTGCCAACCTGAATTCCTACAGGCTAGATGTGAGAGGCACATTGTGCTGCTTCCTCCCTTAGAGTTAAACTTGCTTCTGAAAGCTCAACCTCCGGGGAGTTTGTTTGGCAGAGATATAGAACACACTTTTCCAAGCCTGTTGGAAGGCATTTGCAGTTTCATTTCGCGTCTAATTTCCCAAACCAAACTGCTTGCAGCTCTAACTCCCTTCTAACTACCACTTCTTCGGTTCAGTGAGATATGCTGGATTCTAAATGGAGAAGCTTCTCTGACGCTTTTTCACAGAGATTTTGAAATTGAAATCTCCCATGCCGTTTCCACCATAGGCAGCAATGGGCTTCCCCATAGAACTTGCCAACCTGAATTCCTAAAGGCTAGATGTGAGAGGCACATTCTGCTGCTTCCTCCCTTAGAGTTAAACTTGCTTCTGAAAGCTCAACCTCCGGGGAGTTTGTTTGGCAGAGATATAGAACACACTTTTCCAAGCCTGTTGGAAGGCATTTGCAGTTTCATTTCGCGTCTAATTTCCCAAACCAAACTGCTTGCAGCTCTAACTCCCTTCTAACTACCACTTCTTCGGTTCAGTGAGATATGCTGGATTCTAAACGGAGAAGCTTCTCTGACGCTTTTTCACAGAGATTTTGAAACTGAAATTTCCAAACCCGTTTCCAACGAAGGCGCCAATGGGCTTCCCCATAGAACTTGCCAACCTGAATTCCTACAGGCTAGATGTGAGAGGCACATTCTGCTGCTTCCTCCCTTAGAGTTAAACTAGCTTCTGAAAGCTCAACCTCCGGGGAGTTTGTTTGGCAGAGATATAGAACACACTTTTCCAAGCCTGTTGGAAGGCATTTGCAGTTTCATTTCGCGTCTAATTTCCCAAACCAAACTGCTTGCAGCTCTAACTCCCTTCTAACTACCACTTCTTCGGTTCAGTGAGATATGCTGGATTCTAAACGGAGAAGCTTCTCTGACGCTTTTTCACAGAGATTTTGAAACTGAAATCTCCCATGCCGTTTCCACCATAGGCAGCAATGGGCTTCCCCATAGAACTTGCCAACCTGAATTCCTACAGGCTAGATGTGAGAGGCACATTCTGCTGCTTCCTCCCTAACAGTTAAGCTTGCTTCTGAAAGCTCAACCTCCGGGGACTCTGTTTGGCACAGATATAGAACACACTTTTCCAAGCCTGTTGGAAGGCCTTTGCAGTGTCATTTCGCATCTAATTTCCCAAACCAAACTGCTTGCAGCTCTAACTCCCTTCTAACTACCACTTCTTCGGTTCAGTGAGATATGCTGGATTCTAAACGGAGAAGCTTCTCTGACGCTTTTTCACAGAGATTTTGAAACTGAAATCTCCCATGCCGTTTCCACCATAGGCAGCAATGGGCTTCCCCATAGAACTTGCCAACCTGAATTCCTACAGGCTAGATGTGAGAGGCACATTCTGCTGCTTCCTCCCTTAGAGTTAAACTAGCTTCTGAAAGCTCAACCTCCGGGGAGTTTGTTTGGCAGAGATATAGAACACACTTTTCCAAGCCTGTTGGAAGGCATTTGCAGTTTCATTTCGCGTCTAATTTCCCAAACCAAACTGCTTGCAGCTCTAACTGCCTTCTAACTACCACTTCTTCGGTTCAGTGAGATATGCTGGATTCTAAACGGAGAAGCTTCTCTGACGCTTTTTCACAGAGATTTTGAAACTGAAATCTCCCATGCTCTTTCCACCATAGCCAGCAATGGGCTTCCCATTAGAACTTGCCAACCTGAATTCCTACAGGCTAGATGTGAGAGGCACATTGTGCTGCTTCCTCCCTTAGAGTTAAACTTGCTTCTGAAAGCTCAACCTCCGGGGAGTTTGTTTGGCAGAGATATAGAACACACTTTTCCAAGCCTGTTGGAAGGCATTTGCAGTTTCATTTCGCGTCTAATTTCCCAAACCAAACTGCTTGCATCTCTAACTCCCTTCTAACTACCACTTCTTCGGTTCAGTGAGATATGCTGGATTCTAAATGGAGAAGCTTCTCTGACGCTTTTTCACAGAGATTTTGAAATTGAAATCTCCCATGCCGTTTCCACCATAGGCAGCAATGGGCTTCCCCATAGAACTTGCCAACCTGAATTCCTAAAGCCTAGATGTGAGAGGCACATTCTGCTGCTTCCTCCCTTAGAGTTAAACTTGCTTCTGAAAGCTCAACCTCCGGGGAGTTTGTTTGGCAGAGATATAGAACACACTTTTCCAAGCCTGTTGGAAGGCATTTGCAGTTTCATTTCGCGTCTAATTTCCCAAACCAAACTGCTTGCAGCTCTAACTCCCTTCTAACTACCACTTCTTCGGTTCAGTGAGATATGCTGGATTCTAAACGGAGAAGCTTCTCTGACGCTTTTTCACAGAGATTTTGAAACTGAAATTTCCAAACCCGTTTCCAACGAAGGCGCCAATGGGCTTCCCCATAGAACTTGCCAACCTGAATTCCTACAGGCTAGATGTGAGAGGCACATTCTGCTGCTTCCTCCCTTAGAGTTAAACTAGCTTCTGAAAGCTCAACCTCCGGGGAGTTTGTTTGGCAGAGATATAGAACACACTTTTCCAAGCCTGTTGGAAGGCATTTGCAGTTTCATTTCGCGTCTAATTTCCCAAACCAAACTGCTTGCAGCTCTAACTCCCTTCTAACTACCACTTCTTCGGTTCAGTGAGATATGCTGGATTCTAAACGGAGAAGCTTCTCTGACGCTTTTTCACAGAGATTTTGAAACTGAAATCTCCCATGCCGTTTCCACCATAGGCAGCAATGGGCTTCCCCATAGAACTTGCCAACCTGAATTCCTACAGGCTAGATGTGAGAGGCACATTCTGCTGCTTCCTCCCTAACAGTTAAGCTTGCTTCTGAAAGCTCAACCTCCGGGGACTCTGTTTGGCACAGATATAGAACACACTTTTCCAAGCCTGTTGGAAGGCCTTTGCAGTGTCATTTCGCATCTAATTTCCCAAACCAAACTGCTTGCAGCTCTAACTCCCTTCTAACTACCACTTCTTCGGTTCAGTGAGATATGCTGGATTCTAAACGGAGAAGCTTCTCTGACGCTTTTTCACAGAGATTTTGAAACTGAAATCTCCCATGCCGTTTCCACCATAGGCAGCAATGGGCTTCCCCATAGAACTTGCCAACCTGAATTCCTACAGGCTAGATGTGAGAGGCACATTGTGCTGCTTCCTCCCTTAGAGTTAAACTAGCTTCTGAAAGCTCAACCTCCGGGGAGTTTGTTTGGCAGAGATATAGAACACACTTTTCCAAGCCTGTTGGAAGGCATTTGCAGTTTCATTTCGCGTCTAATTTCCCAAACCAAACTGCTTGCAGCTCTAACTCCCTTCTAACTACCACTTCTTCGGTTCAGTGAGATATGCTGGATTCTAAACGGAGAAGCTTCTCTGACGCTTTTTCACAGAGATTTTGAAACTGAAATTTCCAAACCCGTTTCCAACGAAGGCACCAATGGGCTTCCCCATAGAACTTGCCAACCTGAATTCCTACAGGCTAGATGTGAGAGGCACATTCTGCTGCTTCCTCCCTTAGAGTTAAACTAGCTTCTGAAAGCTCAACCTCCGGGGAGTTTGTTTGGCAGAGATATAGAACACACTTTTCCAAGCCTGTTGGAAGGCATTTGCAGTTTCATTTCGCGTCAAATTTCCCAAACCAAACTGCTTGCAGCTCTAACTGCCTTCTAACTACCACTTCTTCGGTTCAGTGAGATATGCTGGATTCTAAACGGAGAAGCTTCTCTGACGCTTTTTCACAGAGATTTTGAAACTGAAATCTCCCATGCCGTTTCCACCATAGGCAGCAATGGGCTTCCCCATAGAACTTGCCAACCTGAATTCCTAAAGGCTAGATGTGAGAGGCACATTCTGCTGCTTCCTCCCTTAGAGTTAAACTAGCTTCTGAAAGCTCAACCTCCAGGGAGTCTGTTTGGCAGAGATATAGAACACACTTTTCCAAGCCTGTTGGAAGGCATTTGCAGTTTCATTTCGCGTCTAATTTCCCAAACCAAACTGCTTGCAGCTCTAACTGCCTTCTAACTACCACTTCTTCGGTTCAGTGAGATATGCTGGATTCTAAACGGAGAAGCTTCTCTGACGCTTTTTCACAGAGATTTTGAAACTGAAATCTCCCATGCTGTTTCCACCATAGCCAGCAATGGGCTTCCCCATAGAACTTGCCAACCTGAATTCCTACAGGCTAGATGTGAGAGGCACATTGTGCTGCTTCCTCCCTTAGAGTTAAACTTGCTTCTGAAAGCTCAACCTCCGGGGAGTTTGTTTGGCAGAGATATAGAACACACTTTTCCAAGCCTGTTGGAAGGCATTTGCAGTTTCATTTCGCGTCTAATTTCCCAAACCAAACTGCTTGCAGCTCTAACTCCCTTCTAACTACCACTTCTTCGGTTCAGTGAGATATGCTGGATTCTAAATGGAGAAGCTTCTCTGACGCTTTTTCACAGAGATTTTGAAATTGAAATCTCCCATGCCGTTTCCACCATAGGCAGCAATGGGCTTCCCCATAGAACTTGCCAACCTGAATTCCTAAAGGCTAGATGTGAGAGGCACATTCTGCTGCTTCCTCCCTTAGAGTTAAACTTGCTTCTGAAAGCTCAACCTCCGGGGAGTTTGTTTGGCAGAGATATAGAACACACTTTTCCAAGCCTGTTGGAAGGCATTTGCAGTTTCATTTCGCGTCTAATTTCCCAAACCAAACTGCTTGCAGCTCTAACTCCCTTCTAACTACCACTTCTTCGGTTCAGTGAGATATGCTGGATTCTAAACGGAGAAGCTTCTCTGACGCTTTTTCACAGAGATTTTGAAACTGAAATTTCCAAACCTGTTTCCAACGAAGGCGCCAATGGGCTTCCCCATAGAACTTGCCAACCTGAATTCCTACAGGCTAGATGTGAGAGGCACATTCTGCTGCTTCCTCCCTTAGAGTTAAACTAGCTTCTGAAAGCTCAACCTCCGGGGAGTTTGTTTGGCAGAGATATAGAACACACTTTTCCAAGCCTGTTGGAAGGCATTTGCAGTTTCATTTCGCGTCTAATTTCCCAAACCAAACTGCTTGCAGCTCTAACTCCCTTCTAACTACCACTTCTTCGGTTCAGTGAGATATGCTGGATTCTAAACGGAGAAGCTTCTCTGACGCTTTTTCACAGAGATTTTGAAACTGAAATCTCCCATGCCGTTTCCACCATAGGCAGCAATGGGCTTCCCCATAGAACTTGCCAACCTGAATTCCTACAGGCTAGATGTGAGAGGCACATTCTGCTGCTTCCTCCCTAACAGTTAAGCTTGCTTCTGAAAGCTCAACCTCCGGGGACTCTGTTTGGCACAGATATAGAACACACTTTTCCAAGCCTGTTGGAAGGCCTTTGCAGTGTCATTTCGCATCTAATTTCCCAAACCAAACTGCTTGCAGCTCTAACTCCCTTCTAACTACCACTTCTTCGGTTCAGTGAGATATGCTGGATTCTAAACGGAGAAGCTTCTCTGACGCTTTTTCACAGAGATTTTGAAACTGAAATCTCCCATGCCGTTTCCACCATAGGCAGCAATGGGCTTCCCCATAGAACTTGCCAACCTGAATTCCTACAGGCTAGATGTGAGAGGCACATTCTGCTGCTTCCTCCCTTAGAGTTAAACTAGCTTCTGAAAGCTCAACCTCCGGGGAGTTTGTTTGGCAGAGATATAGAACACACTTTTCCAAGCCTGTTGGAAGGCATTTGCAGTTTCATTTCGCGTCTAATTTCCCAAACCAAACTGCTTGCAGCTCTAACTGCCTTCTAACTACCACTTCTTCGGTTCAGTGAGATATGCTGGATTCTAAACGGAGAAGCTTCTCTGACGCTTTTTCACAGAGATTTTGAAACTGAAATCTCCCATGCTCTTTCCACCATAGCCAGCAATGGGCTTCCCCATAGAACTTGCCAACCTGAATTCCTACAGGCTAGATGTGAGAGGCACATTGTGCTGCTTCCTCCCTTAGAGTTAAACTTGCTTCTGAAAGCTCAACCTCCGGGGAGTTTGTTTGGCAGAGATATAGAACACACTTTTCCAAGCCTGTTGGAAGGCATTTGCAGTTTCATTTCGCGTCTAATTTCCCAAACCAAACTGCTTGCAGCTCTAACTCCCTTCTAACTACCACTTCTTCGGTTCAGTGAGATATGCTGGATTCTAAATGGAGAAGCTTCTCTGACGCTTTTTCACAGAGATTTTGAAATTGAAATCTCCCATGCCGTTTCCACCATAGGCAGCAATGGGCTTCCCCATAGAACTTGCCAACCTGAATTCCTAAAGGCTAGATGTGAGAGGCACATTCTGCTGCTTCCTCCCTTAGAGTTAAACTTGCTTCTGAAAGCTCAACCTCCGGGGAGTTGTTTGGCAGAGATATAGAACACACTTTTCCAAGCCTGTTGGAAGGCATTTGCAGTTTCATTTCGCGTCTAATTTCCCAAACCAAACTGCTTGCAGCTCTAACTCCCTTCTAACTACCACTTCTTCGGTTCAGTGAGATATGCTGGATTCTAAACGGAGAAGCTTCTCTGACGCTTTTTCACAGAGATTTTGAAACTGAAATTTCCAAACCCGTTTCCAACGAAGGCGCCAATGGGCTTCCCCATAGAACTTGCCAACCTGAATTCCTACAGGCTAGATGTGAGAGGCACATTCTGCTGCTTCCTCCCTTAGAGTTAAACTAGCTTCTGAAAGCTCAACCTCCGGGGAGTTTGTTTGGCAGAGATATAGAACACACTTTTCCAAGCCTGTTGGAAGGCATTTGCAGTTTCATTTCGCGTCTAATTTCCCAAACCAAACTGCTTGCAGCTCTAACTCCCTTCTAACTACCACTTCTTCGGTTCAGTGAGATATGCTGGATTCTAAACGGAGAAGCTTCTCTGACGCTTTTTCACAGAGATTTTGAAACTGAAATCTCCCATGCCGTTTCCACCATAGGCAGCAATGGGCTTCCCCATAGAACTTGCCAACCTGAATTCCTAGAGGCTAGATGTGAGAGGCACATTCTGCTGCTTCCTCCCTAACAGTTAAGCTTGCTTCTGAAAGCTCAACCTCCGGGGACTCTGTTTGGCACAGATATAGAACACACTTTTCCAAGCCTGTTGGAAGGCCTTTGCAGTGTCATTTCGCATCTAATTTCCCAAACCAAACTGCTTGCAGCTCTAACTCCCTTCTAACTACCACTTCTTCGGTTCAGTGAGATATGCTGGATTCTAAACGGAGAAGCTTCTCTGACGCTTTTTCACAGAGATTTTGAAACTGAAATCTCCCATGCCGTTTCCACCATAGGCAGCAATGGGCTTCCCCATAGAACTTGCCAACCTGAATTCCTACAGGCTAGATGTGAGAGGCACATTCTGCTGCTTCCTC